>NC_050443.1:102789817-103089817 GCF_903995425.1 Onychomys torridus | reverse complement strand
CCTATTTTCTAGATGAGGACAACAAGGTTCAGAAAGATCCAGGAACTTAGTTCAGGTCCTTTGGGATGGAGCCTGGTTTCAGCTTGAGGTATGGAGCATATGGCTGGGAACTTGTGTTGAAGAACCTCAAAGCTTTAATCTCTCTATGGCCAGGGTCCTTTCATCCAAAGCCAGCTTCCCACACTGCACAAGTCCACACCTCCCTGGGTGACATCCAAACTCCTAAGGCTCGGAAGAGGGACTCACGAATTGATATACACATGTGTGAAGCAGCAGGGTGAGTTGTTACCACTATTTCCTTATCTCACACCACATTGTCAGGGCATGGGATACAGTGTGACCCACCGGGTGACAGTGGGAATCTCTGCCACTTTTGCATCTCTTTTGCATGGTTTGAATTGGAGATGCCTCTCCCCCAGGCTCATGCTTGAACCACCATTTCCAGCTAGTGACATTGTTTGGGGAGCTTGAGAGGTCTGGCAGGTAGAAACGGGTCAAGACGCATCAGGAACTTGAGCCAAAATAAGAAAATAAGCCCCCCCTTTTAGAAATGACTTCAGGCTCTTGGTCGCAGATCTGAGAAAACTCTACAAATCCTTTCTTTACAATAGATGGCAGGAAGTCTGGGCCAGGGACAGGGTACAGATGTCAGTGTGGTCCCCCCTCTTGCTGTGGAGTCTTTCCCACTGTCCTCTATGCTTTCCCCTGACACCTCATCCTCATTTTCTCCTCTTAGCCCAGGAATTGTGGGGACAGGCTATCCGGTTCCCTGCTTTATCCAGTGCCTGGGCCCAGCGCTGGGAAGGAGAGGGCATATGGATCTCACGTGTGTCCCAGTGAAAGGTTTTGCATCTTGGTCATTGTGAATGTATACTTACGTGTGTTTTTGACACAGGTCTCTTTATGTAAACCAGCTGGACCAGGACAGTCTTGAGCTCACTGTGTATGTACTGCAGGCTACCCCCGAGGTCAGGATCCTCCTGCCTCTGTTTCCTGAGTGTTGGAATCACAGGTGTATGCCATTCCGTTAGGCCACAGTAGAGATTTAAAATTGACTTTTATTGTTAATCAACTTATACTAAAGCGCTGATGATTTTGGTTGCTAGGTTTTTGGTGCTCTCTGAAAAACTTTCTTTCTTGCCTCACCCTACTCCTTTCCCATGTAGACCACACACAGTCATGGAGCACCAGTCAATACAGATTTGTACAGTGAGTGGCACTCTATGGACATATGGAGACTCATTTCTAGAAACTAGAGATTTCTGCACCCCATGACTGTTCAACACTCTTTGTATCTGAAGGAGGCCAGAGCCCCAATCTGAGCACTGTAATTTGCAGGCAGCTGTGATTTCTGACACTGGCAAGTGGGGAGCAAGTGAGTGTCCTGACCAGGGCCTGGTGGTGGGACAGATTTGAACTTGGATACTGAACGCAGATAAAGGAGAGAGGGTGAAGGAGACCCACAGTCCCAAGGCCTCCAGGTCCCTCCACTTCACCGCAACAGCCCCTCCCCTCTACTGATGGCTTTTGCAATTAAAAGCCACTTGGGTTTTAGTGAGAGCTTAATGAGGCCCAGTTCTGTGGCCCGCCATGCTACACTCCCACCTTGCTGGACACCCTGGACCGACCAGCTGCTCTCCTACCCTGCTGCCTCAGAGGCCTCACTTCAGTGATACACCAGATTTCACTGCCACCTTTGGCTTTATTTCCCTCCAAAGCCCAGATTTTGTTGAGACACATTCTTATAATTAAGGCAAGAGTGAGAAATAACCTCCTATATAATTTAAAACGGTAAAATTATTGATACCTTTTCCAGCCCGGGCTTTAAATCTTTGCCACCAACGACTCCCCTATTAATGGGCCTAATTAAATTCATTTTTTCAGCACGTCTTTGGCAAATTCCATTTTAGCAAAACTGTGTAGGAAGTTCAGTTTGATTTGTCTCTATTCCCCTAGAGCTTGCCTATAAAAATGAGGGCTGGGTGGATGCTTGACTCTTTCCTCTCTGTATTAATTCACCCAACAAATGTTTATTTATTGAGCATTTACTATAGGCTGTGGCACCAAAATAGAGAAAGTGGACGAGAAAGTGCAAGGATGACAAAGTTCCCTTGGCCATGGCTGGAGGGGAATAGAGAGAGTTCATTCAACAAATCTGCACTGAGTTTAAGGCAGGCAGCACTGTGCTGGGTGCTAGGATTGTGGGCATGAAAGACCTTGATCCTTTGGGACAGAGAGTGCTCTCAACCTGGGCTCCTGCTAGTCTCACTTGGAGCCCAGAAAGAGTGCAAATGTCTGCCCCCATAGCTCATCCTGTAAGTTTTCATTTTGTGAAAGGATTACTCCTGGGTAGTTGTGATGTTAGTTAGCGAGAGTGGGGAGCTGCGGAGCTGGAGATTGTCCAGTGTGGGAGAAGTGACTCTGGGGAGGACAGCACCCTAGACTGCAGGGCAGGGGTGTCCCAGAAGCCTGGGGATGGCAGTGAGCACAGACTACAGCAGGAGCAGGATCTAGCTGCTCACATTTGTGCTATAGCAGCAATGACTGTGGAGGATGGGACATGGCCCTGGGGGGCAAAGGAACAGTAAAACAGGCCTGGACTTGATCACGGTGGACAGGAGAGGCTTGTAGGGGGTGAAAGGGAATAGTCTGAGTGTGAAATGTGGCGTTAGTTTGATTACCCTCATGACCCCTGAGAGAACAACATGAAGGAAAAATGACTTATTCTGGCTTACAGCTTTGGAGGGTTCCGTCCATGATTGCTCAGCCCCATCCACTTGAGCAGAACATTATGGATATAGGGGTGTGTGGGCAGGGCATTTCTTTGTCTCATGGTAGACCGAAAGCAAACAGAGAGAAAAGTACTAGGTTCAAGCTGTGCCTTGTGTGACCTAATTCCTCTAGCTGCTTCTTGAAGTTCCCAGAACCTTTCCAAATAGCACAGCTATGCAGGCTTCAAGCATTTAACACACGGGCCTATGAGGGAGCAGCTAATATCCAAATCATCATGTGTGTTGTGTGATGGTTAAGGTGGGAAGTGGGGTGGCTTGGGTGACTGGGTGGATGGTTGGGACATTGATCAGAGAAGAGCAAGAGAGAAGATTTGATTGACATCTAGAATCAAGATCTGGTGCTTGGGACCCTGCTCAGTCTGGACAAGGCGGTGAGGAGCCAGCTGTGACTCGTGATGGGAAGGCAGCAACTTTAAGGAGGGTGTGAACTCAAAAGAGGAGAAGACCAAGGGTGGGGAGCCTTTAAGAGCATCCACATTGAAAGGGTAGTTAAGAGTGTGTGTGGGAGCAATGGCCGGTGGAAGGAAGAGCAGAGAGGGTGACATGAAGCCAGGGATGAGGGCTCTGAGTGGAGAGTGGTACATATTGAACACTGTAGAGGTACCACAAAAGGAAAGATGGTATTCACATAGTTAAGAGTCAGTTTGGGTGAGACACCCAAGGCAGCAGGCTTCAGCACCCTGGAGAGAGGGTAAGAGGAGGGAATGAGCGGCACACACATCCTGGTCCAGAAGAGGGGAGACGGTGGTACCCAGAGGAGATGAGGACCTGAGGGCATTCTGGTCCTCCACGACCAGATGCTGAAACAGGATAGAGTAGTGTTTGTTTGGAGATGACCCCCCAAATCAACACAGGCGGTGGGAAGAAGTAAACCAGAAAAGGAAATCTATGAAATATAGGATGGCCAGCTAGTGAGCAGTATGCAGAAGTGGAGATTCATCTTCCTGGATAACCCCTCCAGACGTGTGGAATATGTACTCAGAGGTGTTCCTCATGTGAGACCTATCCAAGTCTCAGCAGCTGGCCACTAGTTGGGGGTCTGTCTCTTTGGCATTGGGCATATAACAGTTCTCAGGTGTCTCAGGTAGGCCGTGCACATCAGCAGGATGGAGTCTGGTGGTTAAGACAAGCCCTAAGGGTGGTGTACTGTTCATTTAAACCGAACTCTTTCAAACACCCCCTGGAGAGAGGAAGGAGGCTTAGGAAGACCAAGACACTTGAAGAACTTATTCCGGAAGCTCAGAAAGCCACAAGACACTCAAGTCCCCTCTCCAAGGTTGTGTAGAGGAGCGGAGACTCTCAGGTGGAGCTGGCCTGCACACTGAGCAGGCAGCTCCAGGGGTACAGGCTTGGGAGTGGGCTTTCTACACTTAGTAAGTAACCCCTATAGATTTATCCAACTAGATGAGGGTGAGATGATTTCTATGTCGTCAGTGCCTGATGGAGGGTGAACAGGTTGTTCACTCACATCTCCACAGGGAAAGCACCAGGCAAGAGAAAGAAAGCCGGTGGTCCGTGTAGAGGAGAGGCAGAGGAACTTGGAAGGAAGGGACTCGCGCCTTTAAGAAGGACTGCTTGGCTCTTCCCCTACTTCTGGAGGAGATTGCAACTGTTCCAAGGGCTAAGGCTAGGGTAATATCTGTCCACATGAGGTAAGGCCGGGGAGGGACCTGGAGCCTATAAACAATCAAATCCAGAGCTCCTAGCAAGGCCCCCAACCCTGGGGCATCTCTAATTAAGGGGATGGGAGCTGTTCTTATAATTTTTTTCAGTGCCTGGTGCTTCTCAGTTGCTTTCACTCTGTCCGTTGACCCCAGGTCTGTAAAGGCCCTCAAGTCTGTAACTGCCTTGGGGTCTGTAACTGCCCCCAGGATGTGTAACTGCCCTCCTATGGAGTTCTAACTGTTCCTTTGTGACCAGAACCCTGCTGGTCTCGGCTATTCCCCCTCCACTCTCCCACCCCCTCCTTCCCCCATGAGATTTCAAGTCTCCCATCTCAGATCTCTAGCCGACTCACTGTCAGTGCCCCCTCACTCCACAGCCGCCTGTTCTCTCTCCTGTCTGAGTCTAAGACCCACAGCTTTATTGTCTGTCCCCTGGGATGACTTCAGCGCTAACCCTAGATGACCAGTCCTCACCCAAGACCCCCCATAGCATTCAGAAGCTGCACGAAGTAATGGAATGGTAAGAGTTCTAGGGAGATGTCTGGGCTGTGGAGGGTGCCTGCTGGAGGAGGGCTAAGCTTGCCTTTTCTAGAGGAGTCAGTTCCTTAGGATTGAGTGGTGAGTGGTGAGTTGGGGTGAGAGAGGCTGGAGATGAGACAGACAGTGAGTGGTTCAGGAAGTGGTGGTGAGCAGGGAATTGCTGTGCCCGGAGGGAATGATAGTTTTGTTTTTTTTTTTGTTTTTGTTTTTTTAGCTGAGGATCGAACCCAGGGCCTTGCACTTGCTAGGCAAGCGCTCTACCACTGAGCTAAATCCCCAACCCCCATGATAGGATTTTTATTGGTAAGCAGAGGCTGGGGTCCATGTTCATGAAGAAGTTAATCAGACTTGGTCCCCAATCCCTTCTTCATCCTCTGCATCCTATCTGCCATGAGAGGGACAGCATCTTACACACACCCACAACTGTTCTGTTTCACCACAGTCCCAGAATCTGCATTGCCAAGGACTGCACATGGAAGTCTTGAAAACACCCGAAGAGCCTCTTCCTCCTCTCCTTTAAAATCTTTTTGTTGGTTGAGACAGGGTCTCAAGCTGTAGTTCAGGCTAGCCTGGGGTGCTTCCTGCCCCAGTCTCTTAAGCCTGACATTACAGCTGTGAGCCAGGCTAAATCCTTAGTTACTATGTTTTTCTTTAAACATTCTGGTTATGGCTATGCAAAAGTAACTAATCTAAGGGAAAGGACAACCAAGCTGCCAGAGTTATTAATAGGATTTGATGTCATCAGGTACCTGAGTGAACCAAAGATGTATACCCACCATTGGCTTCTGGCCAGGAGAGAATCCAAGTCAGATTAGCTTGAGGGACATATTTTCTTTTTCCTTTGTGTATGTAGTGGATATGAAGATGTGTGGATGAGTGAATGAGTGTGTGTGTCCCCATGTCCATGTGTGGACATGTCTTTGGAAGTCAGGGGTTGATGTTACATATCTTCTCCAATCACTCTCCACCTTCTTTTTGAGGCAGGGTCTTTCACTGAACCTGGAGCCCACTGATTGGATAGACTAGCTGGTCAACAAGCCCTGGGTATCCTCCTGACTCCAGCCTCCCAGCTCTGGGATTGCAAGAGTATGTTGCCATGTCTGGCTTTTATGCATGCTGGACACTTGAATTCAGGCCCTCATTCTTATACAGCAAACCTTTTATTAAGCCCACCTCCCATGCCTCTGAATAGGTATTTTTAAAAGTTATTTATCTTTGTTTTATGTGTATGAATGTTTTGCCTGCTTGTATGAATGTATACTATGTGTATGTATGCCTGGTGCCCAAAAAAGCTAGAAGAGGGTATTAGATCCTCTGGAACTAGAGTTACAGATGGTTGTGAGTTGCCCTGTGGGTGCTGGGATTTGAATCTGGGTTCTCTATATTCAATGTTCTTACCTGCTGAGCCATCTCTCCAGCCCACTGAAGAGGCATTTTCTAATGAGTGAGTGTGGCTGGAGGTTTTCGGGACAGACAGGTAAAGTGACAGAGCTTGACAGACAGTGGGGTCATGTCCACAGAGTGAGCTGGAGACCTTAGTGGGAATCGTGGGAGACAACACAGACTGGGAAGCCAAGTTCAAAATCGACTGAGATGCTGTTCAGGATGAGGCCGTGGACAGTGAGAGGGAAGCACTGGCCTCTTCTTGGGAGTGAATCATGTGGGCAGAGAGATGAGCATGGCACCTCAAGTTCTGATTTGTTCAGGTTTCCAGTTTCCTGAGATGTCCCCTGATGAATATCAGAACCCCATGGGACCCAGGCTTGATAACTGCTGATGAAGTGAGTTCAGCTCTGGAGTCTGACTGACCCGAGTTCTGATCTTGCTAATTCTCTCCTAGCTGTGGCTCTTGAGAAGGATCAGACCCTGGAGAGTAATAGCCTGCATTCTAGCATGAAGGAGCAAATACAGTGCCATGCCATAGCTCTGTCCCCACTCAAAGAATAATTCTCATTGCCATGTCAGTGATAGGGATTCAGGAAGCCAAGTTACACAAGACCCCATCCATGTGTTCTAAGGACATCAACCCAGTCAGGAGGTCTAGGAAGGACTTCCCTGAGAAAGCGATGTTGTAGCTAAGACCTGGGGACTGAAAGGAGATAGGCTGGTGAAGGTGGGAATAAGAGCATCCTAGGAAGAAGTAATAGCAAGGTCCTGTGGTGGGAAAGCCTGAAGTAAACTCAGGAACTGAGGCAAGGCCAGTGTGGGTACAGTGGAGAGAGTGAGGATGAGCAGGATGACCTGCTGACTTAGGGAGCCAGCGTGGGCCTCACTGTTTCCATAAGAGCAATGGGAAGTTAGAGTTTTATCAGGAGTGTGGTTTGAGAAGCTTGAAGTTTGGTGGGTAAAGGAGGGACTTGGTTAAAGGAGGAGGTCTACATCACAGCAGGGAGACCATCTGGCTGGTTGTTGTGTTCATCTAGGGCATGGAAGAGGAAGAAAGATAGAAGGTGGGTGTGAGACAGGTTAAAGGTTTGCTTGAAGAGGGAGAAAGAAAAGGAAAAGGAGAGGGAGAGAGAGAAGGGTGGGGTGGAGGGGGAGAGGGAGTCACAGGGAGCTGTCTAAGTAAGTTGTCCTTCAAGGACAAAGTCCATTTTTGGAGGGCCTAGTTGCTCACTCTAGGTTTGTTGACTGGGCCCAGGTCCTGGGTGATTGTTATTTCAAACCAAGCACGAACACCTTACCCATTCTTGGTGGATGAGTTCCACAAAGGAAAGTGTGTGCCTTGGATCTGGCTGTGAGGACCCATGAGTGGGATAACACTGTGAGGTTACAATATGGGGACATGGCACCGTAGACCAGGCCACGAGGAATGCTATAATTTGTACCTTAAGTGCCTCCAGAGGCCCGTGTGTTAAAGGCTTGGTCCTCAACCCGTGGCACTACTGAGGGGGTTGGTCCTTTAAGAGGTGGAGCCTAGTGGGAACCAAATCATCAGAAAATGCCCTTGAAGGGGGATACTGGAGCCTCAGCTTCTTTTCTTCTCTCAGCTACCATGAGGCCAATGGGTCTGTCCCTCATGCTCTCCCAGCCATGATGCTCTACCTTTCCATAGGCTCCAACACAATGTATCAAGAAACCAGGGCCTGAAACCTCTGAGCTGTGAGCAAAAAAGAACCTTTTCTCCCTGTAGGTTGATTTTTCTCAGGTGTTTTATCATGGTATCAGGAGAGCTGACTAACACAAGCAACCTCTCTATTTTAACCAGTCATTGGAGGGTGAGGACATAAGAAGAATCTGGAAGCATAAGTGGGGAGCAATATGCTCATTATGGGCTGTGATGGCTAGTCTCAACTGTCAACTTGACCTAGAATCACCTAGGAAACAGGCTGCTGGGCATGCCTATGGGGATTACCTTGATTAGGTTCATTGGGGTGGGAAGGCCTGCCCACTGTGTGGGACACATCCCCTGGGCTGGGGTCCTTGAACTGTATAAAATGGAGAAAGCAAATTGAGAGCAAGCATTCACCATTCTCCGCTTCATGACTGTGGATGTGATGTGACCACATCAGAACCTTCTCTAAGAACTCCTCTGCCACAGTGGACATCTGTGTGCCACAAAAAACGCTTTTGGCTTCAGTAGTTTTTGTCACAGCATCAGAAAAAAAAAAAAAAAAAAGCAACCTAAGACACAGAGTGTCCTACAAGCCAAGGGAAGAGAGTTCCAGAAGAAGACTAAGCCATAGAGTTGGGCACTGCTGAAGCGGCAGACAAAGGCAGACTAAAATCTCCAACTCCCCAGTGTTTCTGATGAGGACTGTACAGAATAAATGCTTCTGCGAAGAGTACCACTGCAAATGAGCAGCACAGCCTCTGTGTCAGTACTGTTCAAGAGGGAACTCCACCATGAGGTGACTTAGACCTCACACTTTCTTGTGAGTCTGTCACTTGGTTGAGGCATTCTGCTACCACAGGGCAGGTTTGGATGATCTTGCCTGAACTTACTGAGGTCAGTAGGTAAACTGGTTGTGGCCTCTCAGAATCCAGGCAGAGGGAGCAGATGTACAAGGACTCTGAAGTGAGATCAGACTTGGCTGTGTGAGGGAGAGGACAGAGGTCTGTGGAGCTGGGACAGTATGTGTGGGAATAGCTCAAGAAATTAGAGGGGAGTGAAGAGTGGGTTAGGGGGTCAGTGAAAGATAGAGGGGGAGTGTGGGCTGGGGTGACATCAGGAGCCCCTTATAAAGCATTCAACTTTACCTCTGATGTTAGATTTCTTCTCCATGTCTGCCTTAGTGACTCCAGGTTGGCTTTTGCTCCTTGGAGGAGGCTTGGCACTTCTCTTGGTTCCACTGGGCAGAGGGGGACCTTTGTTCCTGTCATGCCTGCCTCATCACCCCTAATTTGGGGGGAGAGAAGAATGGGGGCCATGTTTAATTTTTGTTGTATAAAATTACCCATGCTGACATGTAGTAACTTATTATTTTATATGAATTTAAACATCTCATATTTAGCAGATAATGTCACACATTTCAATTGTAGCTGGAGTGTTTCTCTCCAGCTCCCACCAAGTCCCAGCAGTCCCGCAGCCCACTTATAAAATAAGCACACAGACGCTTATATTATCTAAACTGCTTGGCCTAATTGCTCAGGCTTCTTGCTGGCTGTTCTTGTATCTTAAATTAACCCATTTCTATTAGTCTATACCTTGCCACGTGACTCGTGGCTTACTGGTATCTTACATTTTGCTAGTTGTGGCATTGGCTGGCAGCATCTCCTGACTCAGCCTTCCACTTCCCAGCCTTCTCCTCTTTCTTTGTCCCATCTATACTTCCTGCCTGGCTACTGGTCAATCAGCACTTTATTTATTAACCAATCAGAGCAACACATTCAGAGCATACAGAACAACCCACAACATTCAATAGTTTTTTTAGTAGCTTTTTTTTTTTTTTTTTTTTTTTTTTAACCTAAAAGACAGCTTTTTCTTAGGGTTTAAGAGAAAAAAATAACTTTCTAGCTAGGGGACTTTTTTGATTTTAAAATCATGTCTATATGTATGACCTGGAAGTAGATGTGAAGATGTCCAGGGGACAAAGGGAGGGGAAGGTCTTGAGAGGGAAGGGTAGTGAGGCATGGGAGGATAATGTCAAGTATAGTCATATACTTGCATAAATACATTTGCATAAATGGCCCTATGTAACCTGTAAATATGTAATATGTAAAACATCAAAAATCTAAGAGGAGAGAGGGAGGACGAATTAAGGAAGTATCTCAAAGTCCCTGTCTTTTGGTTTCCCTGCATGGTGCAGGGCAAGCCAGGACTTGCTCAGGGGTCAGTGACCCTCATGCCTAAAAGCCTATCTTGCTGAATGGGGGATATGACCCATGCTAGTTCAGCTGGTCCCCTGCTTTTATAAATAAAGTTTTATTGGAATACAATTCTTCTCAGCTATGATTCCTTCTGTGCCACTTTGAAAGACTTCCTTAGGTATTTATCAGTTGCTCCTTTGTGAGAGAGTTAAACCCAGGGCAGAGCAAAAGTACACTCAAGGGTCCTCTGCTTGCAGCAGAGAAGTTCCAGTCCCTGGACCCTGTTAGCCAGGGAGGAGGCTGTGTTCCTCCATGAGGGCTCCCACATGGGGTCTTTCCTTTTAGTTTATTTTTGTTTTGACTTTTATTTTTGTATGTTTGTGTAGTGTGTGTGTGTGTGTGTGTGTGTGTGTGTGTGTGTGTGTACACATGTGTGAATACAGGTAAAATGTGCAGGTGTGTGTGCATTTGTGTGACAGTCAGAGGTGGAAGTTGGTTATCTTCCTATGGATTTTGAGGTAGTGTTTCTCACTGAACCCAGAGCTCACTGGTCGCTCGATGGCTGGCCAGTGATTTCCAAGGCTCTGAGGGTTCCGCTTCCCCTTTCTTCTCTCCCCTCCTTCCAGCACTAAGTTTACTGGTGTGACTCACCAGGCCACCTCAGTGGGTTCTCCCTTCTTATTTTAAGGACACTAATTCCACCTTGAAGGATCCGCTCTTATGGCTTCAACTTAGTTTCCAATTTATGGGTAATACACACGATTTTAGGAAACCAGGGAAATACTCAGGTTCTGGAAGTCTGCAACATGACCTTATGAAGGCTGGGGAAACAAACACAGGCGTGTAGAACACGTGACATCTCTGTGGGTGGCTGGGAGGCCTGAGAGTCCTAGTGAGGACCTCCGCCACAAACCCATAGACCTTAACTTGAAGCTTTAATTCCAAGACCCTTTTCTTCTCTCTAGAAAAACCCTGTGGTGTAGGGTACGGGTGGGGTCAGCGGGTAGGAATTCAGACCTCGTTTCAATAGTTTCTGCAACTGTGGGCAATATACCTGCTTTTAGAAATGCAGAAGAGAAAAATCAATATTTCGACTTTCACAACCAATCACCGCACAGAAGCGGCAATTCTGTCTTCAGCAAGTCTGCACGGGTCTCTAAACAGGGCGGCGGCGTCTGGGGTAAGGGAGGCTCGTAAAAATGACCGATGCAGATATTAATGATTTAATCTGCTAACGTGGTGTGGCTGCCTCAGAGAATCCCATTCGTCAGCGCTCAGGACCCTCGGAGGAGCCGCGCGAGGAGCTGGTGCAGGAGGTGGCAGGAACGAAGATGGATCGCAGAGTGCAATATTGATTCGCCCCGCCTGCAGCCACCTCTGTTTGGAAATATGGAAAGCAAATTAATGAATAAATGAGCTGGCTTGGTGAACCGTGCCCCACCAGGAGCGCTGGTATTTAAGCTGTATACACTAAGCAGTCTCTAAGCAAAGGCCTGGGAGCATGGGTGGGGGAATGCATGCAGCTCTGGTCTTCGGACAGTAGGGCCTGGGGACATTGCCAGTCAACTCCCCTCCCCTCCCCTCCTTTTGGAGACAGAGTCTTGCTTTCTTGCTGCATCCCAGGCTGGCCTGGGACTTACCATTCTGCTTCAGTTTCTCCAGTGCTGGGATCACAGGTGTATGTTGCCGCAGCTGGCCTTCTCAGTTCCTTCCTCAGAGGAAAGGGCTGAAGGAGAAGATTTAACTAGACAGTATATATCCTTCCTGTAGCCACTGCTCAAAAAACAATTCCTTCTCTTTTAAAAGACTGTGTGTGTGTGTGTGTGTGTGTGTGTGCGCGCTCGCGCGCGCGCGCGCACATGCACATGAGTGGACAGGGGTGTGTGCCATTGCCCACACACTTGGAGACCAGGGGAGGACATGTTTTCTTCTGTCACTCTCTGCTATATTCCCTTGAGACAAGGCCTCTCTCTGAACCACAAGCTCACTGCCTCAGCTAAACTGGTTGGCCAGTGAGCTCCCAGTCTCTGCAATGGAGCCACATCCACACCCAGCTTTTATCTACTTATTTTATTTTAGAGATTATTGTATAATTATTACACAAACACCATCTCTCTCTTCCCTTTCCTCCTTCCAGAGGTTCCCTTACTCCCTTCCTCGCTTTCTTTCAAATTCATGGCCTTTTCTCCATTAATAATTGTTACATGGACACACACGCGCACACACGCTCGCTTGCTCGCTTGCTCACTCACTCACTCACTCCTAAATCCAATGTGCTCAGTCTGCACAATGTTACTTGCATGCATGTTTCCAGGGCTGACCATTTGACACTGGACAGCCGAATGGTGTGCTCTTCCCTGGGGAAGGCCATTTGGCCCTTTCTCAGCATTCCTTAGTTGTAGTTCTTTGTTTAGGCTGAGGCCACAGGGCTTGAGGGCTACCCCCTCCCCAACATTAGCATGTCTGTTGTTGTCGTTGTTCAGCTCACATTTGGGCAGCCATGCTGGTGAGACTTCATGGGTGCAGCTTCTAACATTTACTGTGAGACATTGTCTCACGGTAAACGGATCCTCTGCCTTACCGTCTTTCTGCCCTGTCTTACACAATGTTCCCTGAGCCTTAGGTGTGGGAATTATCCATTGTGACTGGGTTCCACAACTCTGCATTTTGATTGGTTGTGGTTTTCTGTAATGGTCTCTGTCTGTTGCAAAGTGAAGTTTCCTTGATGAAGGGCAAGGACCACTTTTACATCTGAAGATTTGGAGCTTTTTATGGAGGTGCAGGGATTCAAACTCAGGTCCTTAGGTTTGTACACTGAAGTACTCTACCCATCAAGCTATCTTTATTTTTTATTTTAATTAATTAATTAATTGATTAATTAATTAGAGCTGAGGATCGAACCCAGGGCCTTGTGCTTGCTAAGCAAGCGCTCTACCATTGAGCTAAATCCCCAACCCTGTAGTTAGAGTTTTCCTGCCTGGCCCAGTCAGGACAAATCTCTCTTACCCGCCAGTCCCACAGTCGCTCAGACCCAACCAAGAAAGCACACAGAAACTTTACATTGTTTAGAAACTGTATGGCTGTGGCAGGCTTCTTGTTATCTACTTTTTCTATCTTAAATTAACCCATTTCTGTTAATCTATACTTTGCCACATGGCGTGTGGCTTACCAGTGTCTTTACATGTTGCTTCTCATGGCGGCAGCTGGCGGTGTCTCCCCCCAGCCTTCTACTTCCCAGAATTCTCTTCTCTCTTGTCCCGCCTATACTTCCTGCCTGGCCACTGGCCAATCAGAACTTTATTTACACAGAGCGATATCCACAGCACAACCCTATTTTTTATTTTTTAATTGAAAAAATTCATACAGTATATTATGGTCATGCTTGTTCCTCCCCAAGCTCTTTCAGATCCTCCCTGCCTTCCCCACACCCAACTTTGAGCCCTTTCTCTTTAAAAAGCAACCAACCAACCAACCAACCAACCAACCAACCAACCAACCAACCAACCAACTAACCAACCAACCAACCAACCAACCAACCAAAAACAAAACAACCAAAACAACAAAACCACAGAGACCATCCCTAGACACAAAACCACAAAAACCAGAAACTAAAATATACAAGCAAAAGACCAGTAAGACAACAACAAGAAAAGCCCAAACATTATGAGACAAGAAGTATACAAAAATACCATTGAGTTTATGTTGTGTTAGCTAACTACTCCTGGGCATGGCACCTACTCTGAATGTGGCTAATAGAGCCAGTGAATGGCTGGAAGGATAATAACACCCATCTGATTGGGTTAAGGTTGACTATGTTAGATATTCATGACAAGAAATGATAGTTTAAAATAACCGTTTCACACTTGGCATGTGTTTCTTGAGTGCTTAATAAATTCTTCCTACTGCTGCTGGTGCTCAGCATAGAGCTGTGGCCAACGTAAGGTTCCTTCTCTCTCAGAACTTTCCTCTGCCTTTTGCCTATAGGCTTCCAAGTACTTGCAGAAGGCGCTGTCTTTCCTCCAGTGAACTTTGTATCTTTGTCAGTCCGTGGCCAGGGCTGGGGTGTGGTTTAGTGGTGGAGCACTTGCCTGATGTGCATGAGGCCACAGGTTTCTGCACACTGGAAAAAAAAAGAATCCCTGGCCTTGCTTGTGGGGGAGTGTTTGTGGGTTTACCATATCTGTCTGTCTATTCTACTGTTCTGTGTGTGGGTCCCTCTATCTGTGCCACACTCTTTTGATACTGTGTCTCTATAGTAAGTCTCAAAAGTGGGTGGCATGACTTGTCCCCTTGTTTTCCTTTATTACGTTTCTGCAAACATTTAGATGCCATCTCTGTGTCTTGCTGGGTTTTGGTCACGATTGCTTTAGACCTGTGTATTCAGGTGGGGAGAATGGACACCTGTACTGTGTCATGTCCTTCCATCCATGAACATGGCATGCCTTTCCATTTCTTAAGATAGTCTTTGATTTCTCTCATGTTGCTTAGTTTCTAGCAAAGAAGCCCTGGGATATTTTGCTAGATTTATTCCCAGGCATTTTATTTTTTTAAAGCAATTGAATATGATATTCAAATTTCAGTTTAGATCTGTTTGCTATTAATAGATAAGGATGCAGTTGATCTTTGTGAGCAGATCTCATATCCTGTCATCTTTCTGGAGTCATTAGTTAGTTCTGGGAGTGTTGTGTGCATATGTGTGTGTGTGAACATTTTCAGGCACATCTATGTGTATATTTGTGAAGTTTCAGTTAGGATTTCCTACTCTTACACTCATATTATCTGCAAAGAGAAAGGATTCCATTTCCTCCTTCCCAATCTGTACAGGTGGATGTTTATTATTGTTATTGTATCAGAATTCCTCCATGTAAATGCCAGATGGGGTAATTTGATGGCAAATAGGAATTGCAGCAAAGCTGGAAGGGGCCGCCGCCTTTGCCAGGCTCTATAGGAGCATGGCTTTACATCTTCTCATTCTAAAGGTGATTCTGTTGGGAAGTTTCCTGCTACTTAGATGTGAATTATTTAAATATTTAGACACTTTCTAGGCTGGGCAAACCCACCGTGGGCTAGGCTGGCTTCACGTCACTCTATCAAGGAAGCCATTCCTGTGCTGGAGTCTCCAGGCTGGCAGTGCCCATGGGATGCATTTCACATGGAGAGGCTGAGCTGGCTGCAGGTTTCCAGGCTCACGGGAGGAAGGTCACAATGCATCTGGAAGACCATCCCTGGGACTGTGTGTCTCAAAATCGTCTGGCAAAGTAGCCCTGTCTTGGGTGGGCTGTTGTGTGGCCGCTGAGTGGGGTGAGGACAGGCTTGCACAGAAGGCCAAAGGTGGGAAGTTTGTGGACAGTGGCTGGCTTATCTGGGTGAGAGTGGGAAGTCTATCAGGCAGGCACGAGCTCTCGGATTGTCACGTTCGTTGTCTCCCACCTTTCCTCACCTCCTTCCTTCCCTTCATGCTGCACGTGTGTAATAATGCCACACTGTGCCATTAGCTGTGCCAGGCACCCACATGTTCTCTACACGCTTCTACAACGTGGGTGTCATACCCTGAGCCTCAGTCTAGTTATTTCTACTTTTCATGTGAGCGCGTGTATGTGAACCAGTTAGTTTCATGGTTGCTTACAGGGACAGGGATAAGAGGTTATTTACAGGCACATAAGCACCTCAACATTGGCTACAGCACTGGAGAACTGCCTTCTCCCCTAGAAAGGCTCATAGATCCTCAGGGAGGGTCGGGGCCTTGTGAGAACCCCCAGAGGGGCAGTTTTCAGGGAAGCTTGTTTAGCCCCACGGTTCTGTTAATCATGGCTCAGGTGCAGCTGGGTGATTCAGGCTGGGATCAGAATGGCAGGAATTTTGTGAGCATCAGCTGCCAAGATCTCCTCCGGGTGCACGTGAGACTCAGCCTGGGCTAGCCAGACTCTCCCAGTTGAAGAGCAGGTCCTATCAATACCTCAGGCCTGGCTCACAGCCTTGGCTGGAAATGTACCTATAATTTGAAGATTCAGGGCCTGGAGGAGCTGGCACAGCCCCAGAACCTGACATCTCTCTTCAGAAGTAGCCAGCAGCACAGCAACGCTGTGCAGATGAAGCGCTGCCTCCCAGGATCTTCTGCAGCCTGGGTGGCAAGTGAATGGGCAGTCAGGTCTCCACTGCAGTGTCTGGACTGCTCCGCATCTCCCACCAGCACAGCTAATCACTGGCAAGGAAGTGACATTAATGGCCTTTTCATTCTGTCCCTTTCTCCTGCCTGGGCATCTGTATGTGCAATTATGGAAAGACAATTTAATGCTGACCAATTAATTGCATTTGCCAAATGGGCTTGAAACACTCTACCGGCGGTTTTCCCTGTCGGCACAATGGATTATGGTATGCAAAGAATGAACACTAGTGACTGTTGGCACACGTCCCTGGCTGTGGGTCAGCTGTTTGCTTTGGATAGTCAGGTTGGAGAGCTTGCTATGAAGTTGACAGTCCTGGTGGAGCTAGGAAGAGACCTTTGCGTCCTCATCTGCCCACCGCTTGCTCCCAGGTTCATCTTGGTGTTAACTGTGCATTTCTGAGCACTTGTCATGGCCCAGGTACATGGCAGGATGCATTATTTTTAATCTTCATGTTTATGTAATGGTAAGGTTAGTATCCCCATTTCACCATGAGGAAACTGAGACACAGGACTGGTCACCTAGCTGAAATTTGTGCCCATAGCTTCCCACACCCTGTCATGTGTACCACTCAATGTCTCTGGAGGTAAAACGGGGATCTTAGAATTGTGTCTTGGGCCTGGGGGTGAAGGGTGCTGCTACTGGTTAATGTCTCAGATGTTACTTACAGATGTCCTTGGTTCACATCCTGGCTCTGGTAGTAGTTGAATGAGCTTTGAAAAACCAGGCTAATCTCTCTGTGCCTCAGTTTCCTAGTATGCAATGTGGAGAGACACAGTTACATTTCCTTCCTAGAATGTGGTCATAAAGGTGGTGCTGTGCACTGGCCTTGGGATGCATGGCCAGTGCTTGATAAGGACAACTCTCTCACCACTGAGCAGGTGCTGAGCTTGGTTCAGGAAGGCTGTATGTAGAGTAGAGACTGCAGGGGATTGGCTGAGGACTGTGGTAGGTTAGTTAGACAGTTGCTAAGAAAGCATTCATGTCCTGTCTCTCATGGCTTGCCTTGAATGCATGGTGGCCCCTGAAGACAGTATTCTGAATGCAGACCTGAGAGACAGTGTGCTTGCCACCTTCTGGTGCTGAGAACAAACCCCTAGCTGGAAACTGCTAAGGGGCGAAGGACTGGTTTTCACCACAGTTTCAGAATGTCCAGCATCCTGGAGGGGAGAGTGTACTGGGACAGCGCCTGATGGTGGGGGGAAATAGAGTGACCTGTAACAGAAAGCAGCTGAGACAAGATGCAGCCCCCAAAGACACACGGCCAGTGACCTCCTTCCTCCAGCCAGGTTCTGCCTTCTCCATTCTAACACCAGTCAACAGGCCCAGGAGCTGCTTGGTGCTCAATCTCACTAGCCTTGAGATTTGAGCTAGTGTCGCTGGGTGGGCCCTGACTCAGGCACCTGGCATTTCTGACCCCATACTATCTCCTCTCTTTTCTTAGGGTGATTCTGGAGAGAGCTCAGTCCATCCCAGTATCTTCAGCAGAACTGTCTACTTTGCTGACTGTATTAGCCTAATCAAGGTACTCAGTAGGCTTCCAGATGGGGGTGGGGATGTCAGTGCCTCCTCACCTGGACTTCCCGTCCTGGCCTATGAGGGCTTCTGGCTTGCTCCAGGCCAGCAGCATCCTCATACTGCATAAACGTGGATCCTGCTGTGAGTTATCCTCTCTCTATAGGAGGTCATGGGATGACCGCTGAGCTGCTAGACATTCCCTGTTTTAGCTGTCTTTTCCAAATTTCAGTCTACAATATCCACCACCACTACATCCCCCTTAGCATCTCTGTCCATCCATGGCCATTCTCCAAACCAAGCCTAGAAGAAACTTCAGCCAAATAAAAGCCTCACCCTCGCACAACTTTGTCTGCATTACCCTCATGGGTTCTTCTTTGCCTTTGAGTGGGTGAGCCATCAGATCCTGCACTGTAGGAAATGGGACATCCCAGGGAGAGTCTCAACTGTGGGCCCTTGGGGAGAAACTGAAGAGATGGGGTCTACTGAGAGAATGCCGAGGAGTTGGGGTGGAGGATGCGATTTCTGTCTTGCAGACTGATGCTACCATGGAGAGTGCCAGGGCCTTCAGAGGGCATGGCTTCTCAACTGACATCCAGCACAAGGAGCAGCAGCACATGAGGAGAGACCCTGCCCTACCTCCAAGATCCGTGAACACCCAGAGGCCAGATGAGAGTTTGGAGCTTGTGAGACAGTCCACAGTTTAATGGGGGGAGAGCTCCAATTGGGTTGCTATGCTCCTAAAATGGAAGAGTTCAGATGCAGTTGAATATTAAGCAACCAGAGTTTAATGAGAGCAGGCAAGCTTTACAAAGCCAGATGCCTAACAATATGCATTCACAGATCTTTAGTTTCTGTTATGTGGCAGTTTTGGAGGCTGATTTCAATCAGAAACTTGTCTTTTACCACGGGCCAGTAAACTCAATGTGTCCTCAGTTGTGCAGCCCCAGAGATTAGCCCCTTGGCATCAGCACAAGGTGTCACCCTGCTCATTCCAGGAGGTGCTCCTTGACTGCATTCTGCTCAGAACACTGCAGGTTCCTCATCCAGTAGGGCCTTGAAAAACAAACAAAAAACAAACAAAAAACACAAACAAACAAACAAAACAAAACAAAACCCCCCAAAACAAAACAAAACAAAAAAATAGACCCCACTGGCTGTCAGCCCCATGGCCATTAGAGCTCTACCTGTCTATAACCTCTCCAGCTGGGCCAAATGGAAGCACCAGAAATCCCTCTGTGGAGGCTCAGGATGGGAGGAGGTGCCACTAAGTGGTGCTGGAGTAAGGAGGTTGTGGAGACAAACACAGCTGATGGCAGAGCTGCTGAAGCTGTGATCAGGCAGGAGAAGGAGGGTGAGACGGTGCTCTGCAGGAGAATGGGGATTCCTTTTGCCCTGCCTGGCACACTTTGCTGGTCCAGCTTTCTCCAGAAGCTGATTTCCAAGGCAGCATCCCACATTTGCCTTTTAGTACAAGCTGGCCTCCCACTGGGACCAGGTTCTCTCCTCTTGGTGGCTGGCCATGCCCTGCAATCTCTGCAGGGGAAGTATGGCCCTGGCCCTGCTAGTTCAAGGCCCCTGCCTTGCCCAGTGTGCTCACCCCCTTTTCCTCATCTTGGTGACTAGAATTTCCTTGGACTCTCTTGCTCCTGCTTCACCTTGCTTCATGTCTTTCTGCCCTCCTCCATCCCTGCTCTCTCTTCCGCATTGTTCCACTCTCCCCTCCCCTCTTTTCTCTTTGCCTTGCTTCATCCTCCTGGGCATACAGTTTGTGGACTTCTGCCAGGCTCATCAGGGATACTGTTGGTGTGGAGGAGAGGACTAGCTGGTAAAGACTCTGAGCTCAGTTCTGTGTGAGCATTCAGGCATGCATGTAGAACCGGGAGGGTTGGTACTTTATAAGATGGAAGCCATGGTGGACCCTATCTTTCTCTAGAAAGTGATGCTTGGGTCACAGTGAACTGAAGGAGGGTGGAGCTGTTAGCCTTGCTGTTAGAGGAGGGAGTATAGGGGCTTGTGCCATGTTTCTGGTTGGTGTCTGATGGTCCACAGGATTTTGAGCACATAGCCTCTAGAAGTTCTAGCCTGTGTCCCTTCTGTGGCTCTAAGTCCGTACCAGGTGGAAACTAGCTCAAGTGTTTAGCAAAGGGATAACTGGGTCTGTTCTTCATTTCTTGAAGATGAAAAGCATACTGTTAGTGATTTTTGACATGGACAGGACTTACTCAGCACTGAGCTAGCCCTGCTTATTTCCCTCTGATTTCGTCCTTCTGAATCTGTTTATCTCATACCACCCCCCACCTCCACTCTGGTTCTACCTGCTCTCTGTTTCTGTCTCAACTTTCCAAGATAAGGTGGATGCTGTGGGACACATTAAAGTTCTAATTTTATAAATAGGTGCAGTCTGTCGATGGCAGAATGCATTAATCTTAGTGGCCATGTCTACCAGATTTCCTGTGGGACTCAATTCTTTTTTTTTGTAGCCCCTTCCATGGTGTGTGTGTTGCTTTTCTTTTAGATAAGGAGACAGCAATATGACCTTAGAAACATGTGAAGAATACACCTCCACACCCACTTCTACCCCCTTCTTCTGTTGTTTTTGGAGTCTGTGGGTGCAACCTAGGCCTGGTCATTGCTGATGATATCAGGCAGGCTGTGCCCTGTACAGCCCCTGCTCCTTTTCACACCTCTTGCAGTTGGTTCTTTCTAGATGAAACAGTGATAGGAAGAGCAGATTCACTGCCTCCCCTCCTCCTGGGGAAAGGGAGCTTAGAAGGAACTGCAGTGCTTGTGTTTGAATGGGTCTTCACAAGTTTCCATATTTGCTGACAGATGTACCCATCAGACTTTTTTTTTTTTTTTTTTTTTTCTCTCAAGGTTCATCATGAGGCTTCATCACAGAGAAATAGTCATGGGTGTCTCATGTTTGATGGTCCCCTTGTACCCAGGATCTAAAATGTGTAGGTATGAAATGAAGTTTTCCAAGGTTTTTGATCAGTTTCGTAGACTCAGATATATTTGTGGCTGGGACCAGCTGTTGCAGATCTAAAGAGGTTGAAGCCTTGTATGGTGTGGACCTAGTGACCATAGTGTAAATCAGAATGCTAAGGCTCCACATGACTATGGAAAGCCCGTGATAGCCTCAGTCCTCTGACATTTCTAGTGCAAAAGAAGGAAGTGTGCCAATGACAACATCTGGCCAGTGGTAGAGTGACTTTTATGGCCACCAGGATATCTGGAGTTGTTTCTGTTAACATCAAAGAACACATTTCTCTGCTTTTATGTCTCAGTGAACAGTATTTATGTCACAGTTGGCAATGTTTCTTTCATGGAGGTACTGAACTGCAGATGCCACCTGGTGGACAATGGACCGTACCTTCTCCTCTCTCATACATCCACATGCCTCTATGAGGTTGACCATATCTCCCTTTGCCATAAATTTTAAGATGAAATCTCTTTTTGGTTTGGCAAATATCTGGAAGAATTTCACAATGTTTGGGTTTAGGACAGCTTCCCTGATGTCCATCTCAGTTGTGATATCAAAGGCCTTGATGATGGCCTTGTCCAAGATCTTCACAGCTACTCTGATATTGGTTGGAACACGTCATGATGCTTAACCTTTGAAAATGAGCGGTGGGCCAGGGTCATTAAAATGTAGTCAGCTCAGCCGGGCGGTGGTGGCACATGCTTTTAATCCCAGCACTCGGGAGGCAGAGGCAGGCGGATCTCTGTGAGTTTGAGGCCAGCCTGGTCTCCAAAGCGAGTTCCAGGAAAGGCGCAAAGCTACACAGAGAAACCCTGTCTCAAAAAACCAAAAAAAAAAAAAAAAAAAAAAAAAAAAAAAAGAAAAAAGAAAGATGAAGTCAACTCTAAGGATGTCCTTATCAGAGGGGCTGTCCCCAAGCTCCATGTTTGCTACCTTCACCTATGGAAAATGGCACCACTATGCAATGCTTTAAAGAAATTAGAGTAAGTATAAGAGAGAAGTTTATGGCCACAGATTCCTCCATCTTAAAATCCTGTGTACCTCAGAAAACTAATGATGCCCTTCAGGCAGAGCAGCTGAAACCCCAAAGTAGCAGACGAAAAAGCATCTGACTGGGACTGAGTGGGCACTAGTGACAGCAGGAACCAAAGTGGTGGTTATTTGAAAGGCTCAAGAAGACCGATGACCCCTCACCTCAGTTGATGTCTCGACAGACAAAGTGAAAACCCGGGGCCACCACCCCGAGAAATGACAACACTGAGAGGAACGGGGAAGCGTCTAGACTCATGCAGCCGACACTACAAGTGAACTGCGGTACAACCCATTATGGTTTCTGCCACTGACCCCAAAGGCTGCATGAGGTGCTTCTCTCATGCCTGTGACAAAGAAGCCACTTAAAGCTTTACCTTAGGCTTTCAGCGAACAGGCGAGGGATTGTCCTGGGAGGTGCTGGGAGTTTGGAAAGATATGTCTGAAGCAGCTGGCTCCGTGGCTTTTGAAAGCTCATTCCCTCTAGTGACCCAATTCTTTCTAAGATACTACCTCCCTCTCCATGGATTCACTGTCTCCCAGCACCACCAAGCATTCAGTCACATGACAGCCTGTGAAACCTTTCCTATTCAGTCCCGAAGAGGACATCTGGACTTCAGTGAAGAGCAGCACAGGCAATGAAGACAGACGAAGTCTTTGCTTTCCCCTGAGTTATGCAAGTGGGGATCAACTCACTAGAGAGTGGACATGTATGTAGGCTGCCTCAGTGACTTTTTCACTGTTTTTTACTTTCTATTCTGTCTTTTACAACTTGTATCTTAATCCCATTCATTTCATTTCCCTGTTCCTTTGCATCCACCCTCTGCCCCTGCACCCTTCCCCCCAAATAAAAAAAATTTAAAAGAAAAAAGGGAAAAAATTAAAAAGCTCATCGTGGAAGCTGTAGTGTGACACTGAGTCACGCATTAAACTCCTGTGTCCACGTATCTTGTAAGTGTTCATGGAAAAGAGTCATTGGTCTGGTTCGAGGCCTCTGGTTTCTGTCACACTACTGATGTTGGGCCCTCACTGGGACTCCTCTTGGTTGCCCTGTGTTGTGGAGATCCTGCGGCTTTGGATCTGCAGGTCAGGTCCCTTCATGTGCTCCAGCAGATCATAGATGGGTTGGATGCTGGGGCGGGACAAGTCATAACCCTGGTTCTGGGCCTGGGCAGCTGCAGGATTGGTCTGCCCACCAGTCCTCCCCTGTCCTCACCACCAGGGTGAGCTCTCCAGTGTTGCCCTGGCTAATGCACCTCCTGTAGCAATGAGCGAGGGGCAGGGACAGTTCTTCCGCTTTCACGCCCTCAGGGTCGGCTCTCCTACACCATCAGGGTCAGCTCTACTGTGCTGCCCAGGTGAAGTACAGAGGACACTCTCCGGAGTGCTGCAGCTGATGAGGCACAGAGACAGCCCTCCCTCTCTTATAACCTCAGGGCCAGCTCCTTCACCTGTCTCAGGCGTTGATGGGTGGAGAGGGCATCTCTCTTCCGTGATGCCACATGTCAGATGAGTAATGTGGACAGCTCTCCCTTGCTCACAACTTTGGGACTGGGTCACCCTCACCTCTGACCACCAGGCCAGTTCTGCTGTGCTGCCTGGGTGAAGAACAGGGCCTGCTTTCCTGAGTGCTGCAGCTGATAAGGGGGAGGGTCAGCTCATCTGCTGCAGGTGGTAAGGGGTGAGGGATAAGGGGGGGAATCTCTCCCCCATCCAGACCACAGCAGGACAGACAAATAGTGGGGACAGCTCTCCCATTCATACAGCTTCAGAGCGGGCTCACCCACACCTTCGCCAAAGGTTGATGTTACTGTGCTGCCCTGGTCAGGTGCAGGGCCTGCTCTCCCAAGTGTTGCAGCTGGTGGGGTCAGAGACAACTCTCCCACACTTATGACCACAGGGCCAGCTCTCCCACTTGCCTTAGGCTTTGATGGGTGGGTGTGGGGAAAGGGCATCTCTCCCTCACCCACGCCACCATATGGTGGTGAGGGGTGGGGCTAGGTCTCCCTTGCTCACATTCTAGAGGTTGGCTCACCTTTGCTCTCAACAGAGTCAGCTCTGCTGTGCTGCCCAGATGAAGTGCAGGCTCGCTTTCCTGTGTGTTGCAGCTTGTCAAGGGGTCAGCTCCCTTTCCATCTGGAGATGGCAGAGGCAACAGGGGAGGGCATCTTTACCTCATCTCCACCACCTCACCATAGGTGAGGGAGGCAGTACCTGTTACATGTTCACGTTCTCAGGGCTGGCTCTCCTGCACCCATTTACAGGGTCAGCTCTACTTTGCTGCCCAGGTGAGGCCATGGACTGTTTTGAGTATTGCAGCTGATGAAGGGTTAGGTCAGGTCCTCCACCTGCTGGTGGTGGTGAGGGGTGAGGGAAGAAGGGCATCTTTTCCTCACCTATGTCACCACATGGGGCACGAGAGGGGCATGGCCTGCTCTCCCACTTCCATGCCCTCAGGGCCATCTTGCCCACGTTGCCTAGGAGAGGTGTAGGATCCTCTCTCCTGAGTGCTTCAGCCAGTGAGGGACAGGACCAGTTTTCTCTAGTGTACAGCCAGTGAGTGGTGGGACCAACTCTGTACAGCTCTATCATCTTGACTTTTGTTGGTATCAGGGGCCAGAGACATCAACAGAGACCACTGGTGTGTCAAGCCAGCAACCTAGACATGGGTCCCAGCAGCAGCCTAGGCCCAGACATCACCTTGGCCCTGGATGGCAATCAAGCCACTCACCTCAGCCCACTTTCTCTCTTGCCTCTTCAGATATGCCTCTGTTCACAGGACATGAACCATTCTGTCTCTTTCCCATACCATACCATACCATACCATACCATACCATACCATACCATACCATACTATACCATACCATACTATACCTCTGCTCACTCTAACAGTATTCATCTGGCTGGTGCTGCAAGGTGCCAGGTGGGCTGTGTTTTCTCCTTGGAGCCCAGGGCAGAAGCCCCAGGCCTGCATGTGGGTTTCACTCAGCTCACCATAACACTGTGCCATGCTTCATCACAAAGAGATTATTATAGTGCCCAACCGCCTGGTGCCATAGGCTCCTGTTTGGTGTGTTTGGCAGAGTTCCACCTAGGCTGCATGGCGTGGGGTATGAGTGCTGCTGGAGTCTGGTGTCAGGCTGGGTTTAGAATCCCCAGACTCTGCTTGGCTGAATTCCTTCACTAAAATTCTTTAGAAACTTTGGCTTATACAAACTTCATCTCTACACTCATGAAATATCTTTTTCATTTTTCAGCCATGACCATAGTACCAGAAAGGGTCATGTTAAGCTTCCAAAGGAAGGAAGCAACAAATAGTCCTACCCAGCAATGATGTCTATGAACCATAACAATTACCAACATGGCATGATAGCCCTAATCGTCCAGTGGAGGCACTCATACACTGGAGGCAAACAACAACCCTCTAATTGGACGGGGAAATCATGCTTGGTACTGGAAACCTAACCAACTACCCAGGGCTAGTCATGGAGTTGGAGAACATGTAACTGCTATTTTAGTAAGCCAGCTTAATTTCTAACGATGTGCTAAATATTTATCCTTATGTCCATAGATAAGTGTAGTCCCTCCCCACTCATTAAGGAAACTTCTCTTTACGACATGTAGAAACCATTACAGAAAACCACAGCTGATCGAAATGTGATCTTACAATACATCCCAACCACAGTTTCCCTTCTCTCCACTCCTCCCACCCCCCTACCCCCCAGATCTATACCTCTGTTTCCCTTCAGGAAGGAGCAGGCCTCCCAGAGATGTCGACAGAACACAGCATAACAAGACACAACAAGACTAGGCACAAAACCTCACAAACAGACTGGGTGAGACAACTCAATAGTGGAAAAGGTTCCAAGAGCAGGCAAAAGAGATTCCTGTTAGGAGTCCCACAAAAACACTAAGTTAAACAACTGCAACGTATATGTAGAGGACCTAGCGCAGACCCACGCAGGCTCCATGAATGTTGCTTCAGTCTCTGTGAGCCCCTATGAACCCTGCTTAGTTGATTCTGTGGGCCTTGTTCTCCTGATGTCCCCAACCCCTCTGCTTCCTACAATCCTTCCTTCCCCTCTTCCATGGGGTTCCCTGAGCTCTGAGGGGAGAGACCTGATGGAAATTTCCTATTTGGGTTTTCTCTCCACCTAATGTTTGACTGTGGGTCTCTGTGTCTGCTCCCTCAGCTGCTGGAGAAAGTCTCTCTGATGATGATTGTGCTAGGCACTGATCTGGACTTCTGGCAGCAGGTGTGACCTCTGGGAATACTTTCTTCTTAAGTCATGGGCACCAAAATGATGGCAGCTCCCTTCTGCACTATGATGTTGTAACAAAATGTGCTGTCATTCAAGACCCCCAGGGCATCTTTGTCTTGCAGGTGACAGGGCTGGAAGATGGGTGGACCCTCAACATGGTAAGACTTTCAAGCTCACAGAAAGACTGGGGGTGAAGGTGGGTAGTAGAGATGGATATGATTAAAGTGCACAGCATCATTTAAAAATAATATATATTCTCTGAGATAACTAAATTTCCTCCATCCCTTTCCTCCCTACAAACCTTCCCATGTATACCTTCACTGCTATCTTTAAAATTCAAGGCTTCTTTTATGCACGCATGTGTGTGTGTGTGTGTGTGTGTGTGTGTGTGTGTGTGTGTGTGTGTGTGTGTTGTCAGGGCTGACCATCTGGTATTGGATAACTAACTGGTGTACCCTTCCCTAGGGAAGACTTTCTCCTCTGCCAGCTTTCCTTAGTTGCCTGGAGTTCTTTGTCTAGGGTTGTGCTTCTCTGCCTTCTCATTAGCATGTCCTGTGGTGTCACCTTTGGTTAGGTTTAGGCATCATGTATAGGCAGACACATTGGTGAGACTTCACAGGTATAGCCTCTCACAGCAAACTTCCCAATGTTCTGGCTCTCACAATCTCTTCACCTCCTCTCTCACAGGAGCCCCTGAACCTTACGTGCTTATTTTGTAGTGATATCCCTTGGAACTGGTCTCCACAACTCACATTTCGATCAGTTTTGGTTTTCTGTAATGGTCTCTTCATGTCGTAAAAAGAAGTATTCTTAATGAGTGGGGATACTACACTTATCTATGGACATAAGGATAAATATTTAGCACATCGTTAGAGATTAAGCTGGTTTACTAAGGTGGCGGTTACATGGTCTCCAACATCCACGACTTCACTAGCCCAGGGTAGTTGGTTAGTTTAGGGCTTCTGTCCTGTGTCTGAAGTGCATAGTGTCTTCAGGCATAGGGACTTAACTTCTATCTCTAGGGGACAACCAAGGGCAGTAGCCTACAGTATTTTAGGAGATTCTTAGATAATTCTGATAACTCGGAAGACGGCTTCTTGTTCATGCTTGGTATTGGGGGTTTTGTTGGATGTTCTATGGATTTTGTGGGGAGTACTGTCAGCTTAGATTGGAAGATTTCATTTAAGCTGTGTATATTTAAACATGGACTAATGTGCATTATCGGTATTTTTATGTACACAGTTAATATGATTCCTTATTACTTTTCAGACATTCTTACTGTTCTTTGGCATTTATCTCCCTCCTTCTCCTTAAATAGAGCCTCCCCCCGCCTTCAGATGACACATTCCCTGCTCTTTCCCTCCTGTTGCCCCCCACCTCCATGATTCCCTTTTGTTCTCCTGGTTTCTGTAGTCATTATAGGCTATATACTCACCCATGAAGACTGGAGATAAGGGCTTCCAGTGAGAGAGAACATGGGACTCTTGTCTTTCTGGGTTAGCTGCTACCTCAATGTGATCTTTTCTAGTTCTATTAATTTACCTGCAAAATTCATTTAAATATATATTTTTTTTACAGCTGAATAGTATTCCATAGTGTGTATTACCACATTTTCATTGTCCATTACTCAGTTGAGGGACACTGAATTTGTTGCTAGTTCTTAGCTGGTGTGAATAGAGCAGCAATGAGCACGGCTGAGCAAGTGTCTGTTGAGTGTGATGTCTAGTCTTTTGGGCATATAATAAGGACTGTTATAGCTGGGTTATATGCTAGGTTTTCAGCTTTTTGAGAATTGTCCACACTGACTTCCATGGTGGCTGTACTAGTTTGCAGTCACACTGTCTTGATTACTGTTCTGTTGCTGTGCGGAGACACCATGACCAAGGCAGCACATACAACAAAGCATTTAATTGTGGGCTTACTTGCAGTTTCAGGGGGTTAGTTCACCATCATCATGGTGGGAAGCATGGTGAAAGACAGACACACATGGAAATGGAGCAGTAACTGATCACTCACATCTAATCCCAGTGACAGCTCTTCCAACAAGGTCACACCCCCTAATCCTTCCCAAACAATTCTACTAACTAGGACCCAGACATTCAAATAGATGAGCCTATGGGGGCCGTTCTCATTCAGACCACCACACCTCCCAACAGTGAGTGAGGATTCCCTTCCCATCACACCCCCTCTGGCACCTGCTGCTGTCAGCTGTTCTGTTGATCCTTGTCATTCTGAGCAAAGATAAAACTAACTCTCTCTCTCTCTCTCTCTCTCTCTCTCTCTTGTTTTTTTTCGAGACAGGGTTTCTCTGTGTAGCTTTGGTGCCTGTCCTGGATCTCTCTCTGTTGACCAGGCTGGCCTCGAACTCACAGAGATCCGCCTGGCTCTGCCTCCCGAGTTAAAGGTGTGTTCTACCACTGCCTGTCTGAAAACCTCATTTTTTTAAAGAATGGATTTCTATAATTGCTGGGGACGAGGAACATGTTTTGAGATGTTTCTTAGCCACTCTTTTCTTCTTTTGAGAACCCTGTTCAGATCTCAGGTCCATTTATTTTTATTTTTTTATTTTTGACTTTCTGTTTTTTGTATAGTTGGCAAATTTCTCTCCCATTCTGTGGGCTTTTCTTGTTTCCTTAGGTGTGCAGAAGCTGTTCAGATTTGCGAGGTCATTTGTCAGTGGCTGGCCTCAACTCCTGAGCACATGCAGCCCTATTCAGGAAGTCCTTCCCTACACCCACATAATGCAGGGGACTAACTGCCCATGTCTTCTTCTAGCAGTTTCAGGTTTCGCCTTTAGGGTGTTGAGCCATTTGAAGTTAGTTTTTGTGAAATGTGACAGATGTGGGCCTCATTTCTTTCTTCTGTGCGTGGAGACCCAGTTTTCCCAGCACCATTTGCTGGAGATGCTTTCTTTTCTCCAGTATATGGTTATTTACTTTCTTGATGAAGTGGATGAAGTCACATGTGCTTACGTTTGAGTCTTTGTTTTTGTGCTAAAACCATATTGTTTTGATCACTATGTTTCTTTAACGTATCTTGATGTCTGGAATGGTAACCATGCTAGCATTTTTCCTTCTGATCAGGATTGTTTTTGCTGTCTGGGGTCCTGTGTGGTTGCTTATCAATTCTTGAGTTTTTTTTTCTTCTATGTCTGTGAAGAATGGGATGAGGATTTTGATTAGCTTTGCACTGAATTTTGACCTGAACCAGAAGGTCATTCTTAATATTAATTATGAAAGCTCATCCCCAGCTTAGGTTTGTTCCTAACTAGTTCTTATAACTTAGATTAACCTGTATTTTTAATCTATGTCCTTTTACCTGGTTCAGTTCCCTTTGCTCTGTGTTGCCCGTCTTCCTTCCTCCATGTCAGGCTGATGACTCCACCTTTCTTCTCCTCAGAGCTCTCTGTCCCCAGAAGTCCCACTAACCTCTTTCTGCCCAGTTAATGGCCATCCAGAGCTTTATTAAACCAACCACAGTGGCACATCTCCATGCAGACTATTCCACAACAGTCCTTTACTTTCTTGGTTAGGTTTATTCTTAGTCATTTTATTTTTTGAGACTATTGTGGGCAGGAGTGTGTCCATAATCATCTTTTCTGTTTGTTGTTGGTGTATAGAACAGCTATTGATTTGTGCATGTTGATTCTCTATCCGGCCATGTTGCTGGATTTGTTTATCATTTCTAGAAATTTTCTGGTAAAATTTTTGGGATCTCTAATTATCATGTCATCTGCAAAAAGAGATAGCTTGACTTCTTCTTTCTTTATTTGTTTAATTTCCTTCTCTTGCCTTATTGCTCCAGCTAGTACCTTGAGCACGTTGCTATTAATTTTTTTGTAAATACAGTCTGATCATGTCCTTTCTCCTCCCTCAACTTTTCACACATCCTCCCCACCTCCCTTTATACTCTTTATATTCTCTCTCCCTTCCCACCTCAACAATAAAACTACAAAAACAAAAATCAAAACCTAAAAGCAAATATCAATAAGACAGACAAATCCACATAAAAAGCCATAGAATTGATTTTACGTCGGCGAGTTCCTCCTGTGCATGGGGCCTGTCCTGGCATGTGGTTGTTGAACCTAATGATACTTGATTGGAGAAAATCAACTTTCTCTTTGCAAATAGCTTCTTGGTTAGGGGTTGGACATTACATCCACTTCCTTGTCTCAGTGCAGGGACACTATCTGGTCTGAACCTGGAGTTTGGGGGTTGAACTGGGAGTTATGGAGGGTGAGTGGAGGAGAGGATCAGGGAGACTCACTTGGCTAGACCATGGAGTAGGAAGTGCAAGATCTGGCTGGGTAGAGAGGTTGGATGTGGAATGGACAGGGTCTGTGGTTTGCGGGCAGGCAGGGTGCAGCCTAGTAGAAGCCTAGAAGTTGATTGCTGTGTATGCAGAGGTGACCAGACTAGGCTTGGAACTGGATGTGCAATCTGGGTTAGATCTCGGGGAATGGGAAGGGTGTGTGGAAGGAAGACTCAGAAGACACTGAATAAGGATTTGAAATTCCTTTTTTGTATAGTTACTTTTTATAATAAAAAATTTAAAATAAGAAAAGATATAAATGTCAAGGAAGAGGAATAGTCAAGATTAGAAAAATGGGCAATAATAAATCTGAAGTAAAAACACAAACTAAACCCAAGTCCAAGAGACAAAATACAAATCAAAACATGCAAACTCAAATGAACAGACCAGGGAACAAACTCACTACGATTAAAACTAATTGGGGATGAAAGGGATTATTAGGCTTATACTTCCTCATCACTATTCATCATCAAAGGAAGTCAAGACAGGAACTCAAGCACGGCAGGAACCTGGAAGCAGGAGCTGATGCAGAGGCCATGGAGGGTGCTGCTTGCTTGCTTGCTTCCCATGGCTTATTCAGTCTGCTTTCTTGTAGAACCCGAGACCATCAGCCCAGAGATGGTGCCACCCACAATGAACTTGGCCCTCTCCCATCAGTAGCTAATTAAGAAAATGCTTTACAGGCTGGCCTACAGCCCAATCTTATGGAGGCATTTTCTCAGTTGAGGTTCCTGCCTGTCTGATGACTCTAGTCTGTGTCAAGTTGACATAAAACTAGCCAGCACAGAAGTGAACATTGGGTACTTCAGTGGATTTTTCATGTGGGAACTAAAATTCTATAATCACATTGTCTTTTATAGACTTCATCATCTTTCCACTCAGGAGAGTATTCATTGTCTTTTGCTTTTAACTTGGACTGATAGGTTTAAGGACAGTAGCCCCTCAGATTGGGATGCTGTTCCAAGATGCCCCAGACCACGTGATGAACATCTATGGACCTAAAATGAAGAGCAATCATCACAACTTCCCCTTAGGAACCTCATCAAAATCCTGGGATTCCTACAGACAGTTGGTTGATATATTCAAAACGATCAACAAAAACCTGTCAGTCTAGCATCCTGTAGACATAAAGTTGTCCTTGTGGACATGGATGGTAGAGCTCTTTCTTCTCACTCTCCAACAAAGTACTTTGGTTTTGGTGATTTTTACTTTGGAGGTTGGACAGTTAAGACTAAGATACCATGAGATGCAGGGTGGAATGAAGGTTGATTTTTCTCTCTCTAACACAGCACTTTGTTCTCTACACATGATCAAGTGAGTTTTTCTTAGTAAGAAGTGGCTTTGAAGCTTGAGTATGAATGCCTCCAAAAGTAGACTACAGGCAGGTCTATGCTCTTTTACCCCTGACCTGCTTCAGAGTTCTCAAGTTAGCTGGGAACAGAAGATGATGCACGTGCAGAGTGTAATGGGATGGATGCTTCCATCATGATGTGGCAGACAGAGTAGCAATCCCCAAAGATGTTTATAGCCCTTCCCTGGAATTAGCAATTGCTTGATGTGGAAAGGCAGACATGATTAAATCAAGTAAGGTTGCCCAAGGAAACTTCCTTGATCACCCATGTGGATCCAGTACAATCACAGAGGATTTGTCTCAAAGAAAAGAATGGAAAGTTCCTGAGGACCAGTACCTAGACTATCCTCTGACATCCCCTTTCTCTCTCACACACACAGTGGCTTATGTTTGCCTATGAGCAGTAGCACAGAGTCTGGTGAATGCCCCATTCTTTATCTATAACTGAGTTCTTTGGTCTTATTCTCTTTTCCATGCCATGGAAGGCGAGAGCATATGACCAAGCTTCCTGTCACTCAGCAGGACTTCTCCCTTTGCAGCAATGCAGAACTCACTTCCTTTTGAACCTTAACCCCCACATCCTCATGGTCCACTGGAGTCTTTCTCCAGCTCTCCACCTGATGTTCTTCCAGTCTCCATCCTTTGCCTGGCTCCAGAAGCACCTGCATTTGACCTCTCTGTTAAGGTGGCTCTCATTTCCAGGTTCCAAGGTCTACGTCAAGTATCACTTGCTGTGTAACAAGCTGCTCCCAAACTCAGGGCTTAAAACAACAATAGCGGGCTTTGTCTATTCAGTGGCTCCCTTAAGGATGCCACTTCAGGTAATATGAGGCTTCTTGGGGGACAAGGCTCATGCACATGGCAGCAGGCTGCTATCCGGGGACATTAGCACCTTCCATGTGTCTGTCCTCTCCAATCTCCAATGTCCTAAACCAAGAGCTCCAGACAGGGAACAGGACATGCTAGACACAGTGGTTGAGGACATTTGTTATAAACCCTAGCAGTCACAACCTGTCCCTTCTACCATATTGGAGATATACATGTCTGTATATATCTGTCTGTGTCTATGTATGTATGTATGTATGTATGTATGTATGTATGTATGTATGTATGTATGTATACAGGTGTTGTGTCCAGTATATCATCCTGTTTGCAGGTCAGGAAACAGAACTAGGCCACTGGTTTGTGGTCTTGACTCTGGCCCCTCTGGCTGGGGAACCCCTTGTCTGCCAGTGAGACTCCATTCCTTTCCACTTCTTCCTCCCTCCCTTGCTCTGGGATGCCTGCCTGTCTCTATCCTTCTCATCCCTTTCTTTTTGCCTGTGACCATTGGTGTCTGGTTCATCGGGTGGGCCATCCATGCGTCTGCCCTAGGCATTCTTCTGTGTTCCTCTTTGTACCTCCATTCATGTTTTGCTGTTGATGTTCTACTGTGTTCACTTTGCTGATCGTGTCTGACTTGGGTTTTGTCTATGTATTGCTGTCGGTCTCTCCTTATTTCTACTACTGACACCTGTCTGTCACACTCGTCTACCTCCTTTCAGGCCACACCACACTGATCCCACCACCTCTGCTGTCCTCTAGTGGGAGACAGTTCTTACTGTGTGTGACACTATCACTTGTTTGTCATCTTTGTGACACCAAAACAATGGACTTGAGACACTTATTGCTGGGAGACAGGGCCCCCCAGTTTGGTCCTTCTCTGTACAGACTTACAGACCCTCCCTGCTTCTATCAGCCTATGGCACCCATCTCCTGCAGAGTGTAGGCACCAATGCTACAATCACAGCAATACTAGAATAACAACTTAAAAACTAATCATTTGTATGGGGCCACATGCAGTATTAAAAAGGCCCGCCTATCTGAGGTCACATATAGCACCCGCAGCTATTGCCCTATCAAGCTGTCACCTAGAGGGACATCTCTAGGAGTCCCTGAACATCAATGCCCAATCTTGAGCAGAAAGTAAGAAGCAGAACAAAAGGTAGGGAGAGGAAAGGGTGAGAAAGAGTGAAACATTTGGAAAATCAGTTTTCATGGAGATCTGAGTGGACAAAAGTGAGAAATTGATCTCCTAGGGAGCTGGAGGATTGAGTTAAATGTATCACTCCTGGCCTCAAGTGGTCCTTGGCATATGTCTTCTGGAATGATGGAGGAATGAAATGATAGATGCCCTGCCTATATGGCTGTACAGTTTCTATGGGTTCCTATGCTGCATTTGACTTCTGAATCTCACATGCCTGTGAATATGTGTGATTTTTGCCAGGAAGCATCACTGAGGAGAATCAGTAAGGGAAAGGGAGATGTTAGAGAAGGGAACCGGCAAGCAAGTATGATGTCTATCCCAGTCCATGGCACACATCTTGGGTCCATGGCACATATCTTGTGTCCATGGCACATGTCCTGTATCTATGGCATACATCTTGGGTCCATGGCACACATCCTGGGTCCATGGCACACATCCTGGGTCCATGGAACACATCTTGGGTCTATGGCACACATCCTGGGTCTATGGCACACATCCTGGGTCTATGGCACACATCCTGGGTCCATGGCACACATCTTGGGTCCATGGTACACATCCTGGGATAAGTCCAATCCAGGAGAGGCAGTGTCAGAGGCTGTCAAATGCACTCTCCCAATCTACAGGTAAGGAAGCCTGGGTGTCCATTCTGGTTCCACAGGTGAAATGGTCCCCATGGCTTCCTGGCTGCTGAGGCCTCTAAGCTACACAGGCTTAGAAGGTTCCAGCCACCTGGGAAAGGCCTCCTGCAAAGGGTAAAATAGTTGGCTGCTGGGGGTGAAAGCCTCCTGGGGGCTTATGGGTAAGAGGCAGAGGGGCTCAAGGGGAAAGAGGGCAGAACTGTCAGCCTCTGGTACAGGACCCTCTGTGGGCAGGGCTTGCCTACACTTTAACACTGGATTTGGGACTCTGGTTTTCATGGAGTTGGGGAGAAGCACAAGGAGATGTTCTTACCTATAGAGCTTGCTGCTCCTCATCCCCTAATGCTCCTGGGTGAGCCTCGAGCATCAAGATGCAAGGCTCATGAAGAGAAGTCCACCAGCCAGCACTCCATGAGACATTAGTCTCAGCCCCAAATAGAATCATTCACTGAACAGACAGTGAAAGCAAGAACCACAGAGTTGTGTTGTGGATAGCTCTGCTGGGACCCACCACTCAATACAACTAAAGCCTTGACTTAACCTGGGCATGGGAGTGAGAGCTATTTTTTGACTGTGGTTGTTCAATACTGCACCTTGTGTAAATTGGACCAAGCTCTCTTTGCTTGGAACATCTGGTACAAGTAGCACAAGGAAACCTCTGGTGTGTCTTTTGGGACAGTCAGTTCTGAGTTAGAGCACCGGATTTGATGAGGGGAGAAAAGGGACAGATTTCATCTCACCCATCCTGTCTGCTCACACCATTGTGCAGTGTACACACTACACAACTGTACTGCCAGCCATTAGCTTTTAGCCAGCTGCAGGAAAACAGATTGTGCAGTTGCTAAGAGCAGGGGTGAGGTCGGGGTCATTTGCCACTGGTATAAAGTGGGCATCCAAAAAGTACCTGCTGAAGAAATGAGTGAATGATTTTAAAATGCCTTCTAGACTGTCTGGATTGTCACAGCCAGTCAGCTCTGAGTGGATGAACAGCCTAGAAGGCTCATGTGAATCTGCAGGATGCCATAGAGAGAAAGGCAGGACCAGCATTGGGGGGGGGCATGCCTGTGATCACGGCACTTGGCAGTCTGAGGCTCTGAGCTCCTGAAGCCTGGGTTATATAGACTCTGTCTATCTAAGGCTGTCTCAGTGATGACAATAGTAACTTTCAGAACAAGTAAACAAATGAATAAGAGAGTGAAAAAGAAAGAGAAATAAGGCCTGTCTGGGTTCAGGATCTACTTTTAAAGGGCTGTTAGGAGCAGCGAAAAAGTGAGCCAGTGAAAGGTACAGCTCAGCGTCAGTCACGTAATAGGGCCCCAATAAATGGCAGCTGTAATTATCACTGTTGGTGGGAACAGCCCCAGAGGCTCTGAGGTGACCTTTTTGGAGAGCTGGGTGGCCTTCTGGGCTTCATATTGCCTTGACTGGGAGTCTCCTGGGAAGGTCTCAGGAAATACAGCCATGTGTTGCTTAGAGACCAGGATTTGTTTTGAGAAATATGTTGTGAGACAATGTCATTGCCCTTTGCACACGGCAGAGAGTACAGCACCTGTCTAAATGGTCCTACCCATCATGGGAGTGGTAGGTCAGTTGACAAAATGTGTAAGGAGAGCAAGGATGTCTGTCCATAGGACATCAGTCCCTCGTGGGCTGCAGCATCCTTTACATGAATGTCTTTATAGTCACACCTCAATTCCAGAAGCAGAATGATCTGGGCTTTGTGTTGCTGGCTGAAGACATGCTGTCCTCACAGATACTGTCCAGTTGGCTGTACACTTAGTCCCCTCCTACGGTCAGAGCACCATCAATGGTGCAAGAGCAGCAAGGGACTTTGAGCTGCTGGCCTCCAAATCTTCCTTTAATGGGCCCTGGTTAGTTATATAACTCCATCTTTGCCACCCAAGGCTGCTGCTTCCCATCCCCACTAATCCTCGTCTCTTCCAAAGGTCTGCTGGAAGACCTTCAGAAAAGCTCAGCCTTCAAGCACCTTTGTTCTATTGCTCCAAAGCTCCACCCCCCCAAACCCCCAGCATCATGCTTTTCCTTGTGGTGGAGAATATTGGGAGGTCCTTCAGTGTCCCAAGTACAAACCACTGTGGTTTGTGAATCCTGTGAAGTTTAGAGGGGCTTTCAGATTGTGAACACCTTATTCACAATCCCAGCCAAGTTGTTTGAATGCTGTATTAGAAATATATTGAATATTCAAATATGGACATTGATGTATACTAAAACATGGTTCTTTGTGGGTGGTGCCTAGGGTCTGAAGTGGGTGTGGGTTTGTGTCCCTGCTGAAGAACTTGAACTCAAGTTCTTATGTCTCATGGCAGTGGATTGGAACAGGCACATGTGGTTAGGAATAGAAATTTAGGCAGTTTATTAACAAATGAAAATGAGAATGGGAAAATTGGAGAGGGCTAGTGAGCAGAGGGAAAAGTCCCAGAGTGAGTGCTCAGCTTTCTGTGATATTCACTTAGGACTGTTCTCCTGAATTTGTACAATCTCTCGATGGTGCTGAATTTGTACAGCCTGGACTTTTCTCGCACGTGCTCTGTGTGTTGTATGAAGCCCAGGTGGTTAAGGGCTTCCAGTCTTTCTCTGCTTAAGGGCTTCTCTTATCTGTTAATCTTGAAGTGTCTTTCTTCAGTCTATCCTGCCATCACATGAGGATTTCTTCAGCTGCCTAGTGAAGGTGGGTGTGGCTGGAGGCCTTGTTTAGGTGGCAGGTTCTGCTTCTATAGGCCTGGGGATGCTGAAGTCCCAGGCCATCTGTGGAAGGCTGCTGTGCATAATACTAGGAGGGCAGGTAGTTTTAAGAAACTAGTATAGAGGTGGTCATGTCTGCATCTTGTGGAACAACCATAATTTTAGGATGTGAGCATTGACAGCTGGGAGCTACCCAAGAAATTAAGCAGGTTGACATACATTTGTCCCTACTACAGCTGGATACCTGGAGTTGATGTCACAGATTGTTTTGGGTTCCTGTCTTCCCTGTAGCTCTTTGTGTTCAGACTACATCAGTGGAACCTCAGGTTCCCTGAGCCTAGGACTCTTTGCTGAAGCAGAGGAAGGAGGCAGGGGCTGCTCTGTTAGCCTCTCTCCCCTTAACCTACTCAGGCGGGCAAGGAGTCATGCCTGGGAAAGGAGCCATTCTTGAGGGTAGCTGGATGCTTGTGGTACAAGCAGAAGCTCAGCATCTAGTGTACACATTTCCCAGGACTTCTTGCTCTCTCATCTTGGACGAGTAGCCCAGTCTCTTCCTGCCGTGGTTTTCTTAGTGGCGGCACATCAGCCCCACAGCCCCACCTGCCCACAGGAATGCTGGGAATGAGTTAGCTAAATAAATGAAGTAACCTAGTTGGTTTAAATTTCTCTGTTTATGCCTTAGGCCCTTGGGTTCATTTCCAAAGAGAAAACTGCTCTGTTGGGTCCCTACTTGCCTGCGCGATTCCCCTATTGTGTGCGGCCTACCCCAGAACCCATCAAGCCCACTTTTGAAAATTTCTTTCAATTAATCCTTCCAGGTTATTTCCACTTATTCAAACATGGTTTCATTCTCCTCATAGGGTTGTGCTTTGGTTTGCTCGAAGCTTCTCCTCTGAGCTCAGCACTGCAAAGCACGTGGTAGTTAGGGAGATGTCAGGACAACTGAAGGAACAGAATTCTGCTTTCTGAGTCTGTGCCTTGCATCCCGAGAGCCATGTGACCTCAGGAAAGGAACACATCTCTGTTGACTGACAACAGAGCTGAGGTCATGAGATGAGCGAGGGCTAGGCAAGCCCCTGCCTGGTCAGGTGGGCTTGTCCTTCAGACTGGACTCTGGGTGTGTCCTCGCCGTCTTCTGTCTCGGTTGAGCTCCTGGTGCCCAAAATACAAATGTTTCAGGGACGTCGTTTGTGTTCTTTTTAAAAAATTTTTATTAATTGGCTTATTTATCCCATGTGCTTTTCACATCATATATCTTGATCCCATTCATTCCCTGTCCCATTGCATCTATCCTCTGTCCCTAAAACAAAATTCAAGAGAACAAAATGAAGAAAATAAACTGAGAAAAATAAAGGGAAGTGAAGGAATTAAAAATCTTGCCATGAAAGCTGCAGCATGACCCAACAATCACACCTTGCCCACTCATCTCTATATTCGCCTTTGTCCATACATATCTACTTGCAAGAGTTCATTGCAAAGAGACATTGGTCTGGAGGCCCCTGATCTCCACTACCCATTCAATGCTGGGCCCCCACTACCACTAGGACTCTTTCTGGACTCCTACTGGTGCCCTGTGTTGTGAAGATCCTCTAGCTTTGGGTCTGTGGGTCAGGTCCCTTCACATGCTCCAGCAGATCATAGATAGGGTAGATGTTGGGTCTGGGCCTGGGCAGCTGTAGGGTTGGTCCACCAGATGGGAAAGGGGACAGTTTTCCAATAGTCACAGTTTCTGGGCGGGCTCACCTATACCTTCCCTAACCACGTTGGCTCTGTTGTGCTGCCCTGGGAGATGCAGGGCCTGCTCTCCCAGGTGTTGCAACTGGTGGGGGTCAGGGATGGCTCTCCCACACTTATGATCACAGGGCCAGCTCTCCCACCTGCCCTAGACATTGATGGGCAGGCAGGGAAGGGGTTTCTTTCCCCAGTCCATGCTGCCCACAGTGAAGAGCTTGACTCTTAGGGCTGCTGTCTAGGTTGGCCTCTGTGCTTGTTTGTTTCTGTCCACTTGAAACAAGCTGGAGTTGCCTGGGAAGAAGAAGCCTCCATTGAGCAACTGCCTCCATCAGATTGGCCTGTGGGAAAGTCTGTGGAGTGCTTTCTTGATTGATGTTTGCAGGGCCCAGCTCACTGTGGGCAGTGTTACTCCTAGGCGGGTGGGACCTGGTTGTATAAGGAGGCGGGCTGTACAGAACAAGGCATTAGGCAGCACTCCTCCATGCTCTCTGCTCAGTTCCAGCCTCTGGGTTCCTGCCCTGACTTCCTGCATGATGGGCTGTGATGGGGACTTTAAAGTCAAACACACCCTCTCCTCCAAGTTGCCCTCAGTCATGGTGTTTATCACAGAGACAGGAAGCAGACTAGGACAGGCTCTTAGGAGATTTGTAACTACACGTGTTCTTTTCTGAGCAGAAATGGGAATGAGGGAGGGCGCTTCCGGCTCCTGGATCTTACCTTTCCTGAAGCTTTCCTCATCTACCTCCTTCTTGGCCACCTTTCCTTCTGTTGTTGTTTGTTTGTTTCAAGACGGGGTTTCTCCTGTTCTGGATCTTGCTCTGTAGACCAGGCTGGCCTCAAACTCACAGAGATCCGCCTGGCCCTGCCTCCCAAGTGCTGGGATTAAAGGCGTGCGCCACCTCCGCTTGGCTCCACCTTTCCTTCTGTGTGCCTCCTTTCTCTGGTTTTCTGGAAAAACAATGCTTACCTTTTATCTGTTTATCCTCACAACCCCCACCCCCCCACTAGAAGACAGCCTTTAAATGCAAGGAGGGTGGAGAATGCAGCTTGAAGCTTTCACAGCCAGAAGAATTTTAAAAGTCAGGAAAACCCACTAGTGCTTCCAATCCTAATTGAGTGAGTTATTATCTTTTTCCAATTTCATGCAGAGGGCGATGGAGACTCTGAGAGAATAAATAATTTCTTGAGATTCCAGGCACAGGGCTGTGTCCCTCATCTGTGACTCTCCCAGCCAGTACATTATGCTCTGGAGGCACGCCTCGCCCTAATCTATTGCTCTAGTATTTATAACAACGCTGCCACAACTCATTTTTCTTGCTTCAGTGAATCAGCTACTGATACTTTTGATTCCCAAGAGCAAAATGCCACCTCGATCTCTACGATCTGCCGGTGCCCTGGGAGCTGTCCTCAGGACTGCTCTTTGCCCAGGTACCCCCTCCCCCATGCCTTATAGCCTGCACTGCCTGATATACAGCAAAATGAGTTTGTGATTTAGAGGCAGAAAAAGGTTAACTCTAAATAATGATGAGAAACTTAAAATATAGAGCCAGAATGTTGCTTTAGTTTTTATAGGTTTTAAATAATTTCACATCCTTCCCTGAAGGATTTAGCATAACTCAATGAGAAAATTGCGTTCAGATCCTGTGGGCTGCTTTGACGTGACTGGATTGCAATGAGGGGGAGGCGAGACAGAGCCTTTCCCACAGTGAACCCTACAACCCAAGCTCAGAGAGGAATGACCTGGGAAATGTCCTGGCTTTCCCAGGCTCCTGGGTCTACCATGGAGACTCATGCAGGAATAGTCATAGCTGGAGTGAGGTGAGGCAGGGCCAGGCGTGCAGCTAGGCAAAGAGCATTTGGGGGAGCTACATGTTCAGCGCTGCCCAGAGAAGATCTTGGTACTTTCCCATTTTCTTGCTTTTAGCTTTGGATTGACATCTTTGTGGGAGTGGCCAAAGTCTGTCCTTGCTATTTACAAATGGTATGAATCAGGTCTGTTCTTGAGTGCCATTAAGAGAAAACTTAGGTGTGGTAAGAGTGAGTTTTGTGAACAACTAAAAGAATAAGGGTTCCAGATCAGTCCCTCATGCTGGCTCCACTGATTCTAGGCCTGTGGTGAGGCAGAGCTTTGCTGCATTGGGAGCAGGTGGTGAAGCTACTCACCTCATTGTAGATGGGGAGCAGAGAGAAGGCGTACAGAAAGAGGTCTTGGCAAGACAAAGCCCCAAAGACACACCCCAGTGACCTACTCCCTCTAACAATGTTCCCCTTCTATTTCATGACCCCCCCCCACTAAGGCCTTCTTATTATGAGTCGATCAAAGCACAAATTCATTGACTAGGCCAGAATCCTCAGCCACTTATAGTCTCTGGAAACATTCTCCCAGACACCTAGAAGCAATAGTACAATATGTGTATATGTGCTGTGTGTCTATGTGGGGTGCATGTGTGTCTGTGTTCATGAGATTGTGCATGCATGTATGTGTGTGTGTGTGTGTGCTTGTGTGTGTGCAAGAGATTGTGCATGCATGTTTGTGTGCATGAGATTGTGCATGCATGTGTGTGTATGTTTGTGTGTGTGTATGAGATTGTGAATGCATGTGTGTGTTCGTGTGTTTGTGGTGCATGTGTGTTTACATTAGTGTGTGTCGATTCTTGTGTTTACTCTTTACAGAGGCCAGTTAGAATGTCAGATGTCCTGCTCTATCATTCTTTGTTGTATTCCCCTGAGATTGTCTCTCACTGAACTTGTATCTAGGCTGGAGTCCAACAATCCCAGAGACGCTCCTTTTTCTGTGCTCTGATAGTGTTGGGGTTACAGGTGTATGTACACAGACATACCCACAGGTGTGTGCACACAGACATACCCACAGGTGTATGTACACAGACATACCCACAGGTGTGTGCACACAGACATACCCACGGGTGTGTGGGTATGGGGGCTAAGAAATGGACTCTAGTCTCTGTACCTGCACAGCATGTCTTTGGGCTTACCTTTACTCTGCTCTGTTCCTCAAATAAGTCAATAAATAAATAAATAAATAAATAAATAAATAAATAAATAAATAAATAAATAAATAAATACATAAATACATAAATACATAAATAAATAAATGGATCTTTATGGAAAGTTGAGAAGGTCCCGTTTAGTGGTCTCCATCCCCTTCTTTCTCCTTGGTGTTATTTCTTGGTGAGGGTGTGGCTTTTATTTTGGACACCAACAAGTTCTTGCTTTTGACATATTGAGCAACTATTTGGAGGTAGGTGCCTCCACATACCACATCTTGGCTAATTCTCACAGCACTCCTAGGAAGGAAGTTTTATTGGCATCCATCTGTCAGATGAGAGGGAGATATTTGCCCAGGATCTCAGAGTGAGCAGGAAACAGTGGCCATCAGGTACAGGAATGAGCAGGCAGATGGTGGGGACATGAGCTTAGTGGCTGTCTTTAACCCAGAGCAGCTGTTGACAAGGTTCTGAGAGTCACAAAGTGTACCAACATAGCTTTCTACCCCAGGACTCTGGGTCAGATCTGGGGATTCTGGTGTCAGGCCACTGTCCCTATCCCTCCACAGCTACCCCAAGTCCTTGCTGTTGCAAGCCAGTAGCTCCCACAGCAAGAGGGACGTGTCACACATGATTCACTGCCCTGCACTGGCTTTTGGGACTGCCCTCTTTAAAAGAAGCCAATTTATTTTTTATTCAAAATCTATATGAAACAATTGAACAATAAAACTGTCAGCTCCACCATCTCTTTCAGCAGGGAAACATGATGGCATCTGAAATTAGCCCTCCTCTCCTCTCTCCTCCATACCCTCCCTTTCCATCCTGTCCCTCCCATCCTTTCCTCTTCCCTCCAGTCCTTACACCCCTTCCTTCCTTAAGTATTTTGAACACCTATGCTGTGCCATGGCTTGGGCTAAGTTCTGACTTCCTCTCCCCACACCTCCTCCGAGACCTAATTTCTACCAGATGTTTTTGGTCTTTAGACCTGACTCTCACGCACTCAGGTGGTAAAGGGGTTCTGAGTCTTTGGACTCTATGAAAGCACAGATGGTGATGCCTGGAGCCGCTCAGCTGTGGAGCACCTGGCTGACTCTCATGCCCAGCTCTGGGGAAAAAGTTCAGTACTGTATTTTATAAAAGTGGAGACCTGGGTCAAGACGCCAGCTCTGCCCAAGATCTATATACTTTGGGGCCTGGCTGGAGAAAGATGCCTTCACCTGACAACTGTCATGAAGGTTCTGCTGTGCACCTACCTCTGGAATGTTCTCCCAGGAGAGGACTGAGGGTTAGTTCACTGTTCGTTGCCTGGAGTGATGTCTAGTGCTTAGAAGTTGCTCAGTGCATTTTTGGCTAGTGAGAGAATAAAAGAAAGTCTGGACCCTGGTCCTAGTGCCCCAGGTACCCCCAAACCCAGAGTCACGGGGCTCCATTCTCCAGAATCTCTATGTATGAAGTTTTCTGTTACTGGGAGTATAGGCCCCTGAATGGATAATGGTTATTGTGACTGTGGAGCCGGGTGGGAAGCAGTCTTATCTGTCTCTCTGGCACTGCAGTCAATTTCCTGGGCTGGGTGAGGTGCTCTTAGGAGATGGAGCAGACCTTCGTAGGTCATCACTTCTTTATGCTGGCCCAAGGCAAGGCAGGCAATGCCTTCCCAGAACTGGGGAGCATAAACCCTGCCTGCTGACAAGTTGCTGCCCGCAGCGTTTACCGCTCACTTTATCTTGTGGCTATCATACATCATTGATGCGGCCTCCCCCGACCCACCTTCAGGAGTGCTGAAGGGCAAAGGGGGCTCTGGGCCAGCTGAGAGGGGCAGATGGTCCTGCAGACTTGTGAGACTCAAGGACCCCTTTTCATGCTCAGTAAGTGGGGGCTGTGGTGGGCACAGCCTGGAAAATTCTATTGTTTTCTCTCAGTCCATTCCTCTGGTCCTGTATGATCCCTCACTGCAAGCAGCAGGGAAGGGTCTGAGTATCTAGGATGGTGGGAGCTGATCAGCTGATACAATGAATGTAAAGAGTTCAACAAGCTGTCCGTCTAATCATGTGATGTCTGGGAGGCTCCAGCTCCAAGGGATAGGACTGGGACACTAGCCAGGGTTCAGATTCCAACTCCACCTCTTTCCAGCTGGGCTGCATAAACCCCTGCCCCACTGACAAACCAGCAGCATTAATGACCGCTTTATCTCAGGGATGGCAGAGGTTATTGATTCTGCCTTCTTAGCATCTGTAGGTGAGGTGCTGAAGGGCAAAGACCAGCAATGTTTGCTGCTCTTTTGTGCCTTGGTTTCTTCTTTGTAAAATGAGAAATCAATAGTACCTAGCTCATACAGTTATTTTGACAGTTCAATGCGTTCGTGTGGGGAGAGTTCAGAGCAAGGCCTTGTGTATTAAAAGCTGTCCATAAGGGTGTCCGGTGTCTTCCAAGGCTTCCTCTCATGCCCAATCCCACATGGGAACTCTGTCGTCTTGTTGGCGCTGGTGCTTTTTAATATTGTAGGAATGGACCCTGGCTCCGTGTCGTATCTCCCCTTCTGTTATGAGCTCTGGATGGTCAAAGATGGGCATTCGTCTAGGCCCCAGCGGCCCTTGATATGTGAGCATATATTGCGAAGGAGATTTTGTAGATGGAATTAAATGAAATTGACTTGAGGAGATGATCCTGGTCACCCCAGGGGTCCTGATGTAATCACAATGGTCCCTCTCAAAGGCCTGGATATGGAGAATAGGAGTCGTGAGGCCAGGTTTGATGCTGTAGCAAAGAAGGCAGTAGCCTGTAGGAGCTGCAAAAGGCAAGGAAGCAGGCTCTCTTTCTCCACACCTTTCTGAGCCTCCCGTATTGAGGAAACATTGTTATAGCACCCATAAGGACTAAACACAGCCACCCATTGAAGGGAGTGACAGCAAGGAGAGGCCCCGGGACCAGATGGGCTGGGCTCCTCACTGGTTTGTTGGGTGACGGGATGAACACGGTGGCATCTCTGGGCTTACTTTCCTCATCTGCACAGCGGGGGATTACTGCTGTTAGAAGCTCAAGTCCCACCATACTACAGACCCCTGACTCTAAGCCAGAAACTGTAGCGGGGAGCGGGTATCTACTTTCCTCCAGCTGAGCCCCACTGGGCTGATTGCCCCCTCTCCTCTTACTCATTCCAATGGCTGGCATGTGGTCATAAGGCTCCCCTGGGCCATTTTGAGGTGCAAGGGGAGCAGGGCTGTGATGCTTGGTGCAAAGGTCAAGTGGAGGCTTCATTCCTTGCTCTCACTGGGCCCACTAAGGCTTCAGCACTATTCAGCAGGCACACTAGTTCCCCCACATGTCATCCATGGTCTTCCCAGTCCTAACAACAGTCCTGCAACAGTCACTCAAGACTGATGGGTAAAGTAGCACATTTGTAAGATGGTCACCTCATCCTCACACCAGCCTCTAGTCTACAAATGTCACTAAGAGTCCACTGTGTGCTGGTCACTAGATGTAAGGTAAATAATCCCTCTCCCTTCCTCTTCTTCCCCTCCCTCCCTCCTTCCTTCCCTCCCTTCCCCCTGGAGCTTAAATTATGAAGGACAAAGAGAAACAAGTACATGAAGAGGGACATGAATACACAAGCAGATGATACAGTTCAGCATCAGGGAGAAACTGAGGCAGGTCATCAAGTGAGAAGTGTGACTTGGGACTAGCTTGCTAGGGAAGCTGTCTGAACTGGGCCTCTATGGAGACTGTTCAGTGGAGAAGGTCTGCAGATTGGTCCCAAGCTCTAATTCTCTTTGTCATGGTGAAGCCCATGGCCGACTTCCTGTGAACAGGAATGTGAAGCCTGGGCTCTGCACAGCAGGTTTGGTGGGAGAGCAGCCAGAGAAGCTAGTGCTTGGTCAGCCAGCCCCCAAATTGACTTTCCTGGGAGCTCCTTAGGAGCCTGCCATCTGTGACAGACCTTCGAGGAAGAAGGATATACTTCAGCTCATAGCATCTAGGGCATCAGTACACAGTACACAGCTTCCTTGCTGTGGGTCTATGAAGCAGAGTGTGATGTTAGTGTCAGTTGTCAACTTGACAGAATCTAGCATCATCTGGGAGATGGGCCCCTGGGCCTGCCTATGGGGGGTTATCTTGGTTACACTAATGGAGGTGGGGAGACCTGTCCACTGTGGGTGGTGCCATTCCCTGGCTTGGATCCTGGGTGAAGAAAGGGGGCTGAGCATCAGCAGGTAGTCAGTTCTCTTTCCCTCCTGATTGTGGATGCAATGTGGCCAGCTGCTTCAAGTTCTTGCTGCCTTGACTTCCCTACTGTGATAGACTTCACCCTGAACTCTGAGATAAGTTACCTTTGCTGGAGCATTTCATCACAGCAATAGGAAAACAAACCAGGGTGTAGCATTGTGGGTACAAGGGTCTGTGGTGGAACAAAGTTGCTTATCTCATGGTGGCCAGGAAGCAGGGGATGGCCTGGGAGGTAGCTCAGTCGGTAGAGTACATGCATGAGATACTGGTTCCAAGCCTCAGTAACACATGGTGGCCACTTGAGGAGGCGGGTAGAGGCAGAAGGATGACAAGTTTGAGGCCATCTTCAACTACATAGAGAATCTGAGGCCAGCCTAGGCTGTCTACGAAAATAAAAAGAAAGAAAAATTGAAAAAAGAAGCAGTGGGAGTAAGGTTCAGGTTGGTGGTGCAGCCTTCTAGGACACACCCGGCACCCACGTTTCCTACTGAGGCTCCACACTCTCAACAGTTCTACCACCTCTCACAGTCTGTTCCAGTTTTGAACCTATCAGTGGACCAATCTATCGATGAAGTCACTGTCCGTGGACCAGTCTGTCCCACAGCCCCACACTGGGAGCCAAATCTTCTGTACATTATTAGTCTGTGGGAAAAATCCTCATATCTAAACCTTAATAGGCTCCCCTTAGGGCTTGGGGAATGAGCAGTCCTCCACCTGGGAGAGACAGGACCTTCAGTACTTGGTGCCTATAATTCAGTTGCTCTTGGTTGTAGGAGAGAGTATTCCTGACTGTGCATCTCATTTTTGGTGGGGTGGTGGTGGCTATGTGACTCAGGACTCATCTACAGGCTCAACAGTGAATGGGGCATAACCCTCAGTATGGGGCTTACAAGGTCACAGTGTGGAAGAGAGACCCTGAGCTCAGATCCCATCCCTGCTGTTCCATGGCTGCGTGACCTTGGGTGGATCCCTGAGCCCTCTTTTCCCTTGTCTTCCTCACTGAGAAATGGGTGAATCCAGTTCCTTCCTAAGGCGGTTTTAATGTCAAATGCATGGCTGTTTACAAAGCTCTGGTACACACTCTGCTTGGCATGATAAATGCTGGTGTGTGCATTTGGGGAGCATATACTCTCATACAGTATTCTTGTTGGAGAAATACCATTTAGACTTCTGACATCGAACTCAAAAGAGAGCTGCAAACTATTTTATTCAGAAATTAACTGTTGGGTTTGAAAGAAGACATTTATCCTAAAACTATAAATTTATGTCCCATTCCTGGACCTCGCTGCCCATGGGGAACACAAAATTGATAATATTATAACATTCCCATAATTATCATAAGAAGAGTATAATTACAGTGCTTTATGTCTTTCCCTCTCCTAAAGGTGTTAAAATGTTAATCTGTTCACTTGCAATATGCCAGGACCGTCTGGGTATTCTTTTAGTTTTTAAAAATGTCAGGACCCCTAGTCCCCACTTGGTACCTGCCTGACTCAGTAGGGCGTGAAGATGAGGGATAGAGGAGTCTGTAAACACATGTTTAAAAAACAGCAGAAGGAGATCTAATACTTGGAAGGCTAATTTAAAACAAGGATTAAAAATCATTCGAGAATAGTAAATGGGTAATTAAGTAATAAACAAAAGTCAGGGGCTAAGAGGGTGGTAAGGGTTCAGGGGCCCCCAATACTTAAGGCGGTGAGTAGGTAAACAAGAGGGAGGGCTGGGAGGAGTCACTGTCCCCAGCACTGGGCACTCTGAAGACAGAGGAAGCAGTCACCGCCCTACAAGCTCCCTCTGCTGTGCTTTTCAATCTTAAACAATTTCCCCACTTGTCATGCCGCCTGCAGCCCTGTTAATCATGGTGCACCCGGAATGCAGGGAGGCAGAAGTAATTACTGTCAACACAGCTGTATTGTCATGGAGCTTGGCCCACCACTGTCACCTGGGTTGACACTGCTTCCACCTGTCCCCTTTCACCACCCCGCTGTTATCTAGTGTTTGGTGTTTGGAGAAATGGGCAGCCAGCCTCAAGAACTGGGGTAGTCACAGGACATCACAACCTTGCCTGGCCTTAGTGGACTCCCTGGGGGAAGATCTTCCATTTTCCACCTTGATTGATACTAGCCCCAGGGAGGGAAGACTTTAGGATCTTTTGAGAACACTGTAGATTTGGGAATAAGATGAACTTGGGTTTCCATCTTGGCTCTTGCACTTGGCCTTGATCCAGTCCCGCAGTCACCAGCTCTAGAGGGTGCTGCACTGCCCAGTGCCCAGTGCCCCCTGGCTGTAGCCACTGTGAAGGCCTTCATCATAGTAGCAAGAGGCCAGGCCAGCTGTCACGGGTCTCCACCAGCATCATCAACAGCATCGGCTACAGCAGGTGCTGCGGGCTTTGTCTCCCTTACCTCTCTCCAGGAGGGAATGAGCTTTGGCTGAAAGGATCTGCCATCAGTGTGGCCCAGGCATGGGCTGCTGCTTTGTGTGACCTCCTGGGGAACCCTACAACATCACACTTCCAATTTTTAGACTTGACCTATTAGTGAGCTGTGGTGGTGCACACTTGTAATCTCAGCACTCAGGAGACTGAGGCAGGAGGATCCTGAACTGGAGGTCACCCTGGGCTACAAGGTGAGACCCTGTCTCCAAGTGCCCTCTCTGCCCCCCACACCATTTCCCTAAACTAACTTTCACAGAATAGTCATGGCCTTGTTTCTTATGTTCATGCCCTATCTAATGCCATATTTCTCAGAACTAAGAACTGAGCTGTGGTCCAACACTATCAAGTAAGCCACAGCCTCTACTAGACTCCACCATCTTCCCCATGACTGTTCTTGTTCTTGTCTAGCATTTGACTTTTCACTTGCTATATCTTCAAAGCAAACACACAGAGTCGGAATGGACCTGGCTGGGTGAGCTTTCCCATGCAGCAGGCCTGGAGTCTCCTTATTTTTCTGCTCTGCTCCCAAGCTGCACACAGCATCTCCTGGAGAGCCTGTGGAGTCTCCTGTGCCACCACCGGAAGCCACCATCCCTGGATGATCCCCACCACACACATACAACAACAGGTGCACCAGTGCAATGCTGGCCCAGGCAGGCTACAGTTCACTTGTTGCTGCAACGAGCATGCTGATCCCTGATCCACTGTCCATGTCCCTGTAGCACTCTGTGCCTCAGTTTCCTTCTCAATTAAATGGAAGGGAAATCATATCTGGCTCCCAAAATACTGCTGAGATTTATTGCATTTTTATGCAAGCCACACAACTCAGCACTCACTAATTTTTGTGTCTGACAACAGAGAACAACACCCGAGGCCCTCAGCAACGGAGACCTGAAGTGGTGGAGGAGTAGCCTGGATACAAGGGTTTTGCTTGTGTATGTACATGTTCATTTGTGTGTGCAGGTGTATGTTGTACATGTGTGTAGGGCAGATGCTGATGTTGGATATGTTTTTCATCATTCTCTACCATGTTTTTGAGACAGTGTTTCTCACTGCACCTGGAGCTAAGACTGTTAAATCCTCCAGATCCTCCTGTCTCTGCCTCACAAGCTCTGATATTGTAGATGTACATGGCTGTGTCCAGCTTTCATGTGGGTGTAGAAGGTTGAACTCAGGTCCTCATGCTTGTATGATACAGGACTAGCTTTCTCCCCTGCCCTTGGGCATAGGATTTTAACGCCCCCCACATGATTTTCACATGTAGCCAGGACAGGAGACACTGATTTAGATAAACATTCCTCTTCAGCCCAATTCCAAGCTTTGCAGGGGCAGCCTCAGCAAAGAAGCAAGAGTCAGAGTTATGACTGCCTGGCATGAGGGGAGACTGTGGACAGAACAAGCCCAGCGATAGTGACAGCTGCTGGCATTGGTTGGGGCTTCTTGCCCAGTACTTTACACATGTTATTCCCATGCCCCTAGGACCAGGTCCTGTTGGTAACACCATTGCAGCCATGCAGATAGAGAGGCACAGAGAGGTGGGGTCACTTGCTTAAGGTGGCACTGCTGTTGACTGGCAGAACTATGCCGTAGCCAGCGTTGTCTTGAGCAGTGAGATGGCCTCAGGCTGTCAACCTGTGGCACAGCTTCAATTACCAGTCATGCCAGATACTATTTGTGGTTCTGCCTTGTACTTGGCCCTGAACATGACTTAATCTCTCCAGCGTTCTTGAGCAAGGCCTACCTTTCGTGTCATTTCTCTCAAGGAGATGAAGTGACTCACCCCAGGCCACTCATCTGATGATCACCAGTGGAGCCAGAGACTGAATCATCGCTGGGCTCTCGGCCCTTCAGGGAGAAGCTGCCTGAGTCCAAGGGAAGAAAGCCTGTTTGCTGCGGGAAGCACAGGACCCAATTCAAGAGTATTAAGAGGGCTTATGTGAGTTGGGAACAGATATAAATGTCTCCCCAGTTTTCCCCATTTGCAGAAAGTGATTGACAAATTGGCTCCATTGACTGACTGTTAAGCATCCAGGGAATGGCTTACCTTGCTGTTTTATACTTCCATGGCATCCCAGGCAAAGCTGCAGGCATAGTATCTACCAGCATCTGAGCTTGGGGACCCTGTACTAGTGCACTGTCTTTCCAAACCTAGGCACCATCCTCACACTCATGGATCCAGTCTGAGGCCCCACCCTGCAGAGGAAGTTCCTGGAGGAACTGACCTGCTGCTGTACTGACCCCAGCCCTCAGTGGCACTCACAGTAGAGAGGATGTGGTTGGTGTCTACTCCAGGGGGCAAGGCCAGGTAGAGACATGTAAATCCAGACAAGAGCAGGGCAGCATGCATTGGTGGAGGCCAAAGATGGAGGCCAAGCATAGGTGGGATGAGGTTGGAGAAGAGCAGGGTAGCTGAGAGCAGAGACAGGGTTGGGAGAGAGAGGAGCAGAAGGAGGGGCTGCTGGCAGGCATCAGAAGGACACATGAAACGCGACTCCCAAGTGCTTCTCTTGTCTCATTTTATATCCACCCGTGGCTGTGTGAGACGTCGAGGATTCTTTATTTCTCCAGAATTTTCTTCTTAGGGACTGGTCCCCACCCTCACATTAGTTGTGGCTGTAACTGGCTGCTCCTTAGAATACCTGCTCTGCCACCACAGGATGGTCATGTGACCCTGCTGCCAACCACGGCATAGCCCTCTGCTCTTTGGGACATAATGGCAGGTTCAAAACTGAGCACATGGTTAAAGATCCTCCAATCACAGCCATCTGTTGGAATTTAATGTTTAAGCTTTTGCCTGGAGGAGGAAGGGTGCTGCACTCACTTTGGGGCATTAGAACGAACTGAGAGGATGTGGTCATGGTCTTCCAGATGGCTGAGTTCGTAGCAGGTGAATGTGTGTTCAGAATCAGTCAAGACCCAAACATGAAGACAGATCAGAGTGGTGGGGGTGGGATATGCAGATTTAATATTGGGTGTGGGGAGAGGGAGAGGGAGCGAGAGAGAGAAGGAGAGAGGGAGAGAGAGAGTAAATGTGAGTGAGGAAGGATGATCGATCAAGAACAATTTTACTGAAAAGCTGCATCTGGCTGTTCCTGAAGGTAATGTTGTAGTGAACACTACAGTTACATGGATGGGTGTATCAATGGGCACTTTGCATGACTCTGGAAACACTCACTGGCTAAGTGATCTGCTCTGCTCTGAGCACCATGCATCCTTGTGCACAGTTTCCATAGATCCTAGAGGTACATCCTAGGATCACACACTCTTGAAAGATAGTTTGTGGAAGGGACTACATACAAGGGCCCCATGTAGGGATGAGGGCAACCAGAGAGAAATAGCGAAGTTCTCTGGAACTAGCAATGATGAGGGAACCACCTTAGGATATGTGGTAGTTTGAATGTAATTGGTCCCTATAAGCTCATAGAGAATGGTACTATTAGAAGGTATGGCCTTGTTGAAGTAGGTGTGCAGACGTGTGTCACTGTGAGGGCAGGCTTTGAAGTCTCTTTTGCTGTCTTCCCTCAGTGTGATTCTCAATTCACTTCCTGTTGCCTGCAAGATATATGCCTCTCAGTTACTTCTCCAGTACCATGTCTGCTTGCATGCTGCCACACTCCCTGTCACAATGATAATGGCCTGATCCTCTAAAACTGTAAGTGAGCCACCCCAATTAAATGTTTTCATTGATAAGAGTTACTGTGGTCATGGTATCTTCATAGCAATATAAACCCAACTAAGACAGGGTACACCAAGAATGGGAAGAAAGGTTTCCCGGAACCCAGAGGAAGCAGGAAGGAAGGAAAGTCATCCAGGAGGACCCATGGTTTGCAAGAGAAGGTGTGCAGCCACCCACTCCAACCTGTGACCCAACTCTTTCCTCAGGTTCTCTGATCTGTCTATGCTTTCCAGCCAACCCAATGGGAAGTAGAGAAGAGGCTGTGGATAGGCGAAACTGGAGATGTTCACCCATGGTGGAGGGTAGGTCGGAAAGGTGGAGTGATTGTAGAGGGACAAACAGAACATGTCCCAGACCTCCTGACAGTCATCCGCTGTTCCCTAGATGGGACCACATTCCAGTGCCTACTTAAGTACAGCCATAATGACGTCACTTCACAGAGGTGCAGGCTGGGAGGGCCATCTAGCTATACCTCAGGTATCCTGAAGATGTCACCATCCATAATTCAGGCACTGATGACCTGGTCACACACCCATGTCAGGTGACCTGATGCCAGCCACCACCTCTTCCAGGGGATGAACACTATCCAGATGTACCCTATAAATCTGGCACTCATCCAACCTCCTCACATCAGCTCCCTGGGGACAAGGTGACATCATTTGTAAGTTGTGGATAGCTATTGATTCAACAAGTACAGCCTGGCTGAAAGAGAAATCAAGGCAGGTGGGAACAGACTACCCAGAGCCGAGTACCAAGGGAGTACCGAGGTGTCTGGGATGGGTTCCTTCAGGAAGACTCTGCCAATGCCCTACTTCCACGTGCAATGTCTCTGTCTGTCCTTCAGAACAGACAGTGCTGAGCAGAGTAGGCAGCTGGATCCTAGTGGAGGGATCAGAGTCTAGTGGAAGGGCTGGGAATGTCAAGTATAAAAGACTAACAGAGGAAGCCCAGGGCAGGGAGACTTGCTCGCTTCATTTCATCAAGCTCTCCTTATGCATGCGCTGGACCTAGTCCATAGTCTAGTCAGCAGGCAGACATGTAGCTGGGTGATATCCGTCCAGTGTGATAAGGTTTCTATGGAGTAAAATCATAAATGACAAACTCCTACAGGGGAGGCAGCTGAAAGGCCCAAGCCTCAAGAAGACTTCTCTGAGGAAATGGCAATAATATACCTAAAAAGGTACAGATGGTCACTACTATTTATCTAGAACTTTCTAAGTAGGCCAGCTACAGTTTCAAGCACTTAGCATTAGTGATTCTCAGTTTTTACTGCCCATGTCTATCTCCTGGGAAGAAATAAAAACCAAAAACCAAAAACCAAACCAACCAACCAACCAACCAAACAACCAAACAAACAAGAAACCCAGTGCTAGGGCCTGACCCCAGAACCTCATATCTCCTGGCAGGAGACTGGAGCCATCCATCGGCACACTTAGGAAACCTCCTGCTGTTTCTGAAACACACAAAGTGTGACTCTCCACTGTTCTCCTATTTACTTATGGGATTTTCTGCTGAGACCGGAACTGCTGTGGGTGTGGCCATCTCCAGTTTGCAGACGGGTTCAGTGGATACAGACACTTACTTGTGGTCAGAGCTGAGTCATGGCAGTAAAGTTGGAACCTAGAACGCACATTTGTGATCACTGTTCCATGACGCTTCTCCTAAGGGGTTGAGGAAGAATTAGTCGGAAGCCTGTGGGAGCAAGGAGCATGTTCCGGGTGGTGGGGTTAGTTAGACTCTGCTGGAACTGAAGGGAGATTAATGCAACGAATATAGAGCAATAATAGAAAGCACATATCCATCTTTCTGTCCATCTGTGCATCTATCCATCTGTCCATCCATCTGTGCATCCATCTGTGCATCCATCCATCCATCCACCCATGCAGCATTTAAGCACCTGCTATGTTCCAGGTACCAGCTGGACACTGAGAAGGCTATTGGTGGGCAAAGACTCAGGAGGTTTGCAACACCACAGTGGGGTCAAGGAACTAGCCACAGAAATGTGTAAAATTGCCATGGCTTTGGGAACGTAGCAGCTGGGAACACTGAAGCCTTTGTCATAGAGAAGTCAAAGAGAGCTGAGTTCCAGGATGTGAATATGGTTTTCACTCACATACAAGTGAAACTGAGGCTGAAGAGATGAGCTCATGTGCCCAAGGTTGGCCATAAGATCAAGTTGGAATTTGGAGCTGGGGAATTCAAATTCAAGTGTGTGTGTGTGTGTGTGTGTGTGTGTGTGTGTGTGTGCATGAATGTGTGTCTGTGTGCTTGTGTGTATTTATGTGGGCACATACATGTGTAAGTTTGCATATATGCCTGTGTGTGTGTGTGTGTGCCTGTATATGTATGTGGCTGTGTTTTTTGGGCTTGTGTTTATGTGTGCACATACGTGTGTAGGTTTGCATGTGTGCCTATGTGTGTGTAGGTGCATGTATATGTGCCTGGACAATTCTCAATCTTTTTACCATGCCTGAGAATCTCCTAAAATGCTTTCTAAGATTCTGGTTGCTGGGCCTTCCTGGAGTTTCATGGAGGTTTGTGGGCCCTGAAAACCTGTTCCTCATTAGCTTCCTGGAGGATGCTGATCCTGCTCTGGGGCCCATTGCCACTATATGGGCATGTTGGCTTTTCCCTAGAGGAGGAGACATTATTTATTTATTTATTTTTTGGCTCACAACAGGCTGAGAAGATGTTCTGTTGAAGATAAGGAGAAAAGCTCCACCAGGATGAAGGTTTTATGCAGACTGGAGCTGAGAAAGTGCCTTATGCACCAGAGCATTCCCTGCAGATTTCCAGACTGTGATCATATGTTCCCACACACCTCTGGCAGCCTTGGGTCAGGCTGCATCTGCTGCTCGCTAATAGCTAATCAGCCCTAATGGAACATGAAGGTCTTGCTGGCTCCCAAGTGGAGGATATCGATGAGAGTAGCCTCAGCTGTAGCCCCAGCAGACAGAATCCTGTTCACTTGAGATCACAAAGAAGATATTTTCTGACTTCAAGCAGGTGCTCTAGGATCTATCATACATCTTGGTTCAACATATCTATTGTGTCCTTTGTGATTGTAGCACTGGACATGCTCAAATATTCCCACTATGGGCTTAAGGGTCAGGAGACAGTTGGTGACCAAGATTGTTTTAGACTGTCATCAGTATTTGGAAGATATGAATCAGAATGCTATGAGGCACTGCATGAAGTGGTGCTTTAGGCAGTGTGGCTAGGGGAAGGCTTCCCAGAGGAGGTGACATTTGCAGTGGGAACTATTGTCATGAGGAATAAGCTAGGAAGCAACAATGGGTAGGCTAGTCCAGGCAAAATAAACAGCAGGCATTAAGATCTGGCACTGGGTTGGAGATTTAGCTCAGTGATAGAGCACTTGCCTAGCAAGTACAAGGCCCTGGGTACGATGCTCAGCTTAAAAAAAAAAAGATCTGGCACACTACCTAGGTTGGCCTATGCTGTGTAACAAGTTATCCTCAAGTCTCAAGTCTAATGACTTGAAACAAGTTCTTATTTCTTATGCTTCTGTAGACCATTACTTCAGGCAAGTTGGCTGGGCTATTCTATCCATGCAAGGATGTCTTTGGGGACTCACAGAGCTGCATTCACTCAGGGTTTGGACAGGGCTGGGACATCCAAGAAGGCTCTGCTCATGCATTTTCCAGTTGCTGACCAATATGATCTGCTAATCATCCTTCTGTTACTGTGACAAATATCTGAGATAATCAACTTAAAAACAAGAGAGGTTTATTGTTGACTGTCACTCTTTTCAGTGAAAAATTTTTTTCAGATGAAAAAATAAAATCATATAGGTTGAGTCATTTTCCTGTTCCACGCTACTTGTCAGTGGTAGAGAACAGCACCCGTTGACCTCTGGCCTCCACATGCACACAACCTTCCCCCAAACACGCACAGACATACAAACAGCAACCATACATATGTGCGTACACTACCCACACCGGGCCCCTGCGGCCTTGGTGATTCCTGCCTCTGTTGCTTCAATCTCTGCTCACAGGTCAGTTTCAGAAGCTCCGACTTTACCTATGGAAGCGGCTAGTGAGACCAAGGCTGGCAGGGCATGGCTGTCTCCAGCCCTCAACCATGGCTGACCATGCTAGTTGGGTCTCAGAACTCCTTGTGAGAGAGCCTTAAGGTCACCTTCCACCTAGCCTTCCAGGTAGCGCCAGAGTTGCCAGGCGAGGGAAGCCCAGGTGATGGCTTTCTGTATGAGATAAGATATCAAAGACTACTTATGAAGAGGAAAAAAAACAGAGAATCAGAATTTCAGAAAAGTGTGTCAAATTACTCATGAAGAATCACAAAGTCTGTTATTTGGTGTAAATAGTGCTTTTTCCTCTGTGAGTCCAACTTAGCCAGGTTTTCACTGAAATTCGTTGTAGATGACTGAATGCTGGTTGAAGGAAATGACATGCAATTAGGAGCCGTTTTGGATTTTCCTTGAATAGAAGTAAAAGTCAAGGACACTTCTCAACCGTCCCTGCCATCTCTCTTCCAGAACATTCCTCCTCTCTGTACCCTTTTCTGCTCTCAATAACATTGGCTAACATTTGTGGGTTGCCTACCACACACCCGATGCATTTCCAGAGGCGCCTCGTTACAACCCCTTGGGTGATTACTTCATCCTTGGGACGACACTTGCCAGATGTTAAAAACCAAACTAATCAGATAGGTGAGCCATTTTCCTGTTCCACGCTGCTTGTCAGTGGGAGTCAGGACTTTAGAACTTCAGGTTCGCAATCTGAGGTGCTGGCGGCCCCATGAGCCAGCCATGTTGAATCGTGCTACCAGTTGGACAGAGTGGCTGTGTTTGTCCATCCAGGCTTCTTTCTGTGGGTCTGTATCCTTCCAGGTGGCTTGGCTTCCCTGCTTGGCCTGGGCCTGCTGTGTTTGCCAGCTGTTGGATCTGTCACCCGTTGCCTGTCATGGTCTCCGGTGCTTTGGCTAAGCAAGCGTTTCGAATCCCACTTGGGCGGTCTGCTCAAAGCTCTGTTGATCTTGTCTGGCATTTGTTTCTCTTGGGCTTGCAGTCTGGGGCAGCTGGACAAGTGGCCTCTGAAGCAGACTCCTACAGCACAATTGTTTAAACAGTCACAATCGTTTACCCAACTCAAGGCTCTTGCGTAAAGGGGAGGGCATGCCATGGTTCACTGTAGTGGGTGGGAAAGGGACAGTGGTCTCCTGGAAACCCCAGAACTTCATGTTTTAAAGGAAATTTTCTCTGAGGCCCATGACATGAAACTGTGCCTGAGGGGGGATCAAGGTCAGCCCTTCACTCTGGATGGTGATGAAGATGGAGACGCAGGTTCCAGGAAAAGTGAGGCTGAGATGCTCATCTAGATGGCCTGAAGGTTGTTGTGACTTAGCCGGCATCTCAGTGTCATTTTCTACACTGTCTCACGATTCACTGCACACTTCCCCCCCACCCCCCACCCCGCCCCAGAGCAAAGAATGTGGCAGAAGCTGGTGAAAGGAAATAAGAAATAAAAAGTGGAATGTGACTGGGCCTAGGCAGGTGGAGGAGAGAGTTTATTGTAGATAGGAGAGAGAGCATAGCCAGAGGCGGAGACATCTTGGAGAGTTTAGAGTGGGCATGACCCTGAGCTGGGCCATGTGAGAAGAGGGGAGAAGCGAAAGCCAGAAGACCAGGAGACCAAGAGGCCAAAAGGGAAGAAGCGTAAAAAGTAAAATGCACCATGTAGCCAAATGGCTGGATAATATGGGGAAGAACCTCTGGGATTAGGACAGCCCAGGCCCGGGCTGGAGAGTTCAGGGTAGGGAGTGGGATTTGCCAGCCATATCCTGTGACAAGTTGGGACTGAGGGATGCTGGGAGGATCTGGTGGCCAGGTCCGCTTTGATATGCTAAGCAGGCACTCAGTAGTCCCAGGTTTGAGACCTAACACCTGGAACATCCAGCTGTTTTAGATGTGCACTACCTCATAGCCAACCAGAAAAAAAAAAAGCCTCTGTCCTCATGCAGCTTTCTGAGGTCGGAACTCCACTGAGCGCCTAGATTGTCAGTGCAGAAAGGGAAGACTGGGTTTTGGAGAGGTGTGGCCTGAAGTAACATATGTCCTGCCTCCAGCAAGATGCATAGTCAATGACAAGCAGAAACCACTTCTGCCGAGACACCTCTCGCAGCTCTAGCTGGTGTTTGATATTAGCTCCCCTCACAGTGTGGCCTGCATGAAGTGTGTGCTGCTGCATCCCTCTTATACACAAGAAGAGGGAGCAATGGGGTGTCCTGGTGATAGAGACTTCCCATCTGCAGAGGAATTCTGCCAGGAGAGGTGTTTCCCCTTCTCCATTCTGCCCTGGGCTCTGGCTGTGCCTCGCTTCCTGTCTGCTCCTCACGGCAGAGGGAGTTTCCTGTTCCACCTTCCTTGGTGACAGTTGTCCTGAGTGGTGCTCAGGTATTAGCAAGGACTTCTGCCCCTACTTTAAGGCCTCTGAGGAAAGAATCCAAGCAGAGCTGGAGTGTGGGCCGGAAGCCTTTCCCACAGGGGCCTCAAGTCACCCCAGGTCTGTGGGGTCTCTGAAGTTTTCTTCTTTCTTGTGAGTCAGAGGTTAACGGGCGAGGAGTGCTGCCTGTGTCTGGGACTCCCAGGGATGCCTCAGAGTCATAGCCTACACTTAGTGGGACTACTGTTCATGTTGGAGATGAGTCTTTCCCATGGTGTGCTGGCTAGTTTTATGTCAACATGACATAATATCTGAAAAGGGGGGAACCTCAGTTGAGAAAATGCCTCCATAAGATCAGGCTGTAGGCAAGCCTGTAAGGCATTTTCTTAATTAGTGATTGATGCGGGAGGGCCCAGGCCATTGTCGGTGGGGCTACCCATGGGCTGGTGGTCCTGTGTTCTACAAGAGCAGGCTGAGCAAGCCATGAGGAGCAAGCCAGTAAGCAGCACTCCTTCATGACCTCTGTATCAGCTCCTGCCTCCAGGTTCCTGCCCTCTTTGAGTTCTTGCCCTGAATTCCTTCAATGTTGAAGTGTAAGCCAAATAAACCCTTTCCTCCTGAAGCTGCTTTTGGTCATGCTGTTTATCACAGCTGTAGAAATCCTGACTAGAACAAATGGATGGTGACGGCAAGTCTTCTTCAGCTGGGTTTCCTCCTTGAATTTCCTGTTTCAACTTCCTATCTTTATTTATTGTCTCAACATCTTGCCTGGATTTCCTGTTTCTCAAATGCCTGTGCTGGGTCTCCTCAAAGCAGTCTCTCTTGCTAGTTTAAGATGCTTAGATGCCAGGCAACCGTAATCTTGGATAGGCTCAAAATAAATTATGATTTTGCAGATTATCTGGTATTTTCTAGTTGTTTTTTCTTTTGGGGGGTGGTGGTGGTGAAAAACCAATCTTCCCTGTCTTATATTGCTTCCTCCCAAGGTTCAGGGATCATTGCGAAGGAGGAGGAGGAAAGACGGTAAGAGCCCACAGCAGGGGACGACTACAAGGAACCAGTGCTTCCTGACACACAGGGCAGGCAGGTGGGTGCTAGGAGATGACAGAAGCCGTGATTGCATGGAGGAGGTCCTGAGGCTCCACCCCAGCTGAGGAGTGGCTGCCAGAAGAGGGAGAGTCCATTTTCTTCAGGGATTTGGACTCTGAAAGGCTGCCCATGCTCTAGTAGTTGGCCCCATACTCATGTGCATACAGGGAGCACTAAGTGGACTATGTGGGTTTAAAAAACACAGGAGAAAGAACACAGGAAATTGGGAGGCCATAGCAATGGCGGGGCAGAGGAGGAATTGGAAGGGAGGAGTGGGAGGTAGACATAAAACACATTCTATGAATGTATGAGTGAAATGGCTCAGTGGCTAAAGGCATTTTCTGCCAAGCTCATGCCCTGGGTTCAATTCCCAACACCCACGTTGTGGAAGATGGGAACTAACTCCTGCAAGTTGCCCTCTGACCTTCACGTGCATGCTGCGGCAGACCTACACATCCCTAAACTCCCACACTGGAGTGGGGATAAATACGTAGGTATTAAAAAAATAAGGTGGTTACTGACCTGGCTGGGGAGATGCCATGATCAAGAATATGGGTTTCTCAAGGTGTGGCTTATCTGGCGTACTCTCCGGATGTGCCAAACCCTGTGAATATGGGAAACTGGACTGACTGAATAATGTTTGGTAGTTGGGGGATTGTGTTTGTGCTCTTTCCTAAAATAATAGAGGGGAGAGTTAATGAGGAAAGCCCTTCATGTAGACCTCAGCCTACACACATACACACACACACACACACACACACACACACACACACATACACACATACTCACCCACACATGCACATACTTGCATGTGCACTGGCATACACACACACACACACACACATACACACACACACGTACACACACACATACACACATGTAACTTGGTAGTTACGTGAAAAAGATTCTTCCTTAGAAAGAGGTAAATCCAATGTATATCTGTTCAACAATGTTTATTGGTTGTAAGAAAAAGTAAAATAAAAGCTGGCAGTTCATTAACAAGCTCTGGGAACAGACAGAATAGAGTGGGTCTGGTGGCCGACTCTGGCCCATAGGCAGCAAGCGTGGATTGCTCCAGGCCTGTGGATCTTCTGTCTTTCTGGCTGACGGGAAGCCCCTTTTGGTGGGTGGTCAGCCCTTTCTCCAGGTATGCACTGTGCATGGCACAGAGAGCCAGGATGGAGAAAGGGTGTTTTAGTCAACTGGCACACTTGGGCCTCTGTGACCCACCCAAGACAACCTGTGCAAGACAACTCTGCCCTCTAGGGAAAAGGAGGCTGAGGGGATGGTCAGAGATGTTGTCTGATGTTTTGTGGTAGGGAAAGGCAACTGGGAAATGGGGCCAGAAGCGGGATCTTGAAGGGAAAGGCATCCATCAAAGGGTCCATGAGCCAGGTGGGACTAAGCTTCAGGCCTGTGGCTAGCAATGCTAATGGAAGTTTGAGAACACAGAGTCAGAGGCAACCTGGGCAGTGGTTGGAGGTTTGATGAACTCTTCTGTCCTCTGGGGCCAGTCACCTGATCTGTATATGCCTTCGTGTCCCCACAGGCCCTGCCCCTGTACATTGGTAGCTGGGTCAGTTAAGTACCATGTGCTGAGAAGCAGAGATACGCGGTTTTGACATGAACACCTGAGGAGAGCCTCGGGTATCCCACCCCTTCCCCCAGCCTCAGCCCAGGCTTGGGGCACTACCTGCCATTTTCTGTGCTCTCTGGGCCTGTAATTCTCATCTCTAGCTGCTAAGAGAGAGTGTGGCAGCTCCCTTCCTGGAGAGACATCAGGAGGAATTTACAGCCTTTCTGCAGAGGGTGAAATATTGCTGTTGGTTTGAGGCTTCGAATCCTGCTTGGCTCCTCCCACAGTCTCTCCGAGATGAGACTTTGAGTGATGTGGGTAGGAATGGAGCAGGCAGGGTGGGGCAGAGAGAAGCCAAGAGATGTGGGGATGGAGGTGTGATTGATGAAGGCATTACACACACACACACACACACACACATACACACATACACACATATACATACACACATACACACACACTCACACACACACACATACACACACACTCACACACACATACACACACACTCACACACACATACACACACATACACATATACACACACATACACACACATGCACACACATACACACACATACACACACACTCACACACACATACACACACACTCACACACACATACACACACATACACATATACACACACATACACACACATGCACACACATACACACACATACACACACACACACACACACATATACACACATACACACATATACACACACATACACACATATACACACGCACACATACGCACACATACCTACAACACACACTCACACACATACACACATATACACACACTCACACACATATACACACATACATACACATACACACTCACACACATATACACACACATACACACATATACACACATACACACATACACACACATACACACATACACACATACACACAGATGGATGCATACACACACATATACACACATACACACATATACACACATACACACACATACACACATACACACACATACACATACACACAGATGCATGCATACACACACACACACACATACACACACATACACACATACACATACACACACATCACACACATACACACACATCACACACATACACACACATACACATACACACATACACACATATACACACACATACACATACACACATACACACATACACACACACACACATATACACACACACACACATACACACACACAGAGGGGACTGTGTTATGTTTTGGAAACAAAGTCCTCCCTTCCCACACACCAAAAAAAAGCCTTATCCACTTTCTGGAACTGTTAGGAGGTGGGAGCCAGCTGGAGGAAGTAGGTGGGTCCTCAAGGGATTCTGTTCCTTCCTTGCTCCTTCTGGTCTCACTCTTGGCCTCCTGCTGTGCTCTGTGAATCCCATCTGCCAAGAGGTAAACAGCTTTAGTCACATACACTCTCTCCGTTGCCATGAGGTTCTACTCAAGCACACAGGGCCGCACAACCATGCACAGAGCTCTCCAAAACTGTGAGTCCAAACAGATATGCTCTCCCTTAAGCAGCTTCTGCCCAGTATTCTTGTTCATGCTATGCAAATGCATGTGCCTAATACAGTGACTCTGTAAAGCAGGACATCATACTCCTCATAACCCCAAGCTTCCCTATAAAATAGAGGACACTAGACCAGGAGCCAGATACTCGCCTTTGAGTCTAGGCTGTGCACCAATCGATGTTCTCCGCTAGCCCCAAATCGCCTAATTTAATGGCACTAACAAATACCCTAAGATATACTCAACAATCTTGTGACTTGAATGGAACACTGTGTAGGTGGACTGCTTCCCAAGGTTCCTGCTGAGAAGCAGGTCCCCTGCCTTCCCCAGGGCTGGGTCCTTCTCTGCTCACAGGAGGGGCCCAGCTCCTACTGGTGACACCCTTTTGGGTGTGCAGGAAAACAACCAAATGTTAAATAAACACTTACTAATTACCCTGAAATATTTATATGTTCAAGTTCCCCCGTGTTGAATAAGAAATGCTTGAAACATGCATCACCCACTGTGCCCTTAACAAGTAGTAAATACGCTTTCAATACAGCATTCCATTAGTAATTCGGCCTGTCTGCTGGAGAATATGCACCACAGCAGACGAACGTCCCAAGATTCAGAGCCCAGGGAAAAATGCCCCCACCTAGTTACTCTTTATGTTCTCTCTGCAGGGAAATCCCAGCTGCACCAGCATGAGAAATGGTCCCTTGGGGCCAGTACTGATGGCTACTGTCCTTGAGAAACTTGTGAGCAAGGAGGGGCAGCCACATCTCTGGAGAGGGGCCAGGAGTGGGAGGAGTGACCAAGACAGGTGTGTTCCTTCCCTGTCAGTTAATGTAAATGCACACGCGTGAAGCTGAAGATGGTATAATACATGTTTGGAACATCACTGGTCACCATAGATGTGTCCAGTGGGGAAGCTGGTTACAGGATTGTTGCCCTCCATGCAGCCCACCTGCCTGACACTTCCTACATGCCTTTTTTCTGGTGGGAGCAGTCAGAAAGGAATAGATGCAGTAACTGTTCATTGAGAAATATCCCATCAGCCTCTGCTTTGGGGGACCAGCACATGCACTTTGTGGGACCTTCTCCCCGTGAGCTATTTGCTCAGTTAACAAACATCTGCTGAGCATCTGTTATAGTTCAGGTGCTGTTCTAGATTTGGAGGGACTGGTGAACCAAATACATCCTGTCTAATCTACCTATTAGGTGTGGGAGGTAGACAGCAATCACATTGACCAGCTAGTCAGTAAGCATGTTTTCAGAGCAGGTGACAAACGTTGGCAGAGTAGAGGAGATGGTGGCTAGGAAAAAGCTGGATTTGAACTCAGAATCCAGTTTTGAACCTAGAGATGAGGGAGTGGGAGAAACTGATGATACATTTGAAGTTGCAAAAATGGAGTAGATGGTGTGCCATTTCCTGTGTTCTGGTATTTAGGAAGGAGGGGGAGAGCATAGAACATACTAACAGTGCTGCGGGCAGCTGGGTCTGCTGCTCAGGAGAAAGGCCACCAGGACATGCACTGAGCTGCTCCTTCTGGCACATCCGAGCTCTGTGTGTGCAGGGGTGGACAGTTCCCTGGGCATGTGCGCAAGTGTTTCTTTACTTTGCTGTCTCCACTGGAGCAGGTGCAAGGTGTGTGTGTGTGTGTGTGTGTGTGTGTAGGGGTTGAATTCATCCTCATACTGCCTCTGAGGAGGGAGTAGCCCTGACAGATTCCCAGAAGTCATCTCTTGTTCCTGGCAGCTCCTTTCTTGGCTGTCTACAGCAAAAAGCCCACTTCACTGGCACCTCCACATAAGCGTCCACATCTCGTCTAAGGGGTGGCAGGTGGGTGTGGGTGACGATTTTCTATGCATTTCCAGTGATCAACTGGAGGGACAGTGGATAACATGGTGACCCCCCTCCCTCCTTCTTCCCCCTCTTCCTCCTCCTATTCTTCAGGGCTAGATCTCAAACCTAGGATCTCACATATGCTATACATGTCCTATACCACTGAACATTATCACCTTCGCCCTGCCCGTGTTCTTTTTGAGAAGAAAACTGAACAGTCCCATGGGGTATGTATGAGCAGACATGTGCAGTGTGTCTTGACTCTGATTTCACAAACCTGCCTGCCTTCCTGGATAAAGCAAGTCCTGTGTCAAATCCCCTGAGACCTGCATGCAAGGAAGCACATGTCTTTCATCAGAAATGAGCTCATGCACCTGGAAACATGCTTATTAAGCTTTCGCCTTGTATCAGGTCCCAATGAACACCATGCTATCTATGCTCTCCTTGTGGAATTTACAGTGTGCTCCCCTCCATTATATGCTTGTCAATTACACATGCACTTTATCTCCAAACCACATTGTGCATGTCTTCAGGGTAGAATCCATGTCCAACCTCTCTCAGCACCTCCCTACCAATTAACTTAGGAGAGGAATATTGCACACAGTCACATGGGGTCAGATGCTGGATGTGTTTTGAAGGCCGAGTACGAAGAATACGCTGACAGATTGGGTATGCGTAACATAAGAGAACAAGGCAGATGGCGAGGTTGGCTTTGACCTGAGCAACTGAGAAAATTGAGTTGCCCTATATAGACACAGGGGAAATGGTGGGAGGAACTGTTACTTGGAGAACGGAAGGTCATTAATATCTATTTTATTGCTCACAGAAGTGTGGGATGCTCAATATTTATGAGTAGTAGAGAGAATGTTTAGACAGTGATATTCTGGCCCAAGATCAGTTAATGTGGAGTCTAAAAGTTAGAAGCTATTAATCTTTCAGTTCTTTATCGGCTTCTTTGATTAGTTAAGAGCAGTCAGTCTCAGTTTGGTTGGGAGTATGTCTTTAAATGTTTGCTGATCTCTCTTTTTACAGGCACAAGGATATGACTGCCAACATATATTCAGCTCAGTTTAATAACAGCATTTTCTCTTCCTATTCAGTGTGTGTGTGTGTGTGTGTGTGTGTGTGTGTGTGTGTGTTTCTTTTGGGGGGAGTTCTTTTTATGATTTTGAATGCTGGTTCACTTATAATCTAGATTTATTATTTCCCTTAAGATGAATTTACTTATGTTAAAAAGGCAATCAATTTGCAAAGAAAAGTTTAAATAAATTTACCTGTCCATAGATTCAGTGCTGAGGATTGGGTACCAGGCACCCTATAGGATGCCAAGGATACAGGAAATAGACACATAAATGCAAATGCCATAATGAGACCCAAAATTTTGCATACTAACTAAAAAGCATAACAGCAACAAAAAGAAAACTCTGAGGTTAAGCATAGTGGGAATGAGGGGTAAAGTGGGGGACAAGAAACTTGAGTATCAGAGTAGAAACAAGGGAGGGAGTGGGAGAGTTAACCTCAAGGAGGCTGTAGGTAGAAGAGCCTGTAGGGCCCTGTGGGACTCCACTAGAAACATAACTTGAGTGACATGGGGAGCCTTTGGGGAATTTTGAGCAGAGAAGTGACATGATCTGACATTTACCCTCAAAGCATCCCTGTGGTTGGATCTGGAACACACTTGGGTAGCTGAGACAGGAAACAGGATTACCCAGGGAAGGATGCTGCAGAAATCCAGGCTTGAGCCATGACATCTTGGGTTTGAATGATGATGGTAGGTAGGGCATACGGCTAGGTCTGGATCTGTTTTGAAGGTGGGCAAGTCCAGTTTGTTGAAACTGAGCATGAGCTGTGGAAGTGAACAAGGGTGACCCTGATGCCTTTTTGACCTGAGCGACTAAGTCCATTGAATTGGTATGTACAGATTCCTCAGGACAGGTGCATAGCAGGCAGGGGAGAGGGGAAGAGTGCCCTGGGTCCTGTTGACCTTGAGACACTGGGGCATCCCAGTGAGCATGTTAAGTAGGGTTTGGGTATTTCAGTTCAGGGTAGAGGTCCATTAGCAACATGAAGCTACTGAGCAAGCCAATGCCAGGCAGTGGAGAGGGCTCAGTCTCTTCTTCTTCTTTGTTTGGTTAGAAGCTAAATGACAGTGCAGTTGACACAAAAGCCATCTTCCTGGTGACTCTGGGAAAACACCTCAGTTTTGTGTTGCTGCAGAAGACAAAAAAGATTTGCTTTGAAAAACTGCCCTTTCAGCCTAATCGAATGTGTCCATCTTTACACGTTCAGCTTTTCAAACCAATCCCCGCTGTCACTCTGACTGCTTAAACCTCGCCTTTCTTTGTGCGGCTCGCATTTCCACTGGGAAGGGCTCACCTGAAGCCTGCACTGTATGTGTCAAAACACCCTGCTGGGGTTTCCTGAGGGTTCTGATGTTGGGCAATTTGGGGCATTTCGTTTCCACATCACAGGAGGAAAATTTCTCCCTGTCATTATGTTTCTGCCACAGTTCAGGTCATAACTGCCTCAGGTCTTGGGGCCAAAAGCAGATGCCTGAGATGTGTGATAGTTTTTGCTCAGCCTGAGGATAGGGAGGAAGACAGATTAAATAAGAATAGCTAGAGTCTCATGGACATTTGCCAGATTCTGTTCTGTAGCACGTGATAGGAAAATCTTTGCTGTATGCTTACCCACCTGCAGCTGCTGTGAGTGAGGGTTCCAGCCAGCATCAGCTGACTCCAGGAGGAATTGAGGCCTCATTTTCCTGAATTGGGAACACATTTGTCTGAATTGAGGATGCATCTGTCTGAACAGGGAACTCACCTGTCTGGACAGGGGACTCACCTGTCTGAACAGAGACTCACCTGTCTGGACAGGGGACTCACCTGTCTGAACAGGGGACTCACCTGTCTGGACAGAGGACTCATCTGTCTGGATAGAGGACTCACCTGTCTGGACAGAGGACTTACCAGTCTGGACATGGGACTCACCTGTCTGGATAGAGGACTCACCTGTCTGAACAGGGGACTCACCTGTCTGGATAGAGGACTCACCTGTCTGGATAGAGGACTCACCGGTCTGGATAGAGGACTCATCTGTCCTTGCTTTCATCCCTTTCATTCTATTCTGTCATCTCCTTGCCCCATCCTCCTGAGAGCTCCCTTCATTCCAGAGTCAAACATCAGCCCCTTTCCATGGAACTGGGCTTAAGTGTGATATGTTTGGATATTACAGAATCCTCTCTGCTACAGAATAATAATAATAATAATAATAGTAATAAAAACCATAGTAATGATGCTCTTTGTTCTTTGTAGATGTGGGTCACTTACTAGGCAGGAGCAGGTGCCTGGAGTGGAGGCTGGCATGTTTACAAAGCTCATTCTTCTGATAGTGGAACCTTGCCTGTCCACAAGGGAAGGAGGGGCTCAGATCTTTTCAACCTCATCTGGAGCGGGAACCAGCCACTGGTGGAGACTTCGGGCAGAGGGTTATAGATGTCTGGATACTTGGGGAAGGAAAGAAAGATGTCTACCCAATCATGGGGATGTGTCAAAGAACTATGGCTGACGTAAGAGGGTAATCTGGGTAAACCCAAACTCACTCCTACCAGATTTGCCTCTCGGCTGTCTCCAGGATTTGTACACCACTCACAGGCAGCACCACCTGCTCTAGGCTCCAACTCAGATGCCTGTGTGCATAAAGAAACATAGCCTCAGGTTTAGGAACCGTGCTTATTTCTCTGGGTGCTATCAGTGACTAGCAGAGTCTCCTGCAAGTTTGCAGAGCAGGTGAAATGAGACCGTCTTCTCAGCTGGGAGGCAGGAAAAAGGATTTCTCTCCTGGTCTCTATGAAATCATTGCAAGCCTTTGAAAGAGGACAAGTTGATTTCTGTGAGGAAAGGACTTGGATTGTTGGGACAGCTGAGTGAGTATTGGGCCTGACCCTTGTATAACTCATTCTAAAGTTGGTCTAAAGACCAATAAGAACAAACCTGACGAGGGTTCAGACATTCATGGTACACAGACTGATTGTGAGGAGGTTGGTGTCGTATGTAAGAGAAGATGGAAGGATCTTGATGGGCAGCAAGGAAAGTATCTGACGATAGCAATGATGTTAGTGTACACAAAGGACTGTACGCTTCTCTTTCTTCTGTAGAGAATGTGCTGTGTCATACTGCCATGCTCCCCACACCTTGGAGGTTGAAGCTGGAAAGAAAACCAGGAGTGATGGCCCAGCCATTCACTGATCTCACGCACTGCATCTTTTAGGGACGTGTCTTCAATTCTCACTGCCTCACCTACCACATGAATGAACATTTTCACCCTCGGATGATGAAATCAGAGTTTTGAAAAGCCACTCACACTGCACCCATAGCCAGGGAGTTAGTCCTTACTATTGACAGAATGTTCCTTAGTGAACATGCACACAGTGGGTCAGGAAATCAAGTCTATGATTTGGGGTCAGATAACAGGAACTATCAGCATTCACTGTGAGTAGTATAGATTAGCTTGTGAAGTGATGGTTGTTGTGGTACATGCTGGGTAGGTCCTGCTGGGTAGGCACTATGAGTGTCTTACTGTAATTTGTAGATTTAAAATTTGACTTAAACACTCATATACAGTTCATGTGTCCCTTTGGGCTTCTGACTTCATGAGGAATAGAGTAACACAAATTGTGTCCTGGAGGGTGACTAGGAAATGGGAGAATATAGAAGGCAGAGCAATGCCTCCTTCCCTACAATCTTCCTAAATATCTTCTCTCCACTTCTACATTTAAATTTTTCAATAGATTTTGTGTATGAGAGAAACCATGACGTCTTTGTCTTTCTTTAGCATTTTTGATGTATATGTGTCCATGGCGTATGTGTATACATGTGTGTAGAAGCCACAGACTGACATGGACCATCTTCCTCTATTTCTCTTTATTTATTTACTTTTTTTGAGATGTGGTCTCTCACTAATCTGAAGCATTCCAGTTCACTAGGCTGGCTGGCCACTGAGCTCCAGAGATCCCCCCTGTCTCTGCTTCCCCTTTTCTGGAGTTACAGGCCCCCATCAGCTGGTTTCCATTTTTACCAGTTAGCCATACTTTCTCCTCTTCCTCCTCCTCCTTCTCCTCCTCCTCCTCCTCCTTCTTTTTCTTCTTCTTTTTGTTTTTTTGAGACAGGGTTTCTCTGTATAGCTTTGCACCTTTCCTGGAACTTGCTTTGTAGACCAGGCTGGCCTTGAACTCATAGAGATCTGCCTGCCTCTGCCTCCCGAGTGCTGGGATTAAAGGCATGCTCCACTGCCCGGCTCATACTTCCTTCTTAGCACGTTTGTTCCATTGCCCTCTCTACCTTCCACATCCCTCAATAGCTCTTCCTCCTCTCTTACCATCTCCACTCTAGTTTCATGACTCTCCCCATATAGGAACACACATAAATTTAGAACTAGAGTCTATTGTAAGGGAAAACTCTTAACAATGATCTCAAGTTCATCCACTTCCCTGAGATGCCCCTCTTCCACCATTCTCTAGAGAAGAATACAATTCTTCACCCGTTCCATTGACGGACACTTAGGCTGGTTCTGTGAACATACTGCAATAAACATGGATGTGCAAGTGTGTCTGTGATGTACAGACTTAGAATTCTTCCAATACACACCCGTGAGTGGTGTGATGGGGTCATATGAAAACTCTGTTTTCAGTTTTTGGAGGCACATCAACACCGACAACCATAATGGATGCACAAGCATGTGCACTCTTTGAAACCTGTCTTTCTCTGTCTGGCTTATTTCACTTAATATGATGACATCCAGTTGCATTTATTTGTCTGCAAATGCCATAATTTCCTTTACCTTTATTTCAGTACTACTTTGTAGGAGACTAGAAGTATCTGTAGGTCACCACTTACCAGGCCTGAGGATCACATTCTGCCTGCTCTGGGCAGATTGCCAGGGACAGTGTATGACAGTACAGGCAATGGTTAATGTAGGAAGCTCCCTTGGGAGTTGGTCACTACCCATCAGAGTACTGTGTAGGTCTGGAGAAACTCTGTACCACAGCCAGGAGTCACAGCTGGAGGTTAAGGACAAGAGTGAGACTCAGGGGTGGGGGTATGGTGGGGGGTGCTACCTAGTACAGCACCAGGGTAGCATCCCACTAATCTTCTTTTTATTGCCTTGAAGTCCACTGTGTGAGAAACCTGACAGACAATGAGATTCCCCTTTACATCTACCAGAACATATTCTCAAATTTCCAAGACCCTTTGCCTTGGAGAGCTATGTTTTCTGACCTGTGTCAGACATGTACAGATACATATATGTACAGGCATGCACACACAAAAAATCCTTACACTGCCATTTTTCTTGGAATTATTTCAGATATTCAAGATCTCCCAGAGTGGAGAGGCCAATATTCTAAGGCTTTATGTCTTCCTGCCTCCATGAGACCTTTACCCAGCAGTACTATGGAGTAAAGGTTTAGGATTTAGGATCATGGGTTCAGCATGAGTGGGAACCTGCTGCCCATGTTTCTCCAGTGTGCACTGGGATTCCTTGGTCAAAAGGCTCAGTATCTCCTCAATTTTATACTAAGGACCTTCTGGGGAACTGCCTAACCTCCAAGCCTCAGTGTCCTCTTTGGAATGGGGAGGTGAATATCTTCAGTGTCAGTGGAGGAAGCCAATGCTGTATTTAAAGGACAGAGCCACAAGTGAGGTACTTAATAAATCTTGGCTTTATCCTAAATCCATGAGGGAAGTAGAATCTTTAACCTTCTCTTCTAATGTTCTGAAGCCCATCTCTTGCTGGAGTTCCTAAGGCCAGTGTTGATTTTGAGACTGGAGTTGTATTTTGTAATCCTCTGGTCTCTCTCTCTTTGTGCATGTGCTGGCATGTGAAGGATGTGTGTGTGTGTGTGTGTGTGTGTGTGTGTGTGTGTGTGTGTATGTGCTGGTATGCATGCCCCATGTTTGCCTGTGTAAAGGCCAGAGGTTAATGTTGGGTCTATTGCTCTCCACCACATCTTTTGCAACGGGATCTCTTGCTGGACCTGGTGCTTGTCTATTAGTTACTGGCTACAGGCTGATCAGCCTGCCTCTGCCCTCTAGGTGCTGGGGTTACAGGTTACACAAAGCTATTTATGTGGATGTTGTTGGAACTCAGGTTCTCATGGCTGTCATAGCAAGAGCTGTGGCTACTGAGTTGCCTAGCTGGGAAGGCTTCATCTTGTAAAAAGACTAGAAGTGGGGGCAGAATCTGACTTTTTCCCTCGAGGCTATGGGCAAGAAGAAAGCAGACCTCACAAGCAGGGCTTGGGAATATACCTTGGAGCTGACCCACTTGGTGGGCACCTGCCCTAGAGCCTGACCACATCCTCCAACAAAGCTTTCTCCCTAAGAGCTTTCCAGGTTCACACCACTTTGAAACCATAACCATCTTCTAAAAACATGCATGCAAAATAAGCATAGTCATAGTGCAAAAGAATCCAGAAATTCATCAATATCAACACCACTGATAACATCTCCCAATCCTAAAGGCTGGACATACAGGTCTTAATATTGTGGTACATATAACGGTGAGTATTGCCTATGAGTGCATTTGTGTTTGATTTATAGTTTATGTGACCATTCTCTATCTTTAATATGCTTTTGGCATTTAATATCAGAAGAAATGAACTATACTCCTTTTTAATACCTGTGTAGTATTCTATTACATCCCATGTCCTTAACTTGATTAAATGTTTTGGTGGGCATTTTGGTTATTTTCAGTTATATACCAGTAATGCGCATCTTTGTCTACTTGAGATCTAGATGTTTCAAATATCCTGTGCAACACAGAATTGTTTTCTTCTTCTGAAAAATATCTGGAGTTTGTAAATAGCTAGGTGATGTGATGTCTGTCTGTCACTTCTTCTGAGAGACACTTCTTCAGCACTGAATGTTCCAGAACCTGTACTGGGTTCTATGGATAGAGAGGGGTTCAAGTCACTAGCTGGCCTCTGAGGTGTGACTTTTATGTAATAATGGCCATAAGAGAGAGGCAAGCAGGCAGGGAATTGGGGAAGGTTTTATGGGAATAGTGGGTTTGAACTTCAATTCTTATTCTTGATAAGAGGAGAGGGAGGGCCATGGCAAACGTAGCCAGTGAGAGATGAGAGAGCATCGAGGACGGGAGAGGAGCAGGATATCCAATGAGGTCAAGCCAGCTCTAGCCTTCACTTTCCCGGTAGGATTGGGGGAGGAGTCAGTGGGGTCACTGAGATATGGCTATCTGGAATCTCAGTGTGATGGCTAATCTCAGTTGTTAACTTGTGGAGATTTAGGGTCAGCTGGGAGCTGGGCCTCTGGGTGTGTCTGGGAGGGGTACAGTGATTAGGTTAATTGAGGTGGGAAGACCCAGGAACTGGGCTGGGGTCCTGCGTAGATGGAGAAAGTAAACTGTACTCCAGCACTCTTTGTTCTCTGCTTCCTGGCTGTAGATGTGATGTGACCAGCTGCTCCAACCTTCGGTGGCTTTGACTTTCCCTGCCATGATGGACTATAATTTTAAAATGAACTCAAACAACCTTTTTCTCCTGTAAGTTGTGTTTGTCAGAACATTTTATCATGTCAACTGGAAAAGAAACTAAGGGGCCAAATTCCCTTCTTCCAGCCCCAACATTCTGTGGCTCCAATCTAGACATCCCCAGACATCTTCCAGAGTCTGCATGAACCTCCTCTGTGTTCATGGCCTTGAGCATTCTTCTGGTTCATACCTTCTGCCTCTGGGCAGGACAAGGTGACTGACTGCCAGAGCTAAATCCAAAGGCTTTATGTACAAGCTGAGAATGCACACACTGTAATGACACCTTTCAATGGGAAATAGAGCCAAGACGGAAGGAGAAGGGTTGGGAGCTCATGGCCTCCTCTACCTAAGCAAGCCTATTCTTTGAGCTCCTGTGTCTTCATTTCCTCTTCTATAAGGTAGAGCTCAAAATAGACCTTGTAGCATTAGGATTTGGTGGGGACTAAATAGCAGATCTGATATAAAGTGTTCAACATAATGGTTCACTACCATTTAATGGGTGTTCAATAAAGACTTGCTTCAGGCAGAGTGTTCCCAAGGAGGCTTTTCAGATGGGTTAGCATGATGGTTTTTGGGGCTAGGGTTAGAGTAGATGAAGGGCTGGAGGCAGAGAACCAGAGGCAGGAGGGCCAGTTAAGAGCTGGAAACTCTTGATAAACATTTGATGGGGACTTGAGGTACCTAGGCGATGAGCTGAGATGAGCCAATGGTGTCACTGGAGTTAGGAATGTACACTGAGTCTTTGAGGGAGGAGAAAAGCAGCACTTCTTCAGCTGGACATCAGACTTCCCATGTGGGAGACCACCAATGATTTTGCTAAGTGCAGGCTCTGTTGGACCCAGCCGGTTAGTCTTTGGGAACGCCAATACAGTGTAGTTGAGTTTGTGGACCACCTGATGACTATTGGCTGGGTCTTAGAAATGTGGAATGACATTGAAAGAAAGGGAGCCTTGCCTTGCTGCAAGGAAGAAACTGTTACTTAATATGTACCAGCAACAGAGTCATTTTCTGAACATAAAGCCAAAGGAAAAGACGAGAAAGGAGGAATCGGTGACAAAGATGTCAGAGGCCACTGTTTTGAAAGTGGTTCCCTGTGTTCGTATGGGTGTGTGTGTGTGTGTGTGTGTGTGTGTGTGTGTGTGTGTGTGTCTAAGAGATTGCAAATCAATATCCCATTTCCCTTGGAGTTTACACAGCTGCCCACAGGGCGATTCCTGACTGGAGGATAAATAGGGCCGTATAGGTCGGCTACAGGACAATGAATTTTCCAGATGGGCCACACATCCTTTCCATGGGCCTTTCAGGAGCCAGTTCAGCTCTTGAGACATTCATTTAATACTGCAGCCCTCTCCCCCAGCTGGTTCCCTAAGGTGCATGGGTGACTTGAGTGATTGTGTATGCAAGGTGATGCTCGGTTGCTGAGCCAGCTCCTTGGAAGTCACTGGGATGTTGTTATTCATGAGGGGGGTTTCTACCTAGATGGTGGTTGTATTTTGGGCTGGGCCATCTCCTGTTTCTCAAGCCACCTCATATCTGTTAGATTGAATCAACATACACTTCCTTATAAGTGACAAGGGTTCACTGCTTTCTCCCACGATGTCTCCATCCTGGGTCCAGGGTAGGGCTGCGTCTGATGTGACACCCTCACTCAGGTATCTGAGCTGATTGATGGCCCTACCAGTGTCTGGCTATTGTTCATCAGCAGAGAGGGAAGGGGATGTGGTGGAACTCCATACTCCATCTCAGAGTCTTTTGGGATTGTCAGACCACACCACATGTGCTTCCCTAAGATGGGAATCTCACGGCCCCAGCAAAGCTTCTATAGGGGCACTCAAGAAACCCTCAGGGAAGAAATCATGGTCTGAGAGGGTAAGCTACTTGCCTGAGGCCACACAGCAAATGCTGTGAGTTAAATTCAACCCCATGCAGCATATACACTTGGGACTCCGGTGGTCCAGCTTGCTTTCTTTGGGGATTTATTTGTGTATGAGCATTTGGCTGCATGTGTGAGTGTCCACCATGTGTATGCTGGGCACCCATGGAAGGGCAGTGGATCTCCTGAGTGGGTGCTGAGGATGAAACCAGAGTCCCCTCCTGAAGACCTGGTGCTCTTCACTGCTGAGACACCTCCAAGCCCCTGTTCTAGCTTTCTAAAAGGAAGACAGCTGCCCTGAGGACTGACCTGTGTTCCCTCCCAGCTTCCCCAGCTGTGCACACCTGGAGTCTCCTTCCCCTGTGTACTTGGGGCACACAGTTGCAAGTGTTGATTCCAGGGTTTCCTCAGAAGGCTGTGAAGGGTGTTCAGAATTCAGACTGTGAAGAAGCTCAAAACATGAATCCTGTCCATCAGGCTTGCCTATTATCTCCAGAGGTAGGTAGAGATCAGAGTTTGAATGTGGTGTGTACTTGCAGAGTGTGAGTGTTGTGTGCCTATGTGTGTGTCTATGTCTGCGGTATGTGAGGTATATGTATGTGAGTGTTGAGTATATATATATATGTGTGTGTGTGTGTGTGTGTGTGTGTGTGTGTGTGTGTGTTGTGCATGTAGTATGTGTGTGGTGGTATTGTGTTCCTCAAAATATTGTGCACCCTAATAAATTTATCTGGGGTCAGAGAACAGAACAGCCACTAGATACAGAGGCTAGAAAATGGTGGCACTCACACCTTTAATCATAGTATTCCAGAGGCAGAAATCCCTCTGGATCTCTGTGAGTTCAAGGCCACATTGGAAACAGCCAGGCATGGTGACTCACGCCTTTAATCCCAGGGAGTGATGGCAGAAAGCAGAAAGGTATATAAGGTGTGAGAACCAGAAACTAGAAGCTTTTGGCTGGTTAAGCTTTCAGGTTTTGGAGCAGTAGTTCAGCTGAGACCCATTTGGATGAGGACACAGAAGCTTCTAGTCTGAGGAAATAAGATCAGCTGAGAAACTGGCAAGGTGAGGTAGCTGTGGCTTGTTCTGTCTTTCTGATCATTCAGCATTTACCCCAATACCTGGCTGAGTTTGATTTTATTAATAAGACTCTTTAAGATTCCTGCTACATATGTGTGTATGATATGTGTGTGTGTGTGTGTGTGTGTGTGTGTGTATGTGTGTGTGTGGTGTGTATGTGATATATGTGTCTCTGTGGCATGTACTGAATATGTGTGTGAGGTATGTGTATGTGTGTGGTGTGTATGTGATATATGTGTCTCTGTGGCATGTACTGAATATGTGTGTGAGGTATGTGTATGTGTCTGTGGTATGTGGTGTGTGTGTGTGTAGTGTGTATGAAGTATGTTTCTCTGTGGCATGTATTGAGTGTGTGTGTGTGTGTGTGTGTGTGTGTGTGTGTGTATGTGTGTGTGATATGTGTGTCTCTGTGGTGTGTGTGGTGTATGACTTCTTGGTGGGTTTGAACTGACCTGGTCTCCTTAAGCTGTTGCACCAGAAACTGATGATGGCAGGTCAGACAGTCTGCATCAGCGTTACCTGTCCTGGAATGTGGCCATTGACACTACCAGTGACAAACAGGAGATGTGAGTGAACCCTCCAGCCAGGAGATACTAAGGACTCCAGGAGACAGCCAGCAGCTCTCCATCTCCTGTGTGGGTACCAGGCACCACACACAGTGCTGAGACTTCTGGACACAGGTATGGGAACTGCCCCTCTGCACTTATGGATGAGGATCAACGTGCAGGCTCAGGTCTTCACTCTCAGATCACCTGACTCCTAGTCAGGTCCTGCAGAAGTGACCTGGAAGTGTTAGGGCAGACACACTGAAATGTTCCAGGAAGGGACAGTGAGAGGAACCAGCTGGGCTAGCAGTCAGGAATGTATATTACAGTGCACTTAACTTTTGCCACCTAAAGGGGGCAGCACCTCTGAGCATCTTCTCACTGAACCAGAAATACAGGGATAATCCTGTATGTTTTTCAGGTATTTTAAGGAAAGCCAGGTAAATTTTATTCCTCAAACCACTGGGTACTAAGCAGAATGAAGCTATGTGTCAAATGTGGCCTGAGGTTTCCTTATTTCTTTGTCCCTCCTTCCCTTCCCCCTCCTTCCCCTCCCCCTCCTTCCCCTCCTTTCTGCCCCCTTTCCCCCTCCTCCTCTTCCCCTCCCCCTTCTTTCTCTCCCCTTCCTTCCCCCCTTTTTCTCCCCCTTCTTCTCCATCCCCTCCCCCCATTTCCCTCTCCTCCTCTCCCTTCTCTTTCCTCCCTTTCCTTCCAGACAATAGTCTCATTATGTAGTCTAGGCTGGTGTCAAACCCACCATCCCCCTGCCTCAGCCTTCTAGGTGTTTTGGCACCATGCCCAGGCTGACACACAGTGTTTGTGAATGTGTCCCCACACAGCCCCCCAGCAAGCAGCCAGCCTTCAGAAGCTGCAAACTCTGCCTCTCTCTTCCTGCTGGAACCTTGGTGTCACCAGATGGAAAAGCCAGGAAGCCCAAGATAGGTGGGAGCTGTCCGCTTGTTGTCTTAATGGGTTAAGTCTCACCATTAAATTTTCTTGAGTGGATAGGGCTTTCTAGAGAAATACCAGCCAGGCCTGGATACCCTGAGAGCTCTATTAATCTTTCTGTAACCCCATTAACACTTACTGCATATTTCCTGTGAAAAAGGATTGGAAATGACCAGAGCCTGCAGAATGGAAATATCTGTCATGTACAAGGCTGCCGGGGGATGGCTGTGTGGGCACAATGGGAAAAGAGGCTGGAACACCCTTCCTTCAGAATTGTTAAAGGTTGGAGGGTGGGGGGTGTCACTTAACCTGGAGAATCTTATAACTTGACAATCATTACAATGGAGCCACCTGCACTTTCCATCTGGAAATATCTATTACCTTGAACCTGGGGTGAGATGCCCACTCCCTGGGGAGCCTCTGGAAAGGGAGGTTTATTCGGGTGGCAATAATTGAAGAGTTCATTTGACTCCACTGTGGATCTTTCAACCGCAATCAATTTCACACTCTGTCATAAATAATAGAGGTCGCAGAGGCAGCCGGGCCGGGCGGGGGATCGGCTGGCACTGTTGACAGTATTCAAACAACATCTACAGAGAGAGAGAGGGATGGAGCCCACTGTGACAGCCTCTCCAGAGAGTGACTGGCAGGGTTCTTCTGCCCCCACCCTTTAAGGAGAAAGGCTACTGCAGCTGGGCCGCATGGGGGCAGTGAGAGCTCATCCATGGACCCTGCACTCCGGTGCTCCTCTGCGGCAGGGCCTGGGGGATGTGCTGTAACAAAGCCACTTCATACGGGTCCCTCAAGCACTCAGGCCCATTTCTTAGGGAAAGCTGCCAGTGGAGAATTAATAAGTGACTGCTGTAATTGGCTGAGTTTCAGGAATGCTTCAGGTTAGGTGCCTGAGGCAGTGTAGGAAATGATTGTTTGAAGTTAGAACCGTATGGGAATAGGGCGAGAAAAAAGTTCAGTCTCAGCTGCTTTATGGAGATTTTTTTCTTCCCATTTGTAATAAAATGAAATGTAGAATTTTAAAATTTCATATGTGGAAGATACTGACTTAAGTACCTCCCAGCTTGGGCCTCTCCCCTTAGCTCCGGGGAACAAGGATTGTTGGCTGCTTCCCAGCCCCAGGGCCTTTACACACACTGCCTCCCCTGACTTGCTCTTTCCGCCTGGTCAAGCCTTACTTCGCTCCCAGTTCTAGCCTCAGCTGAAGTTGAGCTTCCAGATGGAGTTTCGCCGTCTGGTTTGCAGCCTGCACAGTGCTTTCCTAGGGCGAGTCTTGGTTGAACTAAGCAGCCATTTGTGTAAGGGGTGGGTATCGGCTCTATTTTATAGTCCGAGAGCTTGTTAGGGAGCTAAGACTGGATCTCTCTTGCTTCATGTTGACTCTTCAGTCCTCAGTCCAGCTGTGGGCACATGGAGTGTGTTTGTTGAATGAGCGTCAAAACAGATAAGAGGAATCCTATTGTGTCAGGAGCCGTCACATGCTATAATTTGTGTTTTTATTTTTTTCTAGCATTCTCCCTGTTTCAACACAGCTGCCCCTCCTTCTGTTTCTCATCCAAGTTTCAGATGGGACTCAAATAAAATAAAACATCAACAAAGATGGTGAGAGCTCTGGCTGGATAAGGAAAGTGACATTGTGACCTCTAGAAAGTTTGAGTTTTCATCTTAAGGCTAGATTCTTGGGTGTGGTCACATCCGGCCTCAAGTGAGATGAGAAAATGTAATTATTTTTTAGTTGAGTGTGATACAACTCTCTTGAAAATTGGGCTTTTTGTTAGTAGGGGAGGAGATGAGTAGGGTATTAGATAGGTATCTAGTGGTGTCTGCAATCTAGGAAAACAAGAAGCTATCCTCATGAGCCATGAGCTTTTTATACTCCCAAAAGCAAGGAACCAGGCTAGGCAAGAGAAAGCGGTATTGGTAATGGGCAGAGTTTATCTGGGACACTGGAGTCTACATTTTGACTGTTTTTGAGAATGTAGCCATCATTCATCACACAATGCCTGGAAATCAGCTGGCCTGGGTAAGGGGGGAAATTTGGGAAGTGAACCCTGAGTTGGCTGGAGCAACACCATCAACTATGTTACTGTGAAAGGGTAACCCACAGGTGGGGCCTAGAACTCCTTGCTCAGTTCTTGGATTTGAGCACCAAGAAGTGTGGAAGAAGGTATAGGTGTTGGCCATGAGATCTCAAGCTTCTCAGAGCTCTTATGTGACTTGGAGGTGGAGATCCACATGGAAGACCCGAGAAAGGGGCTCTGATCTTGGTCAAGGGCAGCTGTTACCCACCAGGCATTGCTTCCAGAGCCTTCACTTATATCTCACTAAAGGGCCAGAGCTGTCTAGGAGGCTGGTATTTTTAATGTGTACCTCATAGATGAGGAGACAGATTAATAGAGAGACTGGGTGCTGAGGGTTGATGGGCCACCTGAAGTTCATGTTCTGGAGGCTTAATCACCAATGACACAGTGCTAGGGTGGGGCCTAATGACAGGCCTTTAGGGATGCGTGAACGTTGTTATGGGTCATGGCAAACACTGACGGAGCTGACCCTCTCTTGCTTCTCTTACTCTTCCAGGTTCCTCCCCAAGCTGGCCCAGCATGATGGCCCTCAGCAGATACCCATCCCATGCTCATGTTCTTCCTAGCATCCTGAAGAAATCTCTACCATTTATGAACACCTCACCTCAAAGGCATTATTGAGACCAAGGCATTGTTAGGACCAAGGCATGAGACAATGTGACTGATGTCAGCAGCAAGCAGGAGGCAGAATTAAGACTGAACACAATGGCAAAGGCTTGGTTCTTGATAAACCTCGTGTTGTCCGCAGGTTTCCCTCCTAAGGACTGAAGGCTTGCCTAAGCTCATAGAAGGTTACCACCTAGTTTGGGCCTGTACACTGGTGTGTGTGTGTGTGTGTGTACTCACCAACACAAACTTTTCTTTCTGTGTTAAGTGATGATAGATGTCAACACCTGTTCCCCACTTGAATTTTGTCCCTAGTGAATTCAAAGTTAATTGTTAAGAACTGTTATAGACAGAGACGGTTGTTTTCTCAAGATGTGGTTGCTGTGTGCTCTCCGAAGGGGAGGTACCGAGGGCAGCTGTCTCCAGTTACTAAGGACCACACTGGGAGATTCTGGGATCCTGGAGAGTTCTCCTTGGGCTAGAAGTGGAGAGACTAGCTCTGCTCAGGTCTGCCTTCCTGTGGCTTTCCCCAAATGGGCCTGGGCATCTTAGGTGATTTCCAGCAAGGCTCTTCTCGCTGCTTCTCCATTTACTTGGATGTAGCCTGGTCTAGACTCAACAAAGTAGGTCGAGCGATACTGGGGACACAGTCAGATCTCATCCACTTTCTCTGCTCAGAGCTCTCAATGGCTCCCACTGTTTGACCCCGCGTGACCCTGCTCAGCCTCCTGCTTCCTTTTCTCTCACTCCCGCCAGTCTCAACTACTCATGCCCCTCTTCAGACATGCTTCCAGCTCTCCTGTCTGGCTCGGTCCTTGCTGTCTCTTCTGCCCCCCTAATGTCCTCACTCTAGGTAGCCACGGGATTTGTTTTCGATGCCTTTCATGTCTTCATTCCACATGTTACTTTTGTGAGGAAGCCTTTCCCACCACCACGCTGTGGGAAGTGTCCAATGAATTGCCTTCCCTGCTCTGGTTTCTGAAGCCTGGTGAGTTCCAGGCATCCCACTTCTCTGCTGGTCTCTTTCCAGAGACTTCTCCTCTGCGAACCAGAAGGGAAGGAGTGCAGTGTATGTGTGTGTGTGTGTGTGTGTGTGTGTGTGTGTGTGTGTGTGTGTGTGTGCCTAGACCAGAAGAGAGTAAACATACTTCAAGAGTCATCCTTCAAGTCAGTCTGACATCCATGCTCAGTGTGTTTCTTCTGTGCTGTTCCCATGATACCCGTTGCACACCTGCCCTGACTCCCCCAGTAGAGCCTTCTTTGGGTAGAGCATCCTCAGGAGAGGGTGTGGTAGGTCATTCACAGGCCATCAGCGCTTCTGTGATTCACCTCACAGTCTGCTGACCGAAGACAGAGCATACTTACATCTACCCCATGTCCTCTGTGTCATTTTTCAATACATTAAAAAGAGTTGAAACCAACATGTCTCTGTACATCCTTCATCAGCTGAGTAGCTTTTCTTGGCTGGAGGGGTGGGAGGAGGGAAGAGGAGCAATCTTTGATTGGTGTGTAAAATGAATGAAAAAATTTTCTTAATAAAAAATTTTTAAAAAGCACCCCCCCAAAAAAAGCTGAATTCTTTTGAACCTTTATAAGTTATCTTTTCTTCTTCCTATTTTTAGTTATTTCTTTTTTTGTCATGATGATTTTATTTTTCTTTAAAATGTGAAAGTGGATGCAAACATGCTCAGGGCTATTCCTCTTTTTTTTTTTTTTTTTCCAATTCTGGCTGAAGATATGTAAAATAGAACTTGCCAGCACAACATTTTCATGGAGACAGTTCTGTGTGGTCATCATGTGTGATGGAGACATCACCATGTGTGGTCTCTTGTCCTTTTGTTTCACTGGGGAGCCACACTCACCCTCTGCAGAGTCAGAGCCTGGACACCCCCTCCCTTCTCCTGCCCCAGGCCACTGCCATCTTGCATCCTCTCTTCCCCGTTGCAGTGTGTCTTAGTTAGGGTTACATTGCTGCGATGAAACACCATGGCCAAAAGCAAGTTGGGGCAGAAAGGGTTGATTTGGCTTATACATCTGCATCATAGTCCATGATTGAAGGAAGTCAGGACAGGAACTCAAACAGGGCAGGAGCCTGGAGGCAGGAGCTGATGCAGAGGCCATGGAGGAGTGCTGCTTACTGGCTTGCTACACATGAATTACTCAGCCTGCTTTCTTATAAACCCAGGGCAATCAAGGCCGGAATGGCACCGCCTACCGTGGGCTGCCCCCCCATCAATCATTAATTAAGGAAATTCCCTGCAGCCAGAGCTTAAGGGGCCATTTTCTCAATTGAGCTTCCCTTTCAGATAACTCTAGCTTGTGTCAAGTTGACATGAAACTAGCCAGCACATAGTGTGTATCCAGTTTTCTTCTTTTTAAAGATTAATTTTGCACTTGTATGGGTGTGCACATAAGTGCATGTGGAAGTCTCAAGCTGATGTCAGTGTGATCATTCTCCACTTTGCTTGCTGAGGCAAGGTCTCTCTCTGAACTCAGAGCTCATCAATTCCAACTGTTCTAGCTAGCCAGCTTGCCAGTGGATTCCATCTCTGTCTGCTGAGCGCTAGGATTTCAGATAGGTATCATTTATGTGGATTGTGGCTCTCATTTCCCTCTATTTGAAAATTTCTGAGTTTAATTTTTTTTTTTAATCATGAAAAATCATGTTGGATGCCCTTTCTTCTTCAGTTGAGTTAATCATGTGCCTCCCCTTCATTTTATTAATGTGGTCACATTGATTAGTTTGTGTATATTTAACTATTCTTGCATTCTACTAACAAACTCCACTTGGTTATGTTACATAATACTTTAAAATTTTTTATTACTTCTTTTTGAGATTATAATTACATCATATTCCCTTTGCATAATCATTTTAGTATATCATTTATCTCACTAGCATTTTGTTGAGATTTTTTTTATACTAATATTCAGAAGGGATATCGGTATGCATTTTGTTTTCTTGTGCCCTTGTGTGGCTGAGGTATTGAGGTAGGGCTGGTTCCACAGGATAGACTAAAAGGGCTCCCTTCTTGTTTTTAGAACTAGTTTGAGAAGGACTTGCTTACTTCATTTCTGGTGGAATTCATCAGGACCATCAGTCTTCACCTTTTTTTTTGTTTGTTTGTTTGGAGATTTTAAATTACTGGTTCAATCTCATTACTGGCAACTAGCTCTCTTCAGATTGTCTATCTCTTTAAACTATTGTAATTCATTAATTAATTAGTGTGTGTGTGTGTGTGTGTGTGTGTGTGTGTATACACTCATGTGTGTATGCATGAACGCCACAGTGCATATATAGAGGTCAGAGAATAACTTACAGGAGTTGGTTCTCTCTTCCTACCACGTGGTGACTGGGTATTGGACTCCAGTTATCATGCTTGGTGGCAGGTACCTTAACCCATTAAACTAACTCACCAATTCAGATTTTCTCTTTCTTTATTATTCAGTCTTGATAAGTTGTGCATTTCCAGAAACTTCATCTAAGTTATCCAAATGGCTGGCATACAATTGTTTATTACATTTTCTTACAGTTCACTTTATTTCTATAAGATTATTATCAGTGAGTCTTCTTTTTTGATTACGACATCTTTTTTTTTTCTTTATTTAGCCAATCCAGTAAAATTTTGTCAAGTTAAAAAAAAAAAGTTTGAAGTTTGACTCCTAGTTTAGTTGACTTTGTTTTTCTTTAAAAATCCTCTGTTTAGGGGCTGGATAGGTGACTCCATGGTTAAGAGCACTGGTTGCAGATGACCCAGGTTCAGTTCCCAGCACTCATATGGTTGCTCACCATCATCTGCAACTTCAGTTCCTGGGGATGAAATGTCCTCTTCTGGCCTCTGTGGGCACCAATCACATATGTGGTTCACTGGCATACATGTGGAGAAAATGCCCAAACACATAAAATAAAATAAAAGTGAAAATTAAATAAAATCCTCTATTTTGTTTCTGCTTTAATGTTTCGTTTTGTTAGTGTTAGGTTTAATTTTACCTTATTGGTGTTTTGTTTTGATTTGAGATAGGGTCCCATTCTGTAGCCCAGGATAACTCTAACTTTGTACCCCAGGGTGACCTTCTTATGTCTCTAGTTCCTTACAGTATGAAATCAAGTTGGTAATCTGAGACTGTTCTTTCCTAAATGTAAATGTGCACTGCTGTCCCCGTTTCCCAAGCCTCCGCCCCTGCACTGCTTTTGCTGTGTCCTGTACCTTTTGCTGCGTCTGTGTTCTCCATTCCTTTGTTTTTTTGCCATGTGCATCCTCAAGTCTACTGTATATTCATTACAGCAGTCATGCATAGTCCTTCTTGACCTACAATGTAGTTAGACCCTGATAAACCTGGCATAAGCCAAAAAATGCACCTAATGTCACTAACCTAGAGAATGCACAGCTTTGCACACAGGGCACCGTGGCGCACTGTGCCTTAGCGTGCCTGTGACAGCAGAGGACAACTTGCAGGAGTCTGTTCTCCCCTCCTATAATGGGGGCTTGCAGGTCACTTGCAGGGGGTGAGGGACGGCACCAACTGTTTTTACTCATTGAACTATCTTGTTCACGTAGGTTATAAATTCTCTTAGGTTGTTTTGAGTGTAGGAAATTTTGTGACCCATAGTTTTGCTGTGTATGGTGGTCTGGGCTGTCAGTCATTGTATGTCAGACTTTGAAGAATGTTGTACCAAGCCTTTCAGGCTTTTAAAGTTGTTGTTGACAAATCTGCTTTTATTCTGATAGGCCGGCCTTTGTGTGTGACCTAGTGTTTCTTGATGTTTTCAGTATACATTCTTTGTTCTGCATAGTTAACTATACTATGGCAATATGGTTTTAACTACAAATATGGTGTGGGAAGGTTATTTCTTGTCTTGTCTCTTTGGTGTTCTAAGTGTCTCCTGTTTCTAAAGTGGTCTCTCTTTCCATAGATATAATTTTATTGAAAGTACTTTCTACACCTTTATCACAAAATGATTCTCTTTCTTTTAATTTTCAGGATTCATAGGTTTGGTCATTTTCTAGTGTCCCTGAAGTCTGGGATGCTCTGACAGCACCTTTGTGTTCATTTGTCTGTCAATGTCTGTGCTAATGCCTCCACATTGTCTTCCAGTCCTGCTGTTCTGTCCCCTGGACCATTCTGCTGTTGAGGCTGTCCATAGAGCCTTTTATTTGACTTACTGAGAAGTTCATTGCCAGAATTTTAGTTTTTAGATTGTATTGCAATCATTTATTGAATTGAATTTTCCTTTGTAAAAACTTTTATCTATTCTTTGAAAATTATATGCAATTTACAACATACCTTGACCACATCCTTCTCCACTTCCTCCTTACACCCCTCCTCAGGACCCCCTTCACATTTATCTCCCAAATTTTGTCTTTTTTTTTTTTGGACCCACTGAGTTCAATTAGTGCCTCCAGAACATGCATGGGTTGGGACCATCAACTGGACCATGTGACACTCACCAGTGGCCACCTCCTCCAAAGAAAAGTGACTCTCAAAAGTAAGTTAAAAAGGTAAGAAAAGAGAAGTGACTCTCCCTCTCAGCAACTGTCAATTGCCAGTAGCTCCTCAGCCAGTGGTGGAGCCTTGGGAGACCCTACCCTTGAGAGGGAACCTTTAACTGGCTTGGTCTTGTGCAGGTAATCACAGCTGCTGGGAGTTCATGTATGTGACAGTCATGTCTTGTCCCAAGGCCGATGTTTCGCAGTGTTCGTCCCATCTTCTAGCTCTTACAGTCTTTCTACCTTCACTTTCACACCAGCATTAATGTCTTTTTTCAATCTTTTTTGTTCTCTTGGAATTTACCCAGCTGTCCCTCCCCCCTTCTCTTCCGTATGCCCCCCCCCCATATATATGTTTTTTATCCCCATGAATTCTTTGTTTGGGATTCCATCCAATTCACTCTTATCTGAGGACACTACCGTGGGATTAATATTTTTTTGGAGGAGTCATGCTGCCTTGCACTATCCTGTTTTTGTGTGTCCTGTGTTGTAGCTTGCTCATGTGGGGCTTGGTTGTTGGTTGGACTCACTTTGTCACCCTGTTCTTTCAATGGAAGTGCTTGAAATGTTCCAGAGGGACTACGGTGCTGCAGAGTTGAAATGTCCTATTTCTCTGCTAGACTGGTGCTTGGGCCCAGTCCTTGGTATTCCCCTGAAATTGGAATATACTGTCCTCAAAAACCACTCATTGTCAAAGTTAGGGCCACTATGAAATATAGTAACAGACAAATAATAATAATCCTTATGGTGCCAGTCATTTGGAGGAGTAAAGAAACATTGAGAGCAGAGTGTGAACTAAAATATTTGTTTCTATAGCTACAAGGGGGAAGGAAAAACATGAGAGAAGGACTCATGATCAATAGCTTGTTATTAAGAAAAGATGGGAGAAAAGTAAACAAAGGGGGACAACAGAGACAAGGATAGATGGATAAAATGGATAAAGCATCTTTGACTAAAAGTGGAATGAGAAAGGGAAAGTAAAGGTGATCTAGAAGAATCTCAGGTGCCAGGAAGCTGAGACACTGACCACACAACCCAGCCAGCCTATGGCATTTGTGAAAGAGTATCAAAGGGAAAGAGTCAAGAACAGAGAAGAAGGTGGGGGAGAGGTATAAAGAGGAAGAGAGGCAGAGAAGGAAGGATGGAGGGAAGAAGAGAGGGAAGAAGAGAGAAGGAGAGAAAGAGAGGAGATGGGGGTTGGAGCTGGCTTACTAAGTTGACACTGGATATTAAAAGAGGAATAAATAGGAAGGGGAGGGAGATGTAGAGTCTGAATGCAGGGTTGTCTGCTGCTGGCTGCAGCCTCTAATCTCTTGGTATTCTTTCCTAGGCTCCAAAATGCCCTCCACATCCCTGGGCAGGTCTTTGAAGATCAGGCCACAGATGCTGATCCTGCAGTACAGAGTCCTTCATGAGCTGGGTCACAGTTGCTATGAGAACCTCTGGACCATCTTTCAGGTTGCAAGTGCTAGCCCTGTATCTGATTGTTCTTCCTAACGTTAGGCTGCCCACTTGGATCTTGTATCCAAGTTCCTCTGTAGACTCTGCCTCTGACATCGCGCTGAATGCTGCCCAGTTCTGGTCTGAAGTTTCTTCCTAAGTCCAGAAGTGTTTCAGTGTTTGGTCCCATGACAGACATTAAGCTGCTTACTCATTAGGATTCTTTAAATATTGTATTTATTTTTGAAACTTTCATATAATGCATTTTGATTATATTCTTTCCCTTCCCTCAATTCCTTCGAAATACTCCCCCACCTCCCTACTTACCAACTTTGTGTTCTTTCTCTCTTAAAATAAAACAAAAAACACCCACAAAAACATGGAGTTTTTTTTTGTGTTATCCAGCTACTCCTGAGCATGGGGCCTGCCCTGGAGTGGTTGACATATCCAGTGCTACTACACTGAAGAAAACTGATTTTTCCCCTCTCGAGGCAACTACCAACTGTGAATGGCTTCTCACTAGAGGTGAAGTCTTGGGACCACTTCCCCTCTCCGTGCTCAGATTCTGTCTGGCTTGAGCTTGTGCAAGTCTTGTGCACGCTGTCACCGTCTCTGTCAGTCCATATGTGTGTCAGTCCGGTTGTGTCTGGAAAACATTGTTTCTTTGAAAGCATCTGGCACCCCTGCCTCTTAAAATCTTTCTGGCCCCTCTTATGCATATATCCCTGAGCCTCAAGGGGAGGGAGTGTGATACAGACATCCTATGTTAATGTTGAACACTCCAAAGTTCCTCATTCTCTACACATTGCCAAATTGTGGATCTTTGTGTTAATGCAGCAGGAAGAAGCTTCTCTGATGAGGGCTGAGCAAGGCACAATGTATAGATAGAGCAATATGCTGCTAGGAATCATTTTTTTCTATGTTCATTTAGCTGAACAATAGTAGTAGCTTTCTTTCTAGGTCCATGACTTATTTAAATCTCAGGTTCCTGGACTTATTAGCAATGTCAGATATATGTTCCATCTCATTTAATGATCCTTACATCTAATACAAAGTGGTTGGTTACTCCTGTGATACTCATGCCACCATTTCACCATGGCATCCCTTGCAGGCAGACTGCTAGTATAGCTTTTGGGGTTCATGCATGAGTGAGACTGATGGTTACTTTTCTCCTCCATCACTTTAACTGTCAAGTGATGGGAAGAGAGGGTTTCCCTAGAGCCTCTTCTCCTTCTGTTGCTGCCACGAACAACTTTTCTCTCTCTTCCTTCTCCCCTCCCCTGTTGTATTTTTTGTTGTTCTGCATTTTAAAAACTTCTATTTTATTTTGCTGTTAGACTAAAGGTTTTTTGACCATAACCTACCTCTTCTGATAGCTATTATCTAGCTTGGCCCACTTCATTTTTTTGCAGAGTCTAGCAGACAGTGCCCACTTGCCATCTGTCATCAGACATTTCACAGTTGAAGCATCTTACTTGATGGAACTTTGTCTCTGTCCCATCCCCAGGCTCTTACTTACCATCTCTTCTCCTCTTCTTCATTTCCATTATATTTTCTCTGGTGTTTCCTAGGACCCCAAATTTACATGGAATCAAAACTTTAATATAAAGAGGGATTTTTCAAGACCTGTTGTGGGGAAGGATTTGTTTCTAATGGATTTCTTTCTCCTTGATTAAGTGCTGTAGGGAAAAAATAATCTATTAACAAATAGCATTCTCATAGGATTCATATCTTTCAGTACTCAACCAAAGGATTCTTCTCCTGTGATATCATTGCAACCTCCTGCAATGAGGGAAGCAAGGACTAGATGAAAGTGATGCACCCTGGTCATCCAGGAGATCAGGAAGAGCCTGGCTCATAGACCCAGATCTTTAGACCCTTAGTTTAGCAGGGCTAAGCACAATGGCTCCTCTTTCTGATGTCACAATGTGTCCTTGAGCTTTTGATCCTCCTGGCTTTGCCTTTTGAGTTCTGGGATTACAAGTGTGTGTCACTACACTCAGATAGATCAGCTTCTTTGGTGCAGAGCTGGTTCATTCATTTCTCTGTGCTCCCGGGAGGGGCCATGGGTCAAAAGGGAAGACTGTTGGCTTCCTTATCTTCTTTCTTGCCTGTCAGCAATTCCATGCCCATAAGGACCTGCCTTAGGGCTCAGCCTGGCAGAGCACACCTGGATGCTCACATGTGAGAGGGTATGCTTAGAGACCCAAGTTTTCACAGTGGGTTATAGAAATATTGCCTGGTAGACTCTAAATCTGAGATTATGTGGTGCCCTGATGTATTTTGGTGCAGCCCTGAATATTTGACAGAAGTCTGAGAATTGGATTAAATTGGGTGGCTTGAGAGTCCTCATGGACCCAGCAGTAAGTGAGGAGCAGTCCCTCAGAAGAAGGGGCCTCTCTAGTCTGCCTCTCACATCAATTGACTCAGAAATGAAACCAGAAGCATTCTCTCAGCTCAACTGTCTTCCAGCCTTATCTTTGCACGCCCCCCCCCATATGCTGCCGTTAACCAAAGATGGCCATGTGCCTATCCTACTGAACAAATACGTAAGACACCAGACATCAGGCATGATGCCAGTCCAAGACCTTTCTGAGAGCGTGGGATGTCAGCAGGTTCTCATCTTCATCAGCATTGCTACCAGCGTTATCTCTATCAGCATCATAAGCAGCGTGTAAGGCTTTAAGGCATTTATTGAGCAGCGTTAGGTGTGCCTCAGGCACTTTCTGCATGTCATCTCATTTAAGTTTTACAACAGCCCCATGTCCTGAATTCAGATATGGTCTATCTAGAGTTACACATTCATTCATGCAGAAACTGGACCTCTGTCCTCAGTCTCTCTAGCCCTTTCACCTTCCCCTGGTGATTAGTGGTAACTTTCAACTGGACAGAATCTAGAGTCGCTTTGGAAATGGCACTCTGGGCGTGTTGGCAGGACATTCTCTTGATTGTGTTAATTGAAATGGGAAGATCTGCCCACTGTGGGTGATGGCATTCCCTAGGCAGAAGATTATGGACTATATGAAAGTGGAGAAAGGGAGCTGAGGATTAGCATGTATGCATTCATTCACTACTCTTTTTCTGACTGAGGACATAATGTGACCAGTTGCTTCAAGCTCCTGATACCTTGGCTCTCCCATCATAGCAGACTATAACCTGGAACTGTGACCTAAAACAAGCCCTTTCCCCTTGAAGTTTCTTTTATCATGGCAACATAGGAAACAAAACTAAGATAGACCATGAGCCCAAGTCTTATACTGCTCTCCTAGACATAAACAGAACTATATATCTATTCATCATCATTCAGATCAGGTGGAAGTTGATCATCAGGGTCAAATTCCAAACCCTGTGCAACACCATCTCACATCCTTAAAGCCCAGGGTTAAGGATGTTGAAGGAGGGAAAAGCTTTCTTGAAGGACAGTATGGGGGACAGGAGCTGCTGTGGGGACAGGAACTGCTGTGGGTTTAAATAAATATGAAAATTCAGGGACACTCTCCAAACAGATCTGGACAACGAGACAAGGAGGACCAGGGCTCTCCTTTCAGAGGGAGACTGGGTCAAGCTCCCTTTCTGGAGGCATGTGGCTTCCTCTTCCCAGAAGGAAGTGCTCTGTACAAACCTATCTTTCCCTGGACTTTTCTCCGACATCTTCAGAATTCCTGGTGCCTATCTATTCTTCTTCATCAACGGGACTGCTCCCACATTTACTCTATGATCTCTACCATCAGAATTGCTACCCACACACTTACCCTCTGAGAAGGGAGAGAAATTATTAGTCCATCCTCCAAATCTCTCTATGGAGGGTCCAGCCATGTATGTTAGCCTTGGCACATATCTCACAGGTGTGAGAAGGCCATGGGGCATCTTGTTCTCACCTGCTGACTGTGAGGCTCCACCACCAGAAAAACCATCCATGGGAGGCTTTGGGGTTCATCACAATTCCCAACACCACCTGACAGTGTATGAATAGTGCCAGTCACAGAAAGAGCCCTGGTCCACTTGTCAAGGCACCATGGAGGCCATGATTGTTACCTCTCCAGCTCATGTGCCAGCACTTTCCCATCTCAGCCAAGCAATGCACCTACCCTTCTGCTTGGGAATCCCTGCAGCTCGAAAACAGATGGGGCCCTTTAAGAAGCCAGTCTGCTGCTTCAGTGCTGTATCAGAGAAATGTCAGAGGCTGAGTTGGCTCCAGAATGTAATGCGCCCTGTCAATCAGCGCTGCCCGCAGACCTGCCAGGCCCATTGACAGAAGCCCAAGAAGATTTATTTTGTCTCACTTAATTGCCCTTTTTGCTTTGCAAACATAAAGGTTGCAGCTTATGGTCTGACAGCCAGAGCAGCCTTTCCCTTATCAGAAAAAAAAAAAAAAGACATTTGGGCTTTTAGAAACGGTTTCCCTCACACCTATTGAACATCCCACCTGCTTCCCCCGTGTTGGAGGCTTGTCTGGGAAGACCTCTGCACTGGAGTCTGATGAAGCCGCAGGACCGCAGGCAAGCAGTCATTCCTCTCTGGCCTCAGTTTATTCTCCTATGAAGTGGGGATGCTCAGAAGGCTTCTGTGAGAGCGTTGGACATGGTGCCCTCCAGTGACTGATAGTCTGAGCTAGAAAGTGGGGATTCTGGGCTCCAGTCCTAGCCCTGCCTCTCACTAAGCTATGTGGTTTAACCTCTTTGTGCCTCAGTTTCCCTCTCTGTCAAATAAGGAGAGTGCTGAGAGATCCTGCCACAGGGGGCTGTTAGATGGAGTCCACGAGTTAATCCGTGTACGTTTAGAGCAGAAACCGGCGAGTGATCAGGGCTACCACGTGCTGGCTGTTTAGATGAGCATGTGTGGCAGACTGAGCTGGGACCTCACGCTCCAAGGAGGGCAGCTGATATTATATGCCCAATGATTCCTTAGGGACTGCTTTGTTTATCTACATTTAATAATTTGGAGCCAGGAGCAGAGGCCCATATCTGTAGTCCTAGCTCTCTGAGGCTGAGGTAGGGAGGTCAGGAGTTTGAGGCTAGCCTTGGCTACCTAGTGAGACACTGTCTCAAATAACAAATAATTAAACGTGTGCATTTCACATAAGATGCAGATTTCTGGCTTCTCTTGAGAAGCTGGACAGAGCTGAGGCAGTACTGGGCTATTCTGTGGGGTAGTGCTTCTGCTGGCCCCTCAAGCCTATGGCCATTTGCTCCACAGGAAAGCCGTGGATGCTTCCAGGGTTATTGCTGGAGCTGTGGCCAGAACACCCATCTCTCCTAAGGTGCTCACCAAATGCTGACATCCTGAGATGTACCTTTTGACTGTGAATGAGTTTCGGAGTTTTAGATATGGCCATGCCCTGGCTTCAGTTTCTGAGTAACTCCATTACTCTTAGACAACAATGCTAAATCTCCTTAAGATTCTCTCTGTGGAATGTTAAGGGGAAAAAAAATCCCAAAGAATTTCTGTGTTGCAGGTGATAGAACCCAGGCCCTGTGCATGCTGGGTAAATGCCCTTCTCCTAAGCTATATGCCTAGCTGGTTGCTGCCTTTCAAATACACACAGTTTTACTAGGCCATCATGGGGTATAATATGCTTTTTATTTTGAATACAGGAAATATGGGAACCCATAAAAAATGTGTATGTGTGTGTGCGTAAATGTACCTCTCACATGCTCCTATTTGTATTCCCCCAAAGTTATTCACCTATTTAAAAAATTAGATTGACTTATTTTATTATTTTTATGTATGTGAGTGCTATGCCTGCATGTATGTATGTCCACTATGTGTGTGTGTGTGTGTGTGTGTGTGTGTGTGTGTGTGTGTGTGTGTATGCCTACAGGGGTCAGAAGAGGTGTCAGATTCTCTAAAATTACGGTTACAGACAGTTGTGAGCCACCATGTGAGTACTGGGAACCTGGGTCCTCTTCAAGAGCAGTTAGTGATCTTAACCCCCAAGCCATTTCTATAGGCCTTGTCTTCTGTTTTGTGCTGTCTTATTGGAAACAGCAGCCTGGCTGTGCATAGTCTATGAACAAATGTCAGCAATTGGAGCCTGCAGAAGTTCTCTTTCTTGAAAGACAGAGGGAGAAGGGGAAGAAGGGAGGGAGGGAGGGGATGGGCAGGAGAGATCCTACAAAGACCCCAAGTTGCAGCAGGTACCAGGTCAGCCATACAAACAGTTCAAAGTGCTGGGCTTGTGGAAATGGATGACGAGGCTCGAGGCTCGTAGTAAGGAGGGCACGTGACCTCAGGAGAGGCAGCAGGAACTGAGGTCTGGTTAATAGTCTCCAAGTAGCAACAGGGGCCCTGTATCCCTAGATAGTCTAGTTTATAAAGAAAGCCAGAATTCTTGATTCTTCTTCTTCTTTTTTTTAAATTTAAATCAGAAATCTTCTAAGTTTTCAATGTTGACAACTGTTTCACAGTTAAAAAAAACAATCTGTGAGCAAAGAAAACACATCAACAGAATCAGCTTGGGCTCCATATAGAGCAGACGCTGCAGCATGTGCTGAGCTCAGCTGTGGACTGGTGAATGGGGACTGGGGGGCTGGGGGATGAGGGACTGGGGGACTGGGGGACTGGGAGACTGAGGGACTGAGGGACTGAGGGACTGGGGGCTGGGGGACTGAGGGACTGGGGGACTGGAGGGCTGGGGGACTGGGGGACTGAGGGACTGGGGGGCTGGAGGGCTGGGGGACTGGGGGACTGAGGGACTGGGGGACTGGGGGACAGGGGACTGGTGGACTGGGGGACAGGGGGATTGGGGGGTTGGATACTAGGGGACTGGGGGACTGGTGAATGGGGGACTGGAGGACTAGGGGATGGGGGACTGGTGGACTGAGGGACTGGGGGCCTGGGGGACAGGGGGACTAGGGACAGGGAGACTGAGGGACTGGGGGACTGGGGGACTGGGAGACTGAAGGACTGAGGGACTGAGGGACTGGGGGGCTGGGGGACTGAGGGACTGGGGGGCTGGAGGGCTGGGGGACTGGGGGACTGAGGGACTGAGGGACTGAGGGACTGGGGGTCTGGGGGACAGGGGACTGGTGGACTGGGGGCCTGGGGGCCTGGGGGACTAGGGACAGGGAGACTGAGGGACTGGGGGACTGGGGGACTGGGGGACTGGGGATGGGGGCTTGCCACCAGGTGTTGTTTCTTAGGAGCCCTTCAATTGCCTCTGCTTTGGTTTTCCTCTCATTGGATGCTCACATGACTCCCTGCTGCAAGAGTTCTGTGAGATGAGAGAAGCCTGCTGTAAACAACCAAAACAGAAGCAGTCAGTGTCAGGAGTCCTGGGGTGGGGAAAGACTCCTGTCTTCTTTTGGTTGTTCTTCTCACATAGCTTGCGGACAGCCAGAGCAGTGAGTTGTGACCAATCAAAAGGAGGGCAGGAATCACCTTGGTTGCTTCCAGGTGTTGTTTCCCTTTCTCACTTTGGCTTCTCCGGGGCTGACCCCAGCAGCGGGCAGGCAGTTCTGCAGCTCCCCTTCTCCCACATGCTCGGATGGAGATGCACTGCTGTCTGCCTGCCACTGGGAATCAGGGAAGACCAAACAGGGGGGGGGGGCGGCAGTGGGATACCTCACACAGTGTCCAAGATGCCCCGGGTAAGGCTGCTGTTGCCAAGCCCTTTCTTGGCACAGAATGAGCAGTCAGCAGAAGGTGTTTTATACACTGCTTCAAATCCCTGCAAATTAGCCTGCCGTTAGCATGAAAAATATTAAGCAATAAACAGTTGCGATATTTAACACTCTCTACAGAGGCCGGTTGCCACCGGCGCAGCCTGTGTAGACGGCGTTAATGAGTGATGGCAAGCTATGCAGCAAGAAGGGCCACATTGGCTCTGCATAAGCAAGCCCAGGCATCACACACTGTACCAGGCTGAAGACAGGGGTGTGTTCTGTATGGAGATGTGTGCACCTGCTATCCTACCCGATATACCAGCACACACATGCACGAATACATATTCCTGCTCATGGACGAACACGCATTGATACACAAGCACCCACATATGGACCCTCCCCCACTCCCCAGTGAGGTGTGGTAGCTTGATCTGACCAGAGAGTAGAAGTCATTGGTGTCTATCAAGTACAGAGTTGGACGTATGACTTTACTTAGCAATACCAAACCTTGTTGATAGCTCCATGGGATGGGTTTTTTAGTATATCAGAGTTGGCTCTGTTAGCCAGAGATGCAGGTATTTAGGTTAAAGGAATTAGCCCATAAGGCCTCCACCTGTCCTTAAATTTTTATTTACTTATATTTTATATGTATGAGTATTTTGCCTACATGAATATCTAAGTACTACATGGATGCAATGTCCACAGCGGCCAGAAGATGTCATTAGTTCCTTGGAACTAGAGTTATAGACTGTACGCTATCATGTGGGTGCTGGGATTTGAACCTGGCTCCTATGGAAGAGTAGTCAATGCTCTTAACTGTTGAGTCATGTTTGCCCCCCTCCCTATATCCTCCAGATGCCAACAGTGGAGGTAACTGGAAGCAGGAAGACCCAGAAGATCACTGTTGGGATATCCAACTGGACTTGGAGTTGTATTAAATGTACTGAGAGCCAGGCCAATCTAAGGCTTTCACAGACACCCTGATAAAAGGACAAAGGAAAGCTAGTTCTGTGTCCTTGCCCAGGGGCAGACTTGGAAAGGTCTAGGCTGGAAGGAGTTAACGTTTTGAATCCTGAGAACTTAGCTTTTTCCCCTGAAAAGACTGGGGTTCCCAATCCCAAGGCTGCTGTGTTTTGTGTGTTGTGCTGTGCTTGTGCTGTGTGTTGGCCTGTGACACACTTGAGATATCCTGTTTCCTTTGTGAAACACTGCTTGATTAGCTTCCCGCTGACACTGTCCCATTGTATGATGGTTTTCTGCTGACCCTGTCCCATTGTCCTCCTCCAAACTGTATATAAGATGCTGTACTTCTTAATAAATGTACTTACATAAGCCATCAGCTTGCACAAGACCTCCTGATTCCAAACCCTCCTATCTTCATCTTTTGTTCTCCTGGCCCTGACACTGAAAAATGACCAGCTTGTCCAGGCACAGCAGAACACGCAAGTAATCCTGGTACTCAGGAGGCTGACACTGGAGGATTGTAAGTTCGAGGCTGTCTGTGCTACCTAGGGAGGCCAAGGTCAGTTTTAGGTACATGCGCGCGTGCGTGCATGCATGCGTGCGTGCGTGCGTGCGTGCGTGCGTGCGTGTGTGTGTGTGTGTGTGTGTACCAGCTTAAGATACTGTCCAGTGTTTCAGTGTATTTCCTTTTGCCTTGGTGGTAGTGGGCTTAATAGAAGTGCCCCATTTGGGGCTGAGCATTCAGTCTCTTCTTCTTGGTACTTTAGCTGTTATCCACACAAAAAGAAGCCTCTGACCAAGAGTGAGAGCAGCCCAGATCTATGGGTATGAACATAAGTATTTAGAAGGCTAGTTGGCAGTGAGATCATTTAACAAAATAACAATGGTAGGTTCTATGTAGGTCTAGGTGATTTCCACAAATAATCCTACATGCAGAGCCTGACAATCAGGAAGTAATTCTAGGCTAGAGACATAAATATGAGAATGCCTGTAGCCCCAAGCAGTAGATTTTAATATCCCATGCTGACCCAAACAAGAGGGAGACTTCTTACAAAGTAGCGATGTCAAAGGTAGGTAGCTCCAGGGTTGCTTGTTCCAGCAACTCAGTAGCATCACTTGAGATGCACCTCCACTGTCTCTCTATTTTCTGTTGTTTAGGCTTCATCTTAGGGCTGACAGTGGCCACAGAAGTCACATACTTCCTTATCCACATAAAGCAGAATAGAGCAAACCTTTCTCCCACTGGACACTAAAGCTCTTCTCCTCTGGCTGGCTGGCCAGCTTTAGTCATGTGCCACAGTCAGTGTTGGGCTATGCAGATTGATGACTCATAAACTGAATTTAACTTTAGAAGCTGGAGATGAAGTTAGCCTCCCATGATTCTCACAGATTCACGTGGGAAATATGGGTTTTTAAATACTATCTGTTGGGAACACAAGAGGGAAGATGTTGTATGGGTGCTGCAGAGACAAACATCAGCTTTATATGTAGGTGGCATCAGAACACAAAGAGCAATGTGAGTAGGGGCTCAGGAAATCCCAAGAGCTGAGAGGGGAAGTTGATTTTGTTTTCTTATTTTCAGTCCAATTGTTAGTGATATTGGAAGTAGGGCTGTGGTGCCTTCTCTACCTAGGCTGTGAAGTACCCATGAAGTAACACAGGAAAGTTTGACATTGCTTCCTCAGCCAAGATGTTTAGTGAAGGAAGGGGCAGACCTCTTCAGACATGAGGGGCAAAGCTGGTTTAAGGAGAATAAGACGCAGGTCCTTTCTGTTCAACATCTTTTCCATTGGAGACTGTCAGGAGCAGGTGTCTGGAAATCTCATCAGACTGGAATATGATCAGGGAAGGCACTGGTGTGGTCTGTTGTATCATCTAGTTACTAGATGCCAGTAAGTTCTGAAAGATTCCAGGTCAGCTCAGCTCCTCTGATGGCTCTTTGGGACAGAACATCTCCTAGCAATTTACATGAAAATGAAAGGAATGGACTAAAACGATCATAACTTTAATCTGTGAGTGACTAATCTTGAAGATGATGCTGGTGTCTCCCATTGGGCATTAATTGCACAGACATCTCTGCAGACCTAGCCTGTATTAACCTGGATTATGAGTGGGAGCAAGTACGTATGGGGAGTCTATGGCATTTATAGTTTAAACCCAAAATATGCTATGTAGGCTCACATTGTAAATGCTTGTGACACTGTTTGGGAGGCTAAAGCACTTTTAAGAGGCGGGGCCTAGCTAGAGGTGTCTCTTCATATGCTCCCACTGTTGTGGATGGAGCCACATCAAGACTTCTAGGATAGACTGAAATCCTTTTGAAACCATGAACCCAAATAAATCCATCCTCTCTTAATTTGTTTCTGCTAGACATTTTGTCATAGCCACATCAAAAGTAACTGGTATAGATGGCTTCATGTAAAATCATATGCAAATAAATTATGGAACATAGCAAAGCAGTGTGGAACAGACATGTTAAGGTCAAATGAATGCACAGACACTTGTCTTCCATTTATGGAGCAATTCAGTGGGGCCAGTTTCTGGCATACTCAGTTGCTACTAAAATGTCTCTTCTTTTGTTTAGATAGGACCTTGCTATATAGACCTGGCTAGCCTGGAACTCACTTTGTAGTCCAGCCTGGCCTTGAACTTGACATGATTCCCTGGCCTCTACCTCCTAAATGGGATTATAAACATATGCCAACAGGCCTAGCTGAAATATCTCTTCCTGACCAGTGTATTAAATCACAGTAGGAAATCTGCTTATAGCCAATGCAGTCTACTGGACAAAGCGTAAGTTTAAGCCTAAGATGGGTTTAGATCCTGGGCCTATCACTTACTAGTTATTTCGTTACTGCTAAGGGATGTAGAAAATTGCATCCACAAGATCCTCATCTGGGAAGTGGGTAACATGTCAAATGTTTTCATGGAGATCTTAGGTTTGGTGGCATTGTATTCTCCAAAATATTATGCACCCTAATAAACTTATCTGGGGTCAGAGAACAGAACAGCCACTAGATATAGAGGTCAGAAAATGGTGGCACACATGCCTTTAATCCTATCACTTGGGAGGCAGAGATCATCCAGATCTCTGTGAGTTTAAAGCCACACTGGAAACAGCCCTGCATGGTGACTCATGCCTTTAATCCCAGGAAGTGATGGCAGAAAGCAGAAAGGTATATAAGGCGTGAGGACCAGAAACTAGAGCCTGGTTAAGTTTTTAGGCTTTGAGCAGCATAGTTCAGCTGAGATTCATTCTTAATGAAGACTTAGAGGCTTCTAGTCTGAGGAAATAGGATCAGCTGAGGAATTGTCTAGGTGAGGAAGCTGTGGCTTGTTCTGCTTCTCTGATCTTCCGGCTTTAACCCAATACTTGGCTCAGGTTTGATTTTATTAATAAGACCTTCTAACAATTCTGCTACACTTAGGAGGATTAAATGAGACAGTGCATGGAAAGCTTTAGGCACTTAAATCTGTAGATGTTCTTTCAGCAGGGACAGTTGGTCCTTAAGCCTTAAGTGCATTTGCAACTTATTCAAGGGCCTTCAGAGAGATTTGTTGGGTAGGACAAGAATGACATCACTGTTGCATGATACTACTGATAATTCCTGAGCAAATCCCTGTGGCTCAGCAGAGGCTAAGAAGAAAGGGAATGAACCTCTTCTAAATGCAAGGGCCGTCACTTACCTTGTTCAAGGGAAGGACTGAGATGACACCAACATCAATACACTGCTTAAATCTCCACACCGTGGGGATAATGGAAAGAGAGCATAACAATGGGCGAGGAACTCTGCCTTCTTTGTGCACTTCATCATCGGCAGTGAGCCACAGCATATTCTACCCAGTTCTCCTGGGCCCATTGCTATTCCGGGTGCACAGTCATGGTCTGCTCACACCCGCAATTACTCACTCTCGCGACAGGAACAAGTTTCCAATCCTTCATCTGACTTTAAGATCTCTTCATGCCCTGGAATCCTCCTTACAGTTCCTACTAGACATCTTAAGTCCCATAAACTTGGCTCTTTCTATGCCGTTCTTTCATTTAGTCTACCAAGACAGACTTCTTCACACTTCTGGATGTTTGCACTTGGCAACATGTCAGCTTAAAGCTACTCTTGCCTGAAACCTTATGACATTTCCAGCCTTCTCTTTCTGTCCTCAGGCAACCCCTTAGGTGTGAACTTAGGTCCTGGTACCAACTTTTGCTCAGAGACAGCCTACTCAACTCCCATACTACTCGGGTCAGGGCATCCTCTATTTAAAAATTAAAAACCTGAAATGTTCCAAAGTCCAAAATGTTTTTAGGTAGCAGCATGAAGCTACAAATAGAAAATTCCACCCTGATTTCACAGGAGCCATAGTGAAAATTCGGTTCACTAAGATGCCGTATATCATTACCACCATGCCTTGTGTATAAGGGGTATGGGAGACAATAGTGAGTTTCATATTCATTCTTGAATCCCACCCAAAGTCTCCTTATTTCTGTGCAAATCCCCTAATATCTGAAAAAGTCAGAAATTTGAAATACTTCCTGTATCAAGGACTTTTACCAACCCTTATTACTGTGGCATTTTCCATAGTTCCTGCCTAGTTAAAATTACTTATTAGGGTGATTTTTAAATTTCTTTCTTGCTGGTTTGCAAGCTTTACATGGTTGGGCAGACTATTTCTTAGAGAAAAAGATGTACTATGTTTAATAAGTGAATCAATGGACAATGATTCTTAATTTTCATTCATTCATACACTATCCAGTTCCAAACACCCATATATCCATGCATCCCCCAGCTATGCATCCATGCATTCATATGTATCACTCACACTCACACGGCAAATAGTGTGAAGAAGTGGCATAAATTGGCCCTGTGGACATTCACTGATTATGCCATCCCTTTAAAATATATTAAGAGGTACACTTATTTGCTACATTACAGCAAGGACAAATAGGAAGACACAGGTCTTATCTGAGGAGAATATTGAAGTGTCAAACCACTAATTTAGCTGGTATTTTCAATCAAGAGATGGGGCAGGGTAGTGGACGGTCCATGGTGACCTGTGGAGACTCAACTGGGGAGATGCTATTGGGGAATGGTAGAAAGCCTGATGGACATGAAAGCTGAGAAGTGTGCAAGGCTTCTAGCTTCTGAGATGTACCATAGTGAGCAGAGCAGGACATACCCCAGAGCAGGACATCAGCACTTGACCTTTCAAATGGCTACCGGCTGGCAGCAGCTATGGTGCCTATGGGGGTCTGAAGCCCTCGACTACATTTCTGCCTTTGTTTTTATAGCAAGGAATTAAGCCCAATCATTTTAATTGGATCTTTGATCTCTTCCATGGATCCCCTTCCCTGTATTCCTAAACTCTTTGCAGGGGTCTGTACAGGTAACATCCTCATTGGAATGTAAAATACCTGCCAGAGTCAACTGAAGGGAAGAAAGATTTATCTTGACAGCAAGAACTTGTGGGTGCTGGAGATGTTGTATGCCAGCAGACAGAGAGTTGGTTAGAAGCTTGGCTAGGATGCAGCCCTCAGGAGCTCATTCCCAGTGACTTTCCTGTAACACAAATTGCTAAACGGTCTTATTAATAAAAATCCTGGAGCCAGATATTGGGGTAAATTCTGAAAGATCAGAGGAATAGGACAAGCCACAGCCAGCCTCCCTTTACCAACCCTCAGTTTCCAAAGAGACCTAATTCCTGTATACCCATGCTTATATGCCTTGCTGTTCTGCCACCTCATTTCCTCTCTGCCTAGCTACATCACTTCCTCTTGCTGCCCAGCTCTGTCACTTCCTGTCTGTATGTACAGATCTCCAGACCTTTATGGTTAACTAGTGTTGGAATTTAAGGCCTGTGCCACCACACCTGGCTCTGTTCCCATGTGGCCTTGAACTCACAAGAGATCCAGACTGATCTCTGTCTTCTGAGTGATAGGATTAAAGGCGTGTGCTACCATTGCTTGACCTCTATACTATAGCGGTTGGCTTTTTCCTCTGATCCTCAGATAAACTTATTGGGGGACACAGCTAAAATATCACCACACTCTCCTCCACCAGCTACCCCAAAGGCTCACAACCTTCCAAAATAGCATCAATAGTTAGAGACCATGCATATAAGGCCATGGGGGCACATTTTCCTTTCAAACCACAGCGTGATCCTTCTCTTGGAAGATGATGTCATCCCTAATGGAGTTAAGAAACCCCACCTACAAGGGATGCAGTTTCACTCTTAGGTCTTCTAGCTGTGTAGATGATACCCAGCCCATCCTGGACTGAACAGTTACTATGCTCTGTTCCAGCCTGCTTTTATATAGTAAAGTCAAATGATTGGAAGCAGTCTAACCCCTCCCGAATGGAGCAGAGCAGTTCAGGAGTGAGCATGGAGAAAGGAATGAACGTGGGAAAAGATTTGATCCAATCGCTTTCGTACATGTGGCAGTTGGTGATAATGATTGGTGTGTGTGTACATCTCTGCACCCCCCCCCCCCGCCCCTGCACACCCTCATACACACAGTAGACATCCATGTCTGTCTTCAACCACTCTCCACTTCACGTTTTGAGGCAGGATCTCTCACTGACAACGAAATCTCAGTGATTTGCCCACACTGGCTAGCTAATGAGTTGCAGGAGTCTGGCTGCCTCACCATCTACCCCCTTGCCAAGCTCATTTCTAACCCCACTGGGATTTTAGGACTATACCACTGAGTGCTTTATATATGGGTGCTGCAGATCTGAACTTGGGTCCTTATGCTTGTGGGTCAAACACTCACTGACTCAGCCAGCCTCTCAGCCCTGTGTCTGATTATTGCTGTTGCTGTCACTGATCTCCCAGGACATAGTACAAGAAAGCAAAGAATGTCAGGTGGTGGTGGTGGTGGTGGCACACGCCTTTAATCCCAGGCAGAGGCAGGTGGATTCTGTGAGTTCGAGGCCAGCCTGGTCTACAGAGTGAGTTCCAGGACAGGTTCCAAAGCTACGCAGAGAAACCCTGTCTTGAAAAAACCACACATGCAAACATACACATACACACACACACACACACACACACACACACACACACACACAGAGAGAGAGAGAGAGAGAGAGAGAGAGAGAGAGAGAGAGAGAGAGAGAAAGAGAGAGAAGAGCTCTTGTCCACAATCACATGACATAGATCTTTCTGGATCCAACAACTAATTCAAGCGTCATTCAGAATAAGCCTCCTAACACCTCTGATCCCAGTTTCTCTACTGGAATCCATCTCACAGTCCTCCTTTAACTAGTTAGCTTCCCTGTGTGCAGTCTTAATTTCTTCTAAGCACTGCAGACAGAAGTCAGTCTGCTCACAGCATCAGGTCATTAGAAAACTGTCAAATAAATTGAAACCAAAAAGGACTTTCTTTGACTCACAAAATGAGGTCATGGGGGTGACCCTCCTATCCCTTCTCAGTTTGACTTTTCCTGTAATTGCTTCCTGCTTGGGCAGGCTTTCCTCCAGGTGCTGGCATGCTCTGGGTGTTCAACAGACCAGCCTGTGCACCACAGTGGAGAGTATACCTTTGTTCTAGTCATTCATCGGAATCTCTGAACTCCTGTCTCTAGGACTGAGTGGATCATGTGCACATCCCTGAGCCATCACTGTAAACTTCAGAAAGATAGCCCATGTCATCACTAGCCCCAACAAATGATGAAGGGGCAGGTGTCACCAACCCTCATTGGATGGGAGATGGCTCACTGGATGGGAGATGGGGTTGGGATCACCACGGGTGGACTGAGGTGCTGCAGGAGAAGCCAGACATCAGATGTCCACAGAAATATCCTGTTGATGAAGCCTGCCCTGAGCTGGCTCTCATCATCCTTTCTGGAACTTTCCCTCATCCTATCCTGGAACCTGCCATTCTTTTCCTTTATCAGTTTCCCTTATTTTCCGTGGTACTTTTTCCTCTTAGCTGATTGCTAAATGGTTCCCTATCCTTCAGGGATTGTGGGACCAATTCTTTACTTCCCACAGTGAGAGGTTCCTTCCTCTGCATTCCCATAAGACTACCTCCACCTGCAGTTAAGAACCCTCTACAGCACAACTGACTTCTTTATCCCATGCCTTTTTTTGTCATTAGACTGTAAGTCCCCAAAAGCAGTGCTATGACGTTTATCTTTGCAGATTTCATAATGCAGAAGTAGAGGTATACAGTAGGCACTTAATAAATATGGCATTAAATAGTCTCCACTAAGCTGCAGTTGGTCTAAGCTTGGCCATTGTCTCCAAATGCATATTTTTTTTCCTTGTATACCAGAGGATGCTGGGTAGATCAATGCAACAGTATTGTAAAGGTCTGGGATAGGAGATTGCTGGCGGATATGGGGTTTGGTTATTCAATGTTTTGTTGCTGGCTAGGGGCCACTGGCACACAACATCTGCCAAGGGCTGGACAGGAGAATTAGGAAGTTGGGATGAGAATGTCAAAGTGGGAAAAAGTTCTGTTGGCAAAGGCAGAGAACATTGGCCTAAAAGCCCATGATTTACATTGGATTAGCAGGTGAAAGATGAAGTGGCCACCGCAACAATTCCTTCTTGCCGCATGAACTTCTCATTTATAAAAATATTGATCCCACTTCTTTGGACATAATTGATTAATTATATTTTGTGAGAGAAAAATCGTTTCCAGGTCTCTGCAGGGTTTGCCTTGCCTCATCTCACAATGTACTGTTCCCCCAACTATTGATACCTTATTTTTCAAGACTGCAACTCCTCCCTCTCTGGAGGGGGGATGGAGTTTAAAAGAAGATGAGACAAATCTGTCTCTGAGAACTTAGGGAAGTGGGAAAAGCTACAGACTAAGTGTGGAATAGCAGCACCAGGTTCTGAGAAACAAAAATGTAGGGATCATCCAACCTAGAAGTCATCTCTTGCAAACTGTCAGCCATTCCATTTTTGGAGAGAATGCTGGGAAGCACATTGAACACTGCTTTTCCAGTGACTAAATGCTCACTATCTACTCTGAGGGTTAGAATCACATAGAACACACACACACACACACACACACACACTCACAAAATAAAAATGATTTTCTATTACCACATTCCATTAGGAAGCCACTGTTAATTAATACTTTGAAGTATGTGTTTCCAATACTTTCTAATATTAGACTCACTATTCCCTGCTTCACAGCCTGCCCTTTCACTCATCATGAATGCTTTATAATTTCTTCATATTACTTTTTAATTGTTATTGCATTTTATTTACTTATTTGTGTGTATGCAAGTGTGTGTGTGTGTGTGTGTGTGTGTGTGTGTGCTCGTGTGCCAACATGTCCTGGCTGCTCCTGTGTCAAGGTCAGAGGACAAATTGTGAGTGTTGGTGTTCTCCTTCCACTATGTGAGCTCTGGGGATTGAAGAATTCATGTCATCAGACTTGGTGGCAAGTGCCTTTACACACCAAGCCATCTCACTGGCAGGGTTTCTAGTTCTTAAACATGTTTTAAAATATATGGCTAATATTTTGCTATGTGTTTGTATGATAGTATCTTCAAGTGTTTCCCTGTTGTTGAATAATTAGGGTATTTATAGTTATCTTGTTTTGCTATTAAAATATCCACATAATTGGCATTATTGTATACGAAGTTCTGAGGATTTCTCTAGCTACTCTCAAAGGCTATCTGTATTTCCTAGGGAGGAATAGCTTGAACAAAGACTATTTGTATTCTTCAAGATTTTGATGTATTCACAAAGACTGCTTCTGACAGGTATGCATTAATTTGCTCTTCCACAAGATCTGACTTTCTTGTTCCCTTACCAATGTGCAGGGATAGAATCATTTAAAAGTGAACTTTAAAGTCCAAGGAAATGTCTTTTTGTTTTCCTTGCTTCTCTTTATAAACACTTAATTGAAATGTCACAGGACGACTTCATGGATTTAACTAAACTGCTCAGCTATTCTGCAAAACAACGACGTCATTCACCCCTAGCACTGTACCAGTTACCCCAGCACCATGCCATCCGATCCCAGCACTGTACCACTCACCCCCAGCACCATGCCATCCGATCCCAGCACTGTACCACTCACCCCCAGCACCATGCCATCTGATCCCAGCACTGTACCACTCACCCCCAGCACTGTGAGTAGAGACTCTCAGTTTCCTGTCCCCCTCTCCAGACAGACTGTAGTCAGACCCTTCCCCACTCAAATATTGGATTGTCTTTTCACTTGTGGGTAAAAAGTTTACATGTAAATTCCTTAGCCTACCAATTATTTGAAAATGATGTTTTCTCTCAGATTGAGAATTATCCTTTTTTTTTTTTTTACTTTCCTGATGGTATTATTGTGTGTATGTGTGTGCGTGAGTGTGTCCCTGGTGTTTTCTGATGTCGACCTTAGAAGCATAACTTTGTTGCATGTTAGTTTATTTGAACAGAATCTCACTAACCCATACTGCCCGGAAGTGGCTATTTGAGCCATTCTCTCTTCAAACTCATGCCAATCCTCCTGCCTCAGCTTCCTAAGTGCTGGGATTAGAGGTGTGAGCCACTAAAGCTAATTCTTTGTAACTGAAAATTTAAAGTTTGATGAAGCCCAATACATTCAATCTTTTCCTCATGTTTTTCCCCCACTACTTAAAGAATATTTTATTGGCTTCTGTAACTAAACCCACTTAATAAGACTTTACATATTTAATACAGTGAGTTACCCTGTATGAATGAGAACAAATATATTTAAAGTTTGTAGAACAGTATGATCATTCATTTCTGTAAATACTAACTCAACATGGTAAACTGGGGTACCTTTTCTAAAGCTGATAGCACAGCTAGAGTTTCCCAAAATTCAGTAATATCAGCACGTTGTGCATTTTCCAGGTTTGCAGCCATATGAACAAGATGCTGGAGAGACTAGAAGGCAATAGAAAAACTATTGCCTCACCCTGTTGATTGACACGGTGGCAGTTTGAATGTATGGCCCCTGTAGGCTCACAGAGAGTGGCACTTTTAGGAGGTGTGGCCTCACTGGAGTAGGTGTGGCCTTATAGAAGGAAGTATGTGCCAGTTCACTTCCTGTTGCCTGAGAATCAAGATGTAGAACTCTCAGCTTCTCCTCTAGCACCATGTCTGCATGTGTTCCAACATGATGATAATAGACTCCACCTCTGAAACTATAAGCCATCCCATTAAATATTTTCCTTATGAGAGTAGCCATGGTCATGGTGTCTTTTCACAGCACAGCAATAGAAATGCTAAGACAGACACTATTCTGGGGAAGAGGAGCACAAATGTCTACTTTTCGGAAAAGGAACATAGATGTCTATTTTTCCAGATAGGGAACCAAAGACAGCTTGGAGTAAGGATATCACCAAAGGCCAACTTGGTGTAACAATGGGTTTTATTGAGGTTACTTACAGGAATACTGGTAAGGAGTTACTTAGATGAGCAAAGAGGACTCAAAGACAGCTGTATCACCAAAGCCCACCCTGCATGGGTGACAGCTCACGAAAGCCAGAAACCTGGAGCTCGATGCACATCCTGCAGGCAGCTCAGCTGGATGGAGAGTGTCCTTTGCCTGTAGCTCCATAGGTTTGGACCTCATCCAGGCAGCTTGGATACTTTCTGCTTCTTCCTGGTGACTCAGCTGGTCTGAGTTTCTTTTTTAAGCAACTCAGTTTGTTAGAGAGTCTTCTAGGCAGGTTAGCTGGTCTGTGAGTGACTCCCAGCTGTCCTTACTGCTTATGTTGATTGGGGAGGGTGGGACCTAGGGAATCTGGTCAGCTTCGGGGATGTCCTTGAAGCTATTTTGGATTGTTTACTTCTTGAGATTGTGAGTTTCCTCCCAAGATGGAAGGTTGATCTTGGAGGAAACTGCCACACAGCCCAGCCCAAATCTGGCCGGTTGACTTGTTTTCTCCCAGGAGTTTGACACATTCAGCTCTCACACTAGGTGGGCTGACTTCAAAGAGCAGACCAGGGTACATTCACATGGGCCCTCTTGTGAGTCTGACTCTCATCTGCTTGGCTCATTTTCGTCCTAGGCTGTTTTTCATTTTCCATATTGATTTTTCTGAATAATCAATATTAGAAGTGCTTGTACTTTATTTTATTTGCTGAAATTTAGTTTTCTGGTTTTTATTTTGCCTAATGGTTTTGCTTATTGTGAAAGTTACATTTTACAACTTGTTTGTAGCTAGCAAACAGGGATTTGGGTCCTGGGCACAGGGAGTTCCTGTTGGGTGGTGTCTCTGGCTGGCTTTGTGGCTGTGTAATGGAGTGTGCCTAATTAGAATTTCCTGGAGAATGAGTGTGGAAGAACTGGGGAAGGATGGGCATTGGAAGCTGTGATTAGGAACAGAATTTGGCATCAGGCATCCTTTGGTTCAGATTCTTACTTGTGATATTTATCAGTCCAGTGACCTTTGCTCACTTTCATTTAGTATGATAATTTCTGTCTCACAAAGTCACTGTAATGACTCACTGGAGGCCTGTGGCACTGAAAATGTAGCTGTGGTCTGTTTTCTGTTACTGTAACAAAATATTCTATGTGGCGATTTGAATAGGAATGGCCCCCATAGATTCATATGCTTGAATACTTGTCTCATAGAGAGTGGCACTATTAAGAGATGTGGCCTTTTTGGAGAAGGTGTGGTCTTGTTGGAGGAAGTGTGTCACTGTGGATGCAGACTTTGAGGTCTGATATGCTCAAGCTATACCCACTGAGGCACACAGTCTCTCCTTCTGCTGCCTGCAAATCAAGATGTAGAACTCCCAGCTCCTTCTCCGGCACTGTGTCTGCCTGCATGTCTCCATGTCCCGCCATGATGATATGAATTAAACCTCTGAAACTGTAAGCCAGCCCCAATGAAGTGTTTTCTTTTATAAGAGTTGCCATGGTCACGGTGTCTCTTCACAGCAATAGAAACCCTAACTAAGACACCTGAGATTAGGTAATTTGTATAGAATGAAGGTTTATTTGATTCATAGTTCTGGGTGCCAGCATCTCCTTGGTCTAGGGAGGGCCTTGCTTTACTGTAACATAGCAGAGGTATTGCTTGCTGAGACAGACCAAGCGTGCCATCTCAGGGTTCTCTTCCTTTTCTTGTAAAGTTATGGGTGCACTCATGGGGGAGCATCCTCAAGATTCCACCTAGCCTCCACTCTGTGTAACATTACTGCATGGATGTCTGGATTAAATTTTCATCAGAGGAACTGAGAGGTCACATTCAAACCTTGCCACAACTCATTAATAACTTAAAACTATTTCTTCTAGAAAAGCTGGGGGCACACAGCTGTCACTTGACATGCATGTCTATAAAACAATAAGAAGGGCATTTGATTGACTGATATCTCAGACAATGGCATAGCAGCAAGGCCAACCTGGTGTGAGACCGTGTCTATTCTGCAGCCTAGGAAGGGCTGTGCTGGGAACTGAAGACGGAGGCAAGGCCTTTAGCACACGCTGGTCCTGGAGCTGAGACCCACTCTGAGGAACAGTGCCTTTAAAGAGATGACTTGTGTCTTCTGAACTGCACTAGACATGCAAAAGCCCTCAAACAAACCCAACCTCTGGCACAGGGTGCCACAATGCCAATCATTTCTACTTCATCTTTGGAGAGAGAACACTCCTACTCATAAGGCAGTCCTTTGTTCTTCAAGAAAACTTGTTGCTGTTGTTTTAATACAAAAAGTAGTATAGTCTAAATAAAACACAATGATATGCACAAATGACACATTTGAGACTGGCTGACACCAGCAATCATCAAACTGAGAAAGTTACACACCAGTCTCAGCTTTTTTTTTCCTGGAAATTTTTACTGAGTCTTTAGAGGAGAAGGCACATATCTGATGAGACAGGATGTTTGCACCAGTGCTCATGAAGAAGGAAGGCAGGAGGCTTTCAGACCGTCTCATTTATTAGCACCAATTGGAGAGGCCCCAACGAGTTGTTACCAAAAAGGAGTCAGGCAGCACGTTCAGCAGATCACATGTCATGTCCAGGCGGGGTTCATTTCAGGATGTGAGTCCGGATCCCGTTAGAGAATCAATGAATAGAATTCGCTCCACTAGAAGATTAAAGGAGAAATAGCTTGAAGTAATTTCCATGTACCTAGAAAAGGCTGCTAAAACATATTAGTGAGAGAAGAATGAGGAAACCCCATTCTGCTTGATCTAAAGCTCTTCTAGGAAACATCACATCTAACAGGAAATTGAGGAAAGCGTCTCTTTTAAGATCAAAATCGAGGAAATGCTATTTACAATTGCTGCTTTTATTCAGCATTATGCTGGCAGTCCCAGACAGCACAGTAAAGTAAGGAAATAAATAGAAGCTGTAATGTTTGAGAAGAAGAAAGCCATTGGAACTCCCAGGTGATAGGATTATTTACATAGGAAATGCGGTAGAAGCCACAGATAAGTTATTGGCAGTAATAGTGGCCAGCTCTGCTCTTTCACACAGTGTAATACAGGAAGGTAAATTGTGTTTATAGTAACCAGCCACCAATGGGCAGAATGTGCAATAAATAGACACCATTTGTAATAGCACATATAAGGAAATCTAAATCTAATGGTTTGTAAGACCTTTAAGGAAAAAATGATAGAATGATATTGGAAGAAGTTAATGGAATCATGAAGGGATATTTTATGCTCGTGGGTTAGAAGGCTTCATTTCATAAAGCTGCTGCCTCCTTGCAAGTTACTCCAGACTCAAGACTGGTCCTCTTAAGAGCCCAGCAGGGTTTGTGTGTGTGTGTAATATGGTGCTTATTCTAAACTTTATGAAAGAGTAAAGGTTAAGAACATTTAGGAGGCCAATAAAAAAGAAAAAGGAGGGGAATGCCTTACCTTGTTCAAAATGGGTAATAGCTGCTTTGGTTAAAGTCATGGTAAACTTAAGGCACCATAGCCCGGGATACCTGCCTCACACTGTACACAAATGCAGCCTTGGGCAGGGTAGCTATTACACTGAAATGTATGACCCTGTAGAAGATGATATTGGAGAACAGCCATGTGATTCTCCATCAGAAAGCAGGGTTTTAGAAACAATACATCAAAAGGAAAAATGAGAAATTTGATTACATGAAAATAAAAACAAATGGGATTACATGCAATAAAAATGATTCTATACAACAAAGGGAATGATCACTACAATTGGGAAAGAATTCTCTGCCAACTATATATCAGACTGGGGATTAACATCTAAGATACATAAAAACCGCAAAAATTAAACATTCCACCAAACAAATCATTAGGTCAGTCAATGGGCTGAGGAGCTGACTAGATAGTTATCTAAGAGGAAACACAAGGGGCTGGAGAGATGGCTCAGCAGTTAAGAGTGTGTGCTGGCTGTTCTTGCAGAGGATACACATTTGGTTCTCAGCATCCATATTGGGCAGCTCACAACTACTTGTAACTCTGGATCCTGAGGGATCCTACACCTCTGGCCTCTAAGGACAATTACATTCACATCCACACCCCCATACACATAATTGAAAATTATAATGATAAAAAGAGATGAAATACAAATAACCAATAAATATTCAAAAGATGTTCAATATCCTTAGCCACTGGAGAAATGAAAATCAAAACTGCTTCCAGACTCCATCTCACTCCAATCAGAATGGCTGTCATCAAGAAAACAGACAACAAAATGACAACACATAGTTGTGAGGATGTGAGATAAAGGACCCCTTATCCACTGCTATTAAGGCTCCTCAAAAAAAAAAAAAAAAGGAGAATAGAGAGAGCTACTGTGTGATCTAGCTTGACAGCAGCTGGGCATACGCCCAACGACTCGATCCTACCCCAGAGATACTTGCACATCTGTGTTCATAGCTGCACTGTTCATAATAGCCAGGAAATGGACCCAGCCTAGATGTCCACCAACAGAAAATCTGACACATATAGCCAATGGATTTCCATGCTGCCATCAAGAAAAATGAAATGACCTCATTTTCAAGACACTGGTTAGATCTGGAAATAAGGTTAAGTCAGGTAACCCAGACTCAGAAGGAAAAAATGCTGCATATTTGTCTCTCATGTGTGGGCCCAGGTTCTCATTTTTATATATGTGTGTTTGTGAAAGAAGAGGGGAGCTTGTGAGGGAGAGAGAGGACTTAAAGGGGGGAGGAATTTAGAATATGTGTGACACAAATGTGAAGAGGGAGCCACCAAGGGGAGAAACGGTACAGAGGAGAATGAGCGAGAGGGTGGGGAAGAGAGAGGGAGAAGACCAACACAGTGTGTGCAAAAGCCACCACAGAACTGGTTAGTTTGTACACTACCCAAAAACAAACGCAAAAGAAATATATTCCGGTGCATGCTAACCAGAAGAGAAGGGTGGGATCTGTACTAATACACACAGTATTTTCAAAGAGAAGCATCATGAATGATTACAGACAACCTCTTGGTCATGGCTCCAGGAGTGATTCCTCAGCATGATGTACCACAGGGAGACCTGAATCGCTCAGGACAGAGGAGAAATATATGAAACACGATGAAATTACAGGGGAGATGTATGGTGTGGCAGTGCACACCTGAGATCCCAGCACTCTTCAGGCTTCCAAGGAAGGTCTTGAGTTTGAAATAAAGGCTAGCCTGGGCTTTATTTCAAAAAGCGGGGAAGGGAGTATAAATCTCTATAGCCATGATGGAAAGAACAAACACACTTCTCTCAGGAACCAGTAGTTGAAACAGATGAAAATTATGAAGCTGTAGAAAATCTGAATAATAAAATGTACAAGTTTTGTATTAATGGACACAATATGTAATTTTGCAAGTAAAACATTAAAGAATATAAAAATTATTTTCTAAAGCCCATGAATAATAATCAACTATGACTAAATACCAACAGACACCATGTCCTTCATATCAGAGCCATGCAATTACAAACCAAAAAATATTCTAGAATTTAACAACACAGTAGAAGATCACTCATGTATGAAGAAAAGAGGATGCAATGGAATCAGAAAACATGGATCTGAATGACAGCACTGTGTTGTGTTTCCTTCTCATAATCCATGGCCTACAAGTACCGACACAATTGTCTCTTGATTTCATCCCCTAGAGAATAAGACCCACAATATAAAGGCCTTTAACCAAATGTTTAGGGACAAGATAAATCCTCATTATTCAAAAAGGAGAGAGGAGAGAGAGAGAGAGAATGCCAGATAGACGAAGTATTCAAAGTATAATTATGATCAAGTGATCAAATTCCCTCTTAAGGAACTATAACGCTTAAGACTTGGCCACTTATAATAAAGGTGTGTCATACCCACGTCTGAGTCTTTCCAGGAACCGAAGAATTGCTTGCAGTCCTAAGTGGAATGGTCAGGAGTGTAGAGAACTCACACAAGATGTGAAAAGATGGTTAATAATCGTGAATTATATACCGCTGGTTTGCTGAGACAGTAGATTTTAGGTATGTGTGTCTCTGATGCCCACATGGTGGTTTCCTCTAAACTGAAACACTCCCTCCAGGAGACAGGCACCTAAGCCACTGGAGGTAAGCAAAACTTCACCAGTCTGTGAAAGAGGATCTTGAAAGAGTCTTGAATGCCCCTCTCAGCTTTCTAGGAGGAAGAAAGAACTGCCTGGGGAGAAGACTCTGAGCAGCCTGAGGCATTTTCTGCCCTTGCTTAGCTGTCTTTGCAGGCTGTGTAGTGAAGTCTGGGGTTGCAGACCTCTGGGGCCCTCACCTGTACTGAAGTGAACTTTTAGGTGATGCAGCTGCTTTTGAGTCATCTCTGCTACTGTATGTAGCAGGATCCTCCTGTCTCGGCCTCCCCAGTGCTGGGATTACAAGTGCTTGTCCCCATGCCCATCATCTAAACTCCTGTTAGCAACTCTGATAAAAACTCAGTGGTTTACCAGGATGGACTTCAGTGAAATCATCATTGGGGTCTGCCATGGGTTCCTTTTTTGGGTGAGTAGATGTGTCTCCCCAAGAAAAGTCTCTCACACAACAGAACTGAAAAGGTTGTTATATTAATTTGCTGTCTGTGTAACCATTTTACAATAGTGCATACAACACAAAATATATCAAAGCACCAAATTGTGCATATTGAATAAATACAACCAGGAAAGGAAAACAGAAAATTTAAAATTTCTACTTAATGAAGTTCACTTACCCAGCCTGGTGTTGCAGGTCAATAACCCAGTGACAGTAGAGGCTAAGGCAGAAGATTCCCAGTTCTAGGCCTGTCTGGGCTACAGAGCAAGTCCTAGATCAGCCTGGGTGACTTAGTGAGACTGTGCTCCAAAAAACTGCTCAGTGGTACAGAGCTTGACTAGTGCATGCAAGGCCCTAGGTTTATCCCCTATACGCTCTCTCTACACATACACCCAAGCAGACACACATCCCACTATACTAAAGGATTAACTGCACAAAACTATATGTATGATTCTTTCAGTAAGTTCAGTTGATTTACTTAATAAAAGATATATTCATGATTAAGAAAAAACAAAACTTTTCAGAAGTTGCAACAGCTTAGCTCTGGGAGGGGACTCCCCATGGCGCGGAGGAAGGGAGTAACAGTTGCATGATATAGTTGTTATCCTCAGATGCTTCCAGGCTAGGAGATGGAAACCCCAAAGCCCTCCTTTTGCTTCACATGGAAACTTCCTGAGATTTGCACCCTTGAGCAAACAGTGATGTCAGTTTAAATTTTACTACAAGTGCAGAAATTTTGAGGTAGGAAGAGTTGCTTCGGCACAGGTTCTTTAGGGTTGCTTAGGTCATATTCCAGATCAGGGTCTCAGCGCCCCACTCCTTCATGTGAGGACTCTAAGCTGGGTACCATGAGGCAGAGGTGAGTTGTATATCTATCTGTTTGCTCTACTCCAGTAGGCAGGGAGACTGCTGATATGTCAATATGCTTTGTGCATCACTGCATGGTAGCTTTGTGGCTCAGACACTGTTCAGTGTTGTTTGCTTTTTTGTTGTTGTTGTTTTGTTTTAGTGAGAGGTTTAAGAGGGCAATTTCAATGTTTTCTCATTTGAGCTTCCTATCTGGTATATAATGGAATAAATCAGTTTCCCATCTGTATTAGCTATATTGTGTCTTCGGTAACTGATTAGGATGATGCTCACGTCTGTGTTGTAGTTTTGAACTTCTTATATACTCCTAAAGATGACTGAGGAAGCATTGTGCTCTCATGAAGGGTGGGAAAATGTGTAGCAGGTTACCAAACATTGCTGGATGTTTTCTTTGGAGGATTTGCTGGATATTTCTAAAAATGCACCATCTTTTTTGTTTGTTAGCTTTTGATTTTTATCCTTTTACTGAAAACAGTTTTTTTCTCACGCAGTATATCCTGATTAGAGTTCTCTTTCCCTCTGCTCCTCCCAGTTCCTGCCCATCCCCCTCCCATGCAGCTCCACCCCATTTTCTGTCTCTCATTAGAAAAGAAACAGGCTTCTAAGGAATAATAATAAAATATGATATAGTAAGGTAAAAGAAAAAACTAACACACTGGAGTGGCACATGACTTCTTGTCTAGACCTTTAATTATGCTGTGTAAACACTTATTGAGAGGAAGGTATGATCTTAACATAGGTGCATGTTTAAACTGTTGGAACTGGCAGAAGATTTCCCAGATCCTTAAAACCACCTCTCAGCTTGCAAAGTGTATAGTGTGTTCAAATCTGCTTAGGAATGCTGTGTTTGTTTTCTTTTTCTTTACTCTGTGTCAAAGTCTTAAAGCCTTGTATGCGATTTGCAAATATTTTCTCTTCTTACTCAACTTTTTTGAATCATGTATATTAAACCATTTACTCATATATAATTTATACTTACATACATATGTAACACAAAATTCACCATTCTGAGTAAATGAATTTCTTATACATACACAGAACTGTGCAATAATCACCATAGTCCAGTTTTTAGAACATCCAATAACTCTGTACAGGCACTTTGTACTTAGAACATAACATGATGAACCATTTAAGGCCAGCACTTGAGATGATGAGGCAGAAGGATCATTAGTTTCAAGCCAAGCTGAAATATGCTAGTGAGACCTGGGCACATAAAAACAAAACCAACCAACCCACAGACCAAAGCCTTGCTTTCATCTGCAGCTACTGCCTCTCCTCACCCCACCCCTGCACGGTGACTGCCTCTTCTCACCCCTTCCCTGCACAGTGACTGCCTCTCCTCACCCCATCCCTGCACAGTGACTGCCTCTTCTCACCCCATCTCTGCACAGTGACTGCCTCTTCTCACCCCTTCCCTGCACAGTGACTGCCTCTTCTCACCCCTTCCCTGTACAGTCACTACCTCTCCTCACCCCTTGCCTGCACAGTGACTGCCTCTCCTCACCCCATACCTGCACAGTTACTGCATCTTTTTACCCTCAGCCCCAGTCAGCCATTGACTCTCTTGCCTCCAGCCCTGGAAGTCACTGCCACTGTAGATTACCTTTTGGCTGGGAGGGTTTGTCCTTTTCAGACCTGTAATGCAGATGGAGTCACAGTGTGTGGACATTTTCGAAGTCCATTCATGCTTTCGTACATCCATTCGCAGCTTTTAATTTCTGAATGGCCTTCACCTTTCAGTTTTGGGCATTTTGGTTGTTTTAAGCCTTCGGCTACTATAAGTAATGCTACTATGAACATACAGATGTATTCTTTCATATATTTTTATTTCAAAAAAATTGATTTCTTTTTGTGTGCTGTTAAGTGTTTGGAAATTTTTGTAGAGACATGTATTTGTGTGTATGTGCACAGAGACCAAAAAATGGTATTAGGTGTCATCCTCTGTCACTTTCCATTTATTCTTTGGATGCAGGGTCTCACCTTAAATCTGCAGTTCATGTTTTCATGAGCTGGAAGTCAGCAAGCCAGTGATCCTCCCATGATCCTCTGCCTCCCTAGGGAGCTAGAGTTACAGGAGTACATAGGATGTCGGGCTTCTTGTATGGGTGCTGGGATCTGAACTCTGATCTTCATAACTGTACAGCAAAATTTTCCTAAAGCCTATGCCATCTCTCCATCCTGGTATTGTTTTTTCTTTTTCTCTCTTGAGGAGATACCTAGAATTGCAGGAGTCTTACAGAAACTTTGTGCTTATATTTCTGAGTGACTGCCATCTGAAAGCAGCTACATAACTTCACACTCCCACCACAATGGCAAAGCATTCTGATACAGTTTATGTTTTTTATTGTTTCCCTTATGGGTCATATAAAGATGTCTCATGGAGGTTTGAACCTGATTTCTTTGTTGATGATGTTGACTGTGTGTTCATTGGTTGTATCTCTTTAATAAAATCTCCATTAAAGCACTTTTATATTTTATACTTTTGGTCATTGTGTCTTCAAATGCTTTTCATTGTGTCTTCCAGGGACTCTGGTGTTGTGTATACTAGGGTACTTGAAGCTGTCCAGCTGACCATTGATTCTGTTCACTGTCTGACCCTTTGTGTTTAATCTGGGTAGTTTCCAGGGCTTCGTCTCTAATCTCACACTCTCCTCTTGTCTTCTGTGGTCAGTCTGCTCGGGTTTGCTCTTCATCGGAGATATTTTAGTTTTTGTCTCTAAAAGTTGGCGATATTGTTTTCACATTCAGAGTCTGTCTCTAAGCAACAACTGCAGAGTTTCCTCTAGCCTCTATTTGCTAATTTTCCAGTGCGTCTATCCAGTGTCCCTTTGGTTGGTTGCTTTACTCATTTTCTTGTGTGTTTGTAGGCTTGGTAATGACTTAGTGAGGGTCCACCTTGGTTACTGTTCCCCCTCTTCGCCGTTTCCTCTCCATCCACATAGGCTTCCTACAGCTTCTTTTGAGCTAGTTCTTGGATGTGACTACATTATTTGACTTCTGTCTGATGATTAGGACCTTACATCGAGGCTTTCTTAGGTGGGACCAGGGCAATGTTTAGTTGAGGTCTAACATTACTTTACTAAGGAGGCAAAACCCTTTCCACTCACCAGCCATGTTCTGAGTATTGAGACTTTCCCAGTATGCTGTATGTGGCCTTGTGTGCTTCCTGAGCATTGGACCCTCTAATCCGTCACAGCCCTTCTTTATCCAGCCGATGGAAGTTTTCTTATATCCAAAAGCTGATCAATAATTGATCTGAGATACTCTTGCTTGTGGGCTATCCCTGCAAGACCCTTTCTGATAAGCCTATCCTCTCTGGGGTCTTTCCTGCAACACTTGTCCTTCCTGAAATCCCAACTCCACCTCCCTGCTCCATTCTGCTTAGGGTCTGCCTTCTTGTGCTTCTACATAAAAACTTTCCTGGGAAATATAAGGATTAACTCGCTGTTTCTGTCTCTTGGAGACCATTGATCTTCTGTCCTGATGTCCGAGATCTTGTGAACTACTGGCTCAAAATTTTAAAATGGTTTTTATGGTGTTAAAGCTGAGAAGGCAAATTCAGTTTCTGTACCTCTGTTTTTTGTCAGAAAAGAAAGAACTTTTATTTTACATTGAGCTGGAGACACCTGCACACACATGTGCTGCCCTGCACATAGGATGATAGATCAGCCACAAAGGGAGAAGCAGAGCTGGCACCCCACATGCGTGGAATGATCACAAAGAAAAGCTAGAGAACACACAGATGTATTAATAACAGATGCTGGGGTTTAGCAAGTTACTAGATACATGATCAATACACAGGAAAAAGTTAATTGTGCTCCTAAACATCAGCCAGAGACAATTAAAAAGAGTAATTACAAAGACTTAATGTACCATCACAACAAAAATTATGACTCAATCGGTAATATATCTAGCAGGAGACTTAGGTGGATTTCGTGGAAAAAAAGAAACATCTCGTTAAAAAACCACAAGATCTAAAGGGATGGAAAAGTCACCTGTGTGGTGGAAAAGTCCCTATGAAGATGGCATCTTTCACAGGTTTTACTGTATACTATGACAACATTATTATCATTTTTGTTGAATGTCACAAAAGGTCTGTTACAGTCACATGGGAAATAAAGATTCAAGAAGATCCAAGTCAATTTTTAAAGGAAAAAAGAGTCAACACGACCCTCTTAGGGTTTAGAATTACTGATATCAGTTATCAGTCAAGGCAGAGGAGAGAAAGATAGACAGAAGACTCCACAGTTGTTTCAATAAAACACTTAACATAAGGAAAAGTGAACCGGGCTACAAAATTGGTGAGTTTGTAACTCAAGGGCTAAGAAGGAAACAAAGATATGGTACTTGTAGTGTGGGAACTACTTTCTTGCTCCAGCACTAAGAAACAATGGGAAGTGGCTGGAATTCTGAGTAGTCGATGCTTAGAAAAGGCTGCTGAGGAGCCCAGCCTTGGAGGAAGGCAAAAACTGGGCTCAGACCCTGGCACTACTCTTCTGGGGCTGGTATCTCTGAAGTAGACAGAATCTAGATAGCTTGGCAGGTGCTGGGAAAGCTGCTGTGTGTTGAGCTACCGCTCCAGGGAAGGGGAAGTGCCCAGATAGAAAATCGAAGTGGGTGAGGGTGGAGTCACTGGCAGACCGCAGTGAGAGGACTTGCTTTGTCTCTAGGCCCTTAGGCTCCTTCTAGAGTCACCACTTGAAAAGCAGACGTGAGGCTGGCAGTTTTGTAGGGTATGATGAAAGTAGATTTGCTTTTGAGACACAACAACTTAATGTCTCAGAATGCTATACATAAACTGTGTGGCTGGCATGAGAATGGACAGAGTTGAACATCAGGACCCCCGCCCCCAACCCCAGCACTTTCTGGAGCAAACACCTGGGTTTAAAGATATCTAAAGTGAAAGAATGATTTATTACTGTGGAGGTTATGGCTATCCACACAGAAAGAGATTAAAGCCATATATGCTCAACTCTATGCCTTGTGAGAAAATATATTCCAGATAGAGTCAGATTACACATATGGAAAAGAGAGGATTTACCCTTCTAGAAGAAAAGCCCTGAAGAACCTTTCATGAGATTGTGAGGGGAAAAGGGATGCTAACTAGGACAAAACAAACTGAAGCCACTAAGGAGAGTATGGATATGTATCACGGCATTGAATTAAAACTTCTTTATGACAAAACACATCTTATATCTAGGGAACAGAATGTCTGAGGGAGAACACTTTCAGACCATGTAATTAGTAAGGGATTCATACCTAGACTGAGTTAAGAATTCTCACAAAATCATTAAGAAATGAAGAATCCAATAATGACAAAATTCATAAAGTAAGTAATTAAAAGAAAACCTAATATCCAACAGACTGTAGCAATATTCTCAATGCCACTGGTGGCTCCATCCAGAATATAACAGCAAAATACTAAGTTGTGTTTCTCAGGCCAGGCGGGATCATGAAATCTTCTATTGCACACGTTACTGAGGAGTTGGGAAATGGAAAATCATTTCTCTGCTGTGAATATTAGGTGCTAAACCACTTTGGATGGCAATTTGGCATTACCTAGTGACGTTGAACATGCCCATACTGTTTGCCTTTCAATTCCACTTATGGATGTTTGTACTAAAGGAACTCCCTTATGGGCCCGAGGAGAACGATACAAGAATGCTTATTGTTGTAGCTTGTAATCACAAGAATGAAAAAAACAACCAATAGTTGCTTATTTGGGAAATGGCTAATTGTGGTTTATTCACAACAGGATATGATGCTGTAGTTTAAAGGAACGAATGAGATCCACATGAATTGCAGATAAACATAAAAAGAAGGCGGGGGGGGGGTAGGGAGGGGTAGAGTGGGGAGGGGAGAGAGAGTGCATTAGCCCATGAGATCACAGCTGTATGTTCACAGGCACACAGGAGTTCAGAGGACAACTCCGGTGTCAGTCACTTCCCACTATTTTGAAACAGGGTCTTTGTTTTTTTTTCCACTGCCAGGTGAGCTGGCTCTGAGCTTCTGGGGCTTCTCCTATCTCTGCCTCCTGTCTTCCTGTATGAGCACTGGGATTATAGATACATGCACCACCATGTCTGAATTTATAGGTTCTGGGGATTTGAACTCAGGGCTTCATGCTTGCATGGTAAGTATTTTAAACACTGAGCCACCTCCCCCACCAATTTTAAAAGAAGAGTGCAGACAGGTGTGAGAGGGTCCCGTGATACATGGCAGAAGCTGAAGGCTCAAGGAGGAACATGCAGCTGGGCATCCAGATGTAGGGAGCCCCACTACGCATGGCAGAAGCTGCAGACCAAGGCAGGGAGCAGAAGTGGGCTCATAGGAAGCCACATGGGCGTGGGAGTGCCTCAACTCATGGTGAAACCTGTGAGGCCAGGGGGGAGGTTGGAGCGATTAGAGATAGAGCTGCTGGCCCTGAATCCCAGTCCCCAAAGGATAGCAACACATCTTCAGTGTGGACACTTAAACAGAATATTTGCCCCTTTCCTTCACCAGAACTCTACATTTCTCACTCACTTTATTTTTTAAACCTTTGCTTCTGATAATTTAATACATGATTACTATATTTACATCACTTCTACCCCTCCCTCTGACCAGCTCCTTCCATGTCCCTACCCATTCCCTCTAAAATTATGACCTCTCATTTTAAAATTACTGTTGTTATAGCCTGCTGAATCCACTTCTGAATCCATATGCTGAAACCATATATATATGGTTTGGGGGCTGACAACTTGAGATTTGATAACCTAATAAATAGGGCCTTGTCCCTGGAGAAGACTGATTCTCCCTTTCTTAGCAGCCATTAATTGCCTGTAGGTCTTCATCTAGAGTGTGGCCTTGTGAGAATTCCTTCATCTACACGGGCATGCCAACTCATTGTCATTGTGCTGGTCTTATTTAGATGACCACATTGTTAAGATTCATGGGTGCAGTTTCCTATTATATATAGAAGACACATCTCATGGCAGAGGTCCTGGTCCTCTGGTTCTTAAAATCTTTCTGGCCCAACTTCTGTGATGGTATCTGGGCCTCAGGTACAAGATTTGTGTTGTAAATGCATCAGTTGGAGCTGGGCACACCATAGTCATTTTACCTAGAATTTCTGCGATGGGCTCCATCTGTAAAAAGAAGCTTCTTAGATGAGGAGATTCGCTGAGGGGGGGTCTGTCATCTAGTTGAGCATACCTCATTGTTTCTCCAGAATTGAACTCAAGGCTCATGGCTGGATAGTTAGAGCCAGAGGAATTGGTAGCGTCAAGACTGAGCACAGGCTCCAAACTACCAATTATGTTGATATTTTATTTGTACTGAAATGTGATTTTATTTATGTATTTATATACATTTATATAAAGTTACCTGGGGGTCAGAGCTAATAGCAAGCCATTTAGCAGAAGTTTGGCAGTGGTGGCACACACCCTTAATCTGATCCCATGGCAGGCAGAGTCTGTGTGTTCAAGGACATAGCAAGCATGGAGACACATGCCTTTAATCTCAAGACCAACCATAGAGACCTGGAGATCTGTATAGACAGGCAGTGATGAGGAGGTCGTGTGGTTGGGTTTACAACCAATGAGAAGGCAGAACAGAAAGTCAATAAAAAGACAGACACACAGGAAGTAGGCCTCTTTTGGAGGGGAAGGGCAACAGCGACAGCGAGGGATAAGAAGATGGTCTTGGTCTTAGCTCTTGGCTGCTGCTCTGACTTCTTGGGCTTTTAACTCTGTATTTGGCTCTGTGTTTCTTATTTAATAAAACCATTCAGAATTACATCTACATTTGGCACCCAATGTGGGGCTTGAACCCACGACCCTGAGATTAAGAGTCTCATGCTCTACCAACTGAGCTAGCCAGGCCACCAAGGTGGAGAGAGAGTTTTTAATGAATTCTTGCCATGTGGGCGCCAAATGGACCTTGAGACTCTTACAGGAGCTATAGTGGAAGACCAAATTTCTTTCCATTGGGGTTTCAGAGCCAGCAGGGCATTGATTAGTGATTTTCTTTATGTCTTGTCATCTAGAGTGTAGAGACAGCATAAGAAGAAACAATGTTAGAGGTGGGGAAATGGACTCCTGTTTCTGTTGAAGGCCTTGGGCCCAGGACCATCAGGAACTCACATGGACCTTCTGTCAGAAGAGCTAAGTCCATCTTTCCTCCCTCCCTTCCTTTTTACTTTGGCTTTGTTAGTCTGTTTTTGACATTTTGGTGCAGGTTTCTAAACTTACAGCTGAAGGAGTTAAAAATATTCTCATCCTCAAAGATTGTGTCATTAACTTTAAAATGACAGGTGGGACATTAAATACTCCTACAACCTGTTCCATTGTTTTCCTTGGTAAACATCATCACCTACTTGAGTGGTCCCCATAGAACGGTGTTCTAACTTTAAACCCAATCCTTGGAAACTGCTGCAAGCCATCTGTCCTGGGGGTCAGCTTCCAATTCTCCTGCTGTGACATCAAGTCTCTGGCATGCAAAGGAGAGAGAGAGAGAGAGAGAGAGAGAGAGAGAGAGAGAGAGAGAGAGAGAATGAAAATATACTGAGTTCTACAATTGTGTGGCATCTGAAAGTCAAGTGAGTAATGCTCTCGCCATTAACCTCCAGCATAAATGAACATCTGGACTGTCTTCTGCACCTGTGGTGGGGCAATCTGATGGATAGCTGGGCCCCAGGCATTCGTCTCAGTGCTTTGGCAGCTGGGCATGCAGGTGGAGAGGGACCTGCCAAACGCACCTGCTATGAATGCTTTCATACAAGCTCTTTCAGGTGCCAATTCACAGTCTCCAGGGCTGGCTTCATCCCACCCATGTCCATCTTGTCCATCAAGAATTAGCTTATCAACTAGTGGCCAGATGGGAACTGTGATCAGAGTCCTAGAGACCTTCAACTCCCACCTTTTTATGTCACAAAGTGGTTGAGATTATGGGGTTCCAGTCAGAGATGATAGGGTACCCACAATATTGTTTCTAACCCCAGACACACAACATGATCCCACCTCTCTAAATCTCCCTCTCTTCACACACAAAGTTGGGCCAACAATATTGCCTGCTTCTCTGAGCTGTGATAAGGGCTCATAGGAAACCACATGGGTCGGGGCATTAGAACATGGCCTGTGGTGCCCTTAATGCTGAAAATGTTAACCATAGTCATGATGGTGTGTGCTTCCCTTTGTGTGTGACTGTGTGTGGTGGGGAGCAGAGGAAGTCCTGAGTGAATGTGTATTGTTGCCATGTCAAAACCCCCAGTCCTTCAGATCCATGGGGAGTGGTAAAGCCTTCGCTTGGTCTGTGTGTGGATGCTAAGAGAGTGTTCAGAAAGTATCAACCACAGCCTTCTCCTCCCACATGACCTCAGCCTGAGACTGCACCCATACAAATGACTTCAGCCTGAGATTGCTCCCATACAGAGACCGCCTACCTGGTTAGCTAACCTGCCCCAACTTTCAGCCATATACACCAACACACCTACTTCATTCACACATGTATGATAAACTTGGGGGGCCCAAGCTGCTATGGGTGGCGCATCTCCATCAGCACACATGGCCCATGCAGTCCCAGATTTCCTGTGCATATGTCCCTGTATCTGTCCCTTTTCATTCTTTACTTTGTTCAAGTCAGGTTTTCAGGACCAAGTCATGTGTGGTATGGCACTTTGTATCCACTGTGTCCCCAAGACACAAATAGAAGCCTTAAATGAGGGAAGGAGCTAGTGGGTTTGTTTGTCTCTGGAAGTAGTCAGGAGGAAGGGGAAGAGAAGCAACTCAAACAATTTGTTTGAAAAAAAAAATGTCACAGTGGAACCCAATTCTTCATATGTTAATAAAAAACAAAAATTAAAAGCAAAGAGACAAGTTGACAGAAAGACTGGAAGGCCTGCCCCAGTAGGGCTACATGAAACAGAAAAGAATGTTCTGGAAAAGAGCCCCAGATCTCCAAATGTGGAGAAGGAAGATGCTGTGTAAATGACCTATACAGAGTCATGGCACTGCCCTGGGGCTCTGAGTCTCAGACCTATTCTAACTCCCTAGACCACATCCATTCTCAGGGACACCTTCCTCTTCTCTAATAAACTGCTTCTGTTTCTATAATTATCTCTGTCCCTGGTCCAGTTCTTTGTTCTGGGACACAAGAACCTGGAAAGCTCAGCAGGCACCTGCCCTCTGGACTCAGATCTACACCTATAACAAAGGAGTTCACATCGGCATCAGCTCTACCCATGACAGGTGCATTCAATCTACAGCAAGCTGGGGCAGCCAGTGGCACTACAGCTACAGAGGACCCTCTTCCAGGACCCTCCTGGGTCCTATACTTCTGATGCCTGCTGTGTTGGTACCATTTGTCATTGTCACAGGCAGACAAGAGAGCCCAGCCCCTGGAGGCTGTGAGAATATCCATCTACCCACAAATCCAGCTGCCACTAAGTGTGGCTATCCATTTCATACGTATATTGAAAAAGTGGGATTTGAGGCCCCAAGGGTTGCCTGGTCATAGGGTAGATACAGGTCTCCCTTTGCAGACTATTATGGTTGGTTTTAATGTCAACTTGCCACAAATTAGAACCACCCGAGTAGGGACCTTTGCCTGAAGGACTATCCTGATGATGTCCTTGATTGACACGTGGAGGGTGGGTGGGCAGTGCCTTCTGGGAGGAGACCAGATAAAGGGTGTGTGAGAAGGAAGATCACCTCTCCTTTTGGTGGCTTGGCCTCCCTCTAGCTGCTGAGTGGATTTATTAGGTTGTTACTGGAAAGGCTGAAGTCCTGAAGGACTTTAGAGGAGGAAGAGCTTGCCTCGCAGACATTTATAGCTTCTCAGGCTACCTGGCAAGAGCGACTTGGAGCTGAGACACTGGTGAGTAGTACCACATCTTGCTTTCAAATGCCTAGTTAAGAACCTGGAAATGGATTTGGAGAGGTGACTGCACATCTTTCTCCCTCTTCCTCATGTGTCCACGTTGAATAATCTCCTTTATCTGCTTTTCACTATTAATTTGTTTTAATCAGCTTATTGAAGATGGGTGGCCTTGCCTGGCTTGTGGGGGCACAGGCTATTACTCTAAGTCCAGGCATGTTATTGGTCATGGTATTGGTGTCTGACTCCTTTGGTTGCCCTGTCAAATGCTCAGGACCCCTCTCCTGCTCCCAATCCATCTGGACTGCTGCTTTTTCTCCCTGCACTACAACTAGGCGTTTTTAGTTTACATGGCCTTCCTGCCTCCTCCATCCAGACCCACTCCGTGAGTCTGTCTCCGGGCCCTCTCCACAGTCTGCACACAGGCCACTTTTCTGTCCCAACTCTTGCTTGTAGTGGGAGATTTTAGGGTCCTGACATATTTGGAGACCCAAGTCCCAAGATGGAAGACTCTATTATCGAGTTTCACATACATTTCAGGACTCATTTTCTCCAGTCCTACCCTGTCCTTGGCCTTGGGAGAAGGGCACACAGACCCTTTCTGTTTACTCAACAAAGCAAATTTCCTTGCCTTTTCAGTGTCCTCCCCAAAGCCTTGTGGAGCCAATGTGTCTTCGTGTGCTTTGAAGCAGGAATTCTGGGAAAGGCTTACCTCATCTTGCCTTCACCTAGAGTACTGGGATTCTTTTGTGTTTGGGGGTTCAGAAATGAGACACTGTTTCTCTGAGTCAGCATGGTGATTCCCCCAGCCCCTTGGTGGCTCAGGGAAGCATGTTGGGGCAACAGGAATCTCTGGGAATGAAAAGGGGAAGAAGGAACCACAATTAACATATCAAAGCATCCTGCCCACCCCAGCACCTGGCAAAGGCCTGGCACCACACAAGGAAAACCCTCCTAGCAGTTATTACTACTATTATTTTCTTTCTTAACACCCAGGTCTGGACCTCAGCTTGGTTTTCTGGGAGAAGGAGCAGATTTGTCTCAAATGATGTAACAGTCTGGTCCTTTTCATCCTATACCTTGAGTCATCCCCTGCTCCTTACATGCCTGTAGGGTAATAAACACATGTTTTTGAAACATGGCTGTGGCAGAGACTCCATTGCGGCTAGAAATGGGAGGCTCAGGCTCAAGGTGTGTTACTAATCAGGTGTGTAGGAGATGCATCACACATGGTCTCTGGACCTCACGACCTTCATACTGGAAAGAAGAGTCACACAGCAGGAGATGCACAGCAATCACTCCTTAGGGCCGTAGGGTTTGGTAAGCGCTATCACAAAATGTGTGGAAATACCACTGTTGTATAGTTCTCCAAGTTAAATTGACACCATCTTCAGGATTTCTGATGGCTCTGCTTGCAAAAGATCACCACAGTGCATGCATGAGCAGGCTTTTTGGAGCCCACTACCTATGATGGGACACCTTGCACAGCCTTGAGACGGGGGAGGGGCTTGGACCTGCCTCTGCTAAATGTACCTCCTCATGGGAGGCCTTACCTTTTTGTAGGAGGAAATGGGGGATAGCTTGGGAGGGGGAGGCTGGAGGGGCAAGAGGAGGGAAGAGGGGGATCTTTGATTGGTATGTAAAATGAATAAAATTTTTTTCTTAATAAAAAAAATAAAAGATCACCACAGCTGGGACAGTTGGCTAAGGGTGTAGGGAGGAGCCATGGAATCCTCATCTGAGAAGCCAGCTACCCCTCCCAACCAGTTGTATGCAATTCTGCGCTACTGGTATGTGGTTGCCAGGGAGAGGCTAGGGGCTATACATGAGCAGGTTTAATATACACAGCTATGCGGAAGCCATCATACCCTCTGAGTAGAGACCTTCAGGGCGGCTACTTCAAGGTCACCCATGCTTCTGTTCCTAACCCCCACCCCCACTGCTCTGTGGAAGGAAGCCTAATAAACTCATTAGTTCACAGGGGTGAATTTTGGTGGAATCATGTCTTGGTTTGGCACTGGAACGTCAGGAGGAGGGATAAACATTTCTTACTCTGCCAGGGAAGGAATTTTAGTAACAACCACAAACTGACAAAATCTGAGAGGGCAAGTGTTCCTGGATTGGAGGAGACCTTCTGTTGTCACCAGAAGACAGCAGGGAAATCAGAGTCCCTTGAGGCTCTTAGTGTTAGTAAATAACAAAGAAAACTTGCACCTTTCTGATTATGGCCTCAGAAAGGTGGGTGGACAAGCTGAGCCTCATGCTGATGGTGGTTCATAGGGACTGTGCTGGGGGGATGGTGGGGGCCATTCTGATTAGGAAAAATACATTAATTAATCAAAGGGAAAATTAATTCACTATTCCTTTAGCAAGGGAAGCCTGGATGGGGCCAAGACCTTTTGCTGTTATTGAAGGGTTGTTTCAGGGTGTCTTGTGACATATCTGGTTCTTAGTGCCTCAAACAAAGAATCTAGCAAAAGTCATGTTACTAGTGAATCAGGGTTCCCTCTTGCTTGTTCTTAGTTTCATTGATTATTATTTTTTTTTAAAATTAGACTCAGAAGGAAGCTCTATGACCATTTTATTGGTGTTTGAGAGCAAAGTCAGACAAGCTGTATATGCCAGCAGCTGCCAGGTGAAGGGGGATGGTGAAGAGGAAGTCATTCCTTTTGAATTAGAGTCAACAGAGGTTTACAGGCAACTGTAAAATGAGGTTGGAAGTCTTCAGAGAAAATGGAAAACCCCTGGGCACTAAGGCAAGTATCCTTAGGACCAAAGACAAGATGAAAATGGGGAAAGGAAATGTGCTTTTGAGTTAGAACTCAGAAAAGTAGGAAGGGGCTTAGCTGTGTCGCTCTGTAATCAACTGCCTCAAGGGAAGTAGATGCTCCTGGGAAGGATAAGCACATTATCTAATTAAAGGGGTAATTAGTCCTCCCATATCCATAGCCTGTGTTAAGCATACTAAGAACAGCCAAAAGTCCTTTGCCTGCATTCTAGAACCAGGTTTCTCGAAGCTTCCCATCTCCCACCTTGCCTTCAATGTCTTGGTGCCAATGCTCCACCATGGCTAATGACCAATGCAACACTGTTGCATATTTTCCCTAGGTGCATGCTCCATACCTCCTATAAAACCTGCCTTCACAGCCCAGCATGTCACTGTCTCCATCCCTGCTCAGAGGCAGCCATTTTGCATCTTCCCCTCCCCAATAAATCTCTTGTGTGAGGTTTATCGCATATTGTGATTTTTTGTGGTATTCCTTGGCCCCCAATTGCCAAAATACTCTTTTGCTGCAAACTTATTTCAGCATGTTCTCAGGTGAATCAGTTTTCTCAAGGACTGGCTTCCTTGCCAGGTGATAGACAGACTCTGTTGTCTCAATTTAAGGGGAAAAACATAATTATGTGATATTTTAATACTGGGGAGAGATTAGATGTCATATCTCTATCCAAGGCTAGAGGTAGAACTGGCAAGAAGTAGTATTCTCTCTCTCTCTCTCTCTCTCTCTCTCTCTCTCTCTCTCTTTCTCTCTTTTTTCTGAGACAAGGTTTCTCTATGTAGCTTTGCACCTTTTCTAGAACTTGCTTTGTAGATCAGGCTGGCCTCAAACTCATAGAGATCCGCCTGCCTCTGCCTCCCAAGTGCTGGGATTAAAGGTGTGCACCACCACTGCCTGGCAAGAAGTAGTATTCTTTCAATGAGCCTCAGCAAGGCCCCCTACCTCCACCTTTTCATATGGAAGGTATGGTAGTTTGAATGTAATTGGCCCCCATAATCCCATAATCACATAGGGAGTGGCACTACTAGGAGGTGGGGCTTTATTGGAGTGGGTATGGCCTTGTTAGAGGAAGTGTGTTACTGTGGGGGCGGTCTTTGAGGTTTCATATACTAAAGATACCACCCAGTGTGTCAGTCGACTTCCTGTTGCCTCTGAGTCAAGATGTAAGGACTCTTAGCTACAGCATCACATCTGCCTGAATGCTGCCAGGCTCCCCACCATGATGATAATTGATTGAACGTCTGAAACTGTAAATGAGCCACCTCAATTAAATGTTTCCTTTGTAAGAGCTGCCATGGTCATGGTGTCTTTTTACAGCAATACAAACCCTAACTAGGATAGAAGGCAAGGTCCAGTGTTGGCAATCCTCAATGGCCTCTGAGCCTGCTAATGTCTGTGTAGCTGCTCACCTCTGGGATGAGAAGAAAATACTGCTTTCCAACACTGAGAGAACATTCTGAAGCCAGAAGGTGAAGAGAAGCATGACACCCAGGAGGAGTCCCTGCAGGCCCCTGCTTACAGCCCCTTTCTGCTAAGCCTGCCTGCCTTCTGAAGTCTACCTCAGAAGATAAAACTCTTCCCTTTCCCTCTTTCTGTTTCCCCTTTTCAGATCCTGATCAAAAGTCTGAGCCTGCTTGTCCTGCTATCCATAGGCTCTTCCCCCACCTCCCCTCTCCCCTTCCTTCCAGACTTTCATTCCGACCCTCCTCACTTTCTTCTTCTCAAACTGAAAACATACACCTTTCTGTCTTCCTCTTACCCGTCTCTCTCTAGCAGCTGATGAAACCTCCAGCCTGTCTGCACTTCTGCTTTCTCTCAGACTCTGGAAAAAATTTCCACAAGTTCCCCTTGGGACCCCCTTCTAGATTAATTCTTCTCTAAGACTGTGAACCTACAAAAGGGACCTGATAGCGCAGTGATAAGCCTACCCCACCTCCCACGTTCCTGGGGCTCCTTTCCTCCTCTTCTGAGTGAGCAGATATCACTTACACAGTCCTTAGCTGCAGCCTCTGAACTGATTCCTAGAAATCTGAGCTTATCTGTTGGGAGTCTTAGCCACAAAGAGACAGCGTCACTCAGAGTGACCTATGGGTGTGCTTGGCAGTTTGAGAAAACACATTCCCACCCAGCCCCTGCTGTTCAGACCTTGTGGCACACACTGGAGAATGGTTTGGGGATATATACTGGCCTCTTTTGCATGTGGCTATGTGGGTTGTGGTCCATCTAGTGCAGTGGTTCTCAATCTTCCTAATGCTGTGACCCTTTAATACAGTTCCTCATGTCATGGTGACCCTCAACTGTAAAATTATTTTTGTTGCTACTTCATAATTATAATTTTGCTACTGTTATATATAAATTGTAATGTAAACATCTGTATTTTCTGATGGTCTTAAGTGACCCCTGTGAAAGGGTTGGTCGACCCCAGGTTAAGAACTGCAGCTGTAGTATATGTGAGCAGAAGTCAGATGAGCCTTTTCTAGACCTCAACAATAATCCATGCCTGTGTATCCAGTTCTGCTGGTTATGATTAGCTTATTGCAGGTGAGTATAGCAAGACTGGAAGGTGAGAATCTGACATGGAGATGCCACATCACTGAAGGAATGTGGGTTCCTAGACACTCAGGGAAGAACGATGGACAACTAGATACACTTTGGTGGGCTGAGCAAGCCACTAAAGTACTAAGTTACTGAATGTTAAGGCATTGCTTGTTAGATTAATTTCCTTATTGAAAATAATACACCTGTACTGTCCTGCAGTAATTATCTCTATCGTCAGCAGCCTCTTCAACAGATGTCTCCTGGAGACCATTCTATGTGGCTTTCAAAACAGTCATCGTATTGCCTAGAGATGTTGTGGCTGCCTTCAGACTCACAGATCTATAGCAGTTGCTATTAATAAGTCTGGACCAGAGTCACAAGGCTAAAGATAGCAGCATGGGTGACATCTTTAGGCATCCTCCTATAATGTCCCATGGCTTGTCCTCCTCTATTGTTATCTCATACATGATCCCTATTTATCAATGACTCATTCATCTCCAGGCTGTGGTTCCTCTACCTGGCTCCTTGTCCCTGCTTTCTCCTCCAGGAATTGCCCTAATCCTCACTTAAAGGTAGCTGAGGATACTAGGCATAGTGGTACATACTTTTAATACAAGCCTGGTCTACATAGTGAGTTCCAGGACAGCCAGAGCTACATAATGAGACTGTGTCTCAAAAAAAAACAAAGGTAGCTGAGGGCTCATCTTTCCACCTGATAATCTTCAACCCCCAGCCTCTCTTCACCACATTCTCTTGGGTTTATGGTTCTTTGTGCACACACTTCAGTGAAGACAGTATGCTGCATCTACTGATGGATCTGCTTCTTTCCCTAGACAATGAGATCAGAGGACAAAAATACTGGTGTTCACACAGCAGGCATTCTGCAAATATTGAATAACTCAGTGATAGGAGGGTCAGAGAACAGAGGCTGTATGTCTGAGTGCAAGTCAGCCAGAATACAGTCCCTTGGATGGTGACAGCCACAAAGTGACAGGAAGGACATCTGGCACATTCCCACTGTCTAAGAATATGTGGTATCGAAGTGGAAGAGAATTTACTCCAGCTGGTCCCAGCTAGGACCAATATGGGGAGCTTAATGTCACCTTAGTTAAAGATAATTCTGCCCTGTTCACTAAAACACAAAAAATGAACATATATTTCAAAGATTAGAGAGGGTCAGAAAATGTAACATTCAACTATGTGCTTTCTGTAAAGATGCAATGGATACTGACATCTGCCCTGTTTATTTCACGTGGTGTCCATGGTGACGCACAGGACATCACAGCAGGAGGCATGTGGTGGGTCAGAGCTGTGAAAAGCAAGGTGTACAGGAGACTTGGAGCCAAATACACTCTCAAGGCACATCCTCAGTAACCACTGCCTCCAACTACACCCTGACACTGGACTATGGCATGGCTCCACCAACAGGTTGATGCACTAAATGGAGTTTGTGCTTCATGAGCTCATTACTTCTCAGAGGCACCTGGAACCTGGACCAAACCTCCAGTATGTGAGCTTGTGGGAGATGCTGCCTACCCAAACCATGACAACCTTTTTCTGTCCTTTTTCCAGGTAGCACTGATAACTGTCATGTGCCCCTTGTTCACTCTCTACTCTCTTGGGTAGGTATCCTTCTCATGCATCTTTATGTACATTCATTATAGCAATCATGGTATTTTAAGACAATATGTGTATGTATGTATATATATGTATATGTATATGTATATATAGTCATGGGCTTCACAGGATGTTTTGGTGAGTTATTCTCACATATATGAGAATACTGTTCACAGTATTTTATTGTCTAGAGATGCTGTAGCTTTCTTAGTTTATGTAAGTACACTCAATAGTAAGTGGGAAAAATTGCCTAATGACACATTCCTTAGAGCATCTCACCATCATTAAGTGATGTATAACTGTATATAAAATACATAAGTGAATATATAGCATGTATTTGTGCTATAGCTGCATAGCACACACACATGTTTTTTAGATATTCATTTTTTTTTTTTGGTTTTTCAAGACAGGGTTTCTCTGTGTAGCTTTGCGCCTTTCCTGGATCTCATTCTGTAGACCAGGCTGGCCTTGAACTCACAGAGATCTGCCTGCCTCTGCCTCCTGAGTGCTGGGATTAAAGGCGTGTACCACCACCACCCGGCTCTAGATATTCATTTAGTTGCATGGTGAGCTAATGAATTCATCTAAGTGATGGAAGCTACTCTGCCACAAGGATATTCAGCTTATTACCCATTTGTATACTTAGAGACCTCAAGATATGTTCCCATTCTTCATTATAACAAACCAGTTCCAAACTATCTAACCTCTAGGCCTAGCCTGTGTCATACATTCTATACTCCATGTCATTTTAGTGAGTTCTCTGGATGCTAGCTCTCCTCTACCTTTTACATTCCCCAGACCTAGCCTGTGCTACACATTCAGTATAGTGGTACAGTCTGGTGAGTCTGCCCGATGGCAGCCCACTCATGACATGTCCAATCTCTGATCCTAGCCTGGTGACACAACCTGGAGGCTTGCTTAACCTGGTGAGTGCTCAGGACGCTGGCCCAGTCACCCCATCCTCACATTCCCAGGCATTGTCTGAGTAATGCAACCTACACACCAGCCTAAGAAGATCAAGCCGTTCCCCCCCTCCCCCCCACCCAATTCACATACTTTTTTTCTTTTTCTTACCACTGAATTGAAGTCATCCCTGTTGTCCAATCCAGAATCAACGTTGACTGTCTGGAGGATTGACCTATTAAGTCCTTATACCTGACTTAAAATCAATCAAACTTGGACAACAACAACAACAATCTCCCCAAACTTCTACTTACCAAGACAGCCTAGAATTTCACATCAGACACACAAACAACAAAAGACGTCCCATGCCCTGTGTCACTGTAAAACCACAAACAATCTGAAAGTCAGTATGTCTCCTCATCTAAACCCATTCCTATAGCAAAATTCCCCAATGAGAATGACCTAGATGAGACACAGAATTTAAAAGAACAATCATATACTTCATTAAGTAATTCAAGGAATTTAAAGGAGACACAAACAAACAGTTCAATGAACTTAAAGGGATATCAATAAACACTTTAGAGGTGACTAAGGAAATACGAACATAAGGGTGAAGGAAATGATGAAGACCATTCAAGATTTGAAAACTGAGTTCAGCAAAGACACAGAAATATTGAAGAGAAATCAAGTTGAAATTAAGATAGACTGGAAAAACCAAAGAGCTAAATAAGAAAACTCAGGGGAGAGCCTTACTAATGGAGTGTATCAAGTAGAAGACAGACTATCAGAATTTGAAAGCAGAGTAGAACTGCTGGATCAGACGAGCAAAGGAAATGAAGACTATAAAAAAGGGAAACCCATGAAAGGAACACATAGGCACTGTGGGACACCATTAAAAGACCAAATCTTCCCAATTATAGGCAAACAAGGAGAAAAATCGTAAGTCAATAGTATAGACCAGATCTTCAACAGGATCCCAGAAGACTTCCCCAAATTAAGGAAAGACACACCCATATAGATCCAGGAAGGACACAGAACTCCAAATAAACAGGATCAGAATAAAAATTCCCCATGGCATAGTATAGTTTTTTTTTTTTTTAAATAACCAACAAAGAAACAAATATACAGAACAAAGAGAGGGTACTGAAAGCCACAAGAGAGAAACCACAAATTACATGTAAAGGAAAACTCATAAGAACAACAATTGATTTCTCAATAGAAACTTTAAAAGCCAGATGCTGTAGTCGGGGTTCTCTAGAGGAACAGAACTGAAAGAATGAACATATATATATATATATATATGGAGAATTTGTTAGAGTAGCTTACAGGTTGTGGTTCAGCTAGTCTAACAAAGGCTGTCTCCTGATGGAAAGTCTAAGAATCCAGTAGTTGTTCAGTCCATGGGGCTGGATGTCCCAGCTGGTCTTCAATATATGTTGGTATATAGTACATAGGTTCTAATACCAGTGAAGGAATGCCTTAGCTTCAGGATAGAACTTGTCAGGTGAGCAGGGAAAAAGCAAAAAGCTTCCTTCTTCTGAGACCTTTTAAATAGACTACCACCAAAAGGTTTGGCCCAGGTTTAGGGTGGATCTTTCTGACCTCAGATGATCCAGATTTAGGGCAGGTCTTCCTATCTCAAATCATCCAATTAAGAAAAACTCCTCATAGATGTGCTGAGCTGGTTGGGTCAAGTTGACAACGAAGATTAGCCATCAAACCAGAAGAGCCAGTAGCAAAATACTTCAATTTCTAAAAGACCACAGATGCCAACCTAGGCTACTCTACCCTGAAAAACTGCCATAGTTGAAAAAAGAATAACATTCCAGGAGCTGGAGAGATGACTGGGGGTTAAGAGCACTGGCTGCTCTTCTGAAGGACCCAGGTTCAATTTCCAGAACCCACATGGCAGCTCATAACTATAATTCCAGTTCCAGGGGATCTGACACCCTCATACAGACATACATGTAGGCATAACACTAATGTATACACAATAAAAATAAATCATTAAAAATAATGCTCCATAATATAAACATGCTAAAATAATTCATGTCCAGCTCTAGTGCTGTGGGCCGCAGGAATATATCATAAGAACTCAGCTGGTTATGGCAAAGTCACTACCTGAAGGGATCAAGGATTTCCTCCAGAGGAAGCCAAATCCCAAGGAGCTTTTGATATTATTTGGCTTGTTATATTATATATCAGGTGTATTCTGTTATGAAAATCATGTGTGCCTTCATAGTTTTCCTAGTTGACTTTTCCTTAAGAAGGGCTAACAGTGTGGACAGATTGATCACTCTCTGGACATACACATTCCAGGTATTTGGAGAACAGCCTCAGGAAAGACTTTCTCTGGAGTCAGATATCTCCCTTAGCCACTTTCAAGGACTAGCAGTAATAACAGTCCACATGAAAGTCTCCTGATTTAAGGTAAATTCCACAAGAAGACACTGCCTAGAACAGGTGATGTTAAGTAATAGCTTTATACAATTTAGCTCAGACCCTCCTTTCTTACAGCCTTACTAACTTTATAGACCTTTAACTCCTTACCTAACCACTTCTAGGAATATTTAGATAACCGTCTTCGCTGACAGCTATGCTCAGCCAGAACCCCAGTTCAAGCCTCCCTGTAATTATCATCACTGGCAGCATCCGGCCAGGTCCGTCCCCAGACGGAGGAAAGTACCTTATCAGAGATACCTCTGTACCTGTTTGAGAAGGCCTGGCAGATGTGCCAATTAAGCTTTACTTCTTCCTTTCCCAAATCTTACCTCGTTCCAGATCTCCCTTTAACTATCATCAGAGGTATCTAGCTGTACACAGGTTGCCTAGTGACTAAGCACACTTTCCCCCACCCTGCAGAAAAATGGCAGATAGCTTGGACAGATAGGAGCCACAGAAAGAAAGAAGACAGTTTTATTTTCTCCCATTGACCTAGCAACTTATAGATTCTTAACATTTTCTACTAATCACATTTAAGATTATAGTTGAGCACATAAGATCCCTCTTCTTATATATGACCTGAATTTAGCCTTTAGTTAATTCATTTCCCCATTGGTCACTTCCCTTTGGGTTTGAAATGATAATTAATAGTTATTACCTTTCTATGTGATTCTTATCACTTCTCCATTTGACCCTGGAAGCCTGGCTTTGCACTGCTAAGGGAACACTGCTTGTAAGTGTATATATTCCAGGACTTCCAGGGCATGAGGGACAGAGAAGAGAAAAGAGAATGGAAGAACTAGATGGGTAAGAACTTGAGAGGAACCAACTGAGATGGGGAAGAACTAGATTGAAGGGATAGAAGAGGGTACTAGAGGAAAGAGGTGGAAGATGAGGAAGAGCCAGATGGGGAAGCAGTAGCTGGGTAAGAACAAGATGAAAAGGACCTAGAAGAGGCAGAATTAAGACAAGAGAATTAAGATAGAACTTAGAGGGAGCAATAGATAGAGAAGTCAGGCAAGAAAGGAGCTAGGCACAAGAACAGAACTGAAGCTGTGTATACAGGATGTTATGCCAGAAGAATTAAAGTAAGTGGACTATAGAGCTCAGTGTGCTGAGATTCTATTTTCTGGAAATAGTCCTCACCGTTAGTAGTTCTCTCTCCTGAGCCCCTGGGATGTATAATATTAAGGCTGGCCCTTCTAGTATTATACAAGACTCTAACATCCCACATGGCATGGAGATACAGGTAATCTACCTGCACAACCTGCCACTGACCCTCCCTATCTCAGTCACCTGTGCCTACTAGCCAGTGACTGCTACCTCCTCCTAGCCTATCTTCCTCCCTTTGGGACTTGTCAGCTCTCAGCCTACTCTCCACAAGAAACTCTCTAGTCAGCACACATGGTTTGAACATATGGGCCTCTCTCCCTGGAAGACTAACCACAGCCTGCCAGTTAGGTCCCTTCCATTGCTTTATCTAGTCCCAAGACCAAGGGCCAGGCTACACTTCCATCAGGAACTTGTTCTAATTTCTTGACCAAGACACTGAAGACACCTACCACACTGTAGCTGACAAGCTGAAGACTTGGGGTAGAGGCTGGAGCCCTGAACACCAGGCAAAAATAGAAAATTGATATCCCAACCCTGCTTCCTTCTGAACACTGTAAACACCTCTGGTGAAAGAAGCAGGGTGCCTTGAAAAAAAAAAAAGAAAGAAAAACTACCTCCAGGTATACAAATCCCAACACAGAAATGAAAAACAAAACAAAAAATTAACACTTCTCCTTTAATTAAAAAATACAAATTCCAAAGTAATATACTTTATTGAAAGTGACTTTGGAAGAACTCTCTATGAAGAATTCAAAAGAATAATTAAAACTGTGGTCAAATAACTTAAAGACAAAGACAAAGATGAATTAATGATGTCAATCCAAGACATGAAAATAAAGTTTGAATTATAAAAGAAAATTCACTTTGAAAATTCTGGAAATGAAAACAAACTCATGAAGCCAATTAAAAAATTGCAGTGGAAAGCCTCACCAACAAAGCAGGTCATGTTGAAAACAGAGTCAGGAATTCAAGAAAGAGTTAAGCAACTGCATCACTCAGTAAAGGTCAACGAAAGGTCTAAAAATTTGTGAATGAGACTTGGCAGAGTTTTGGGACAACACGAAAATCCCTAAGTTCCAAATTATGTGCAGAGAGGGAGAAGAATATCTTCAGGAAAATCACAGAATGAAATTTCCTAATTCTGGAAGAAGTGATGCCCATCCAGGTACAAGAAGCCTGCAGAACACCAAATACACAAGACTGGAAAAGTTATCTGTGGAATATTATAGTTAAAACATCACAACCAAGGACAGCTGCAGGGGGGAAGGGGGAGACACTTACAAAGCAGCCTATTAGAACAACACTGGATTGTTTCACAGAAACCTCTAAAGCTAGAACAAGGAGGCTCTGGAAAGATGGACTCCAAGTCCTCAAAGACCATGACTGTCAACCCAGACTATTCTACCCATCAAAACTACCGATGTAAATTAAAAGAAATTAAAAAAAAAAACTTTTCATGATAAAAAAGGAATTTATGACTATTAGGCCATTTGTAAAGATGATTCTAGAAGGAATATTTCAATCTGAAGGGAAGGATAGACATACCCAAGTGGTCACAAGGAACAAATAATACCAGGACAAGTAATCAAAAGAGATATGAGAAAACATTACAAAATCAACAAAACGACAGGAATTAGTACATACCTTTCAATAATAACTATAAATTTAATCTTCTCAGTTCACCAGCACCCACATGATGATTCACAACCATCTGTAACTCCAGTTCAGGAGGATCCAACACCCTATTCTGGCTTTGTTGGACACTGAATGCATGTGATGCACTAACACACATGGAAACAAACATTAATACACAGAACATAAAAATGAAAAAAAATATATACATACATATATATTTGTATGTGAAGAGAATCCCCAAACAATATAAGATATTGTCATCACCTTTTGTTGCCTCCCAGAACTTGAAGTCAAGACCCTTTTGTTAAGAATGCCATATACTTTGCACAAGGACTTGGAGGAACTGGGCTGGAAATGGCCTGGAAGCTCCTCCTGAAGTATTTCATAGTACCTGAAGATCCAATATCATCAATGGAGAGTAGTTCTCCCTAGCGGTAAAGTCCATGAACCATCCTAATGGACACAGTGGCTGGTGAGGTCATGTGGCCTAGAAGAGAACCTGCTATATCGCTTTCCTAAACCAGCACAACTGCCAAAGACATTCTAAACATCTGTCCTCACATCCATAGGAAAATGCCACTATCACCACTGTCTTAGTTACTGTTCTCCTGCTGTGAAGGCAACTTAGAAAAGAAAGCATTTGTCTTAGTTAGGGTTTCTATTGATACAACAAAGCACCACGACCAAAAGCAAGCTGGGGAGGAGAGGGTTTACTCAGCTTATACTTCCACATTGCTGTTCATCACCAAAGGAAGTCAGGACAGGAACTCAAACAGCTCACGATCCTGGAGGCAGGAGCTAATGCAGAGGCCATCCAGGGGTGCTGCTTACTGGCTTGCTCAGTCTGCTTTATTTCCCCTCAGGGTTTCTCTGTTGCCCTGTCTATTCTGTGGACCAGGCTGGCCCTGAATTTAAATAGATCCACCTGTCTCTGCCTCCTGAGTGCTGGGATTAAAGGTGTGTGCCACCACTGTTGGCTCAGCCTGCTTTCTGGACCACCAGCCCAGGAATGGCACCACTCACAATGGGCTGGGCTCTGCCCCATTTTTCACTAGCTGAGGAAATGCCCTACAGCTAGATCTCACTGAGGCATTTCCTCAGCTGAGGCTCCTTCCTCTCTGATGACTCTAGCTTGTTTCAAGTTGACACACAAACCCAGCCAGTACTACTTTTAATTGGAGGCTTGCTTACAGTTTCAGAGGGTCAGTCCATAACCATCATGGTGGGAAGCATAGCAGCAGAAAGGCATACATGGTACTAGAGCAGTAGCTGAGAGCTCACATCTGGTCCTTATGCATGCTTGGCAAAGAGAGAGCAAGACTGGGCCTGACATGGGATTTTGAAACCTCAAAGTCCACACCCCTAGTAACACACCTCCTCCAGTAGGGCCACAGCTCCTAATTCTTCCTGAACAGTCCACTAACTGGGAGCCAAACATTCAAATATATGAGGCTACAGGCCTATTCTCATTGAACCTACCATATTCTCTGCCCTCCATAGGCTTATAAGTGCATCATAAGGCAAACCGCATATAATCCAACTTCAAAAGTCTCCATAGTCTTTCATAGTATTGCCAGTTTTAAAAGTCCTGTCTCTTCTAAGATTCTCTTTACCGTACTCTATAAAAGCAGAGGCAAATTGCATACTTCTAACATCCAATGGCACAGAATATGCATTACCATTCCACGAAGGAGTAAAGGGAGCAAAGTGAGGAAATACTGGCCCAAAGCAAGACCAAGCCCAGCAGAGAAACTCCAAATCCTTTAGCTCCATGTCTGATGACAAAGAGCTCTCCAGATTTCATACTCTTTCCAGCTTTGTTGACAGCAACACTTCTCTCTCTTGGGCTGGTTCCACACACTGCAGCTCTCCTTGGCAGCTCTCCCACAGCTATGGCATCCCTAATATCTTGGGGTCTCCAATGCAATCCAGGCTTCATCTTCATAGCTTCACAGGATGGCTTCTCAGGGCCTCTATGCAGGGACATCCTGTGGTGGTTTGAATTAAATGGCCCCCATTAGCTCATAGGGAGTGGCACTATTAGGAGGTGTGGCCTTGTTGGAGGAAGTGTGTCACTAGGAGTGGGCTTTGAGGTCTCAGATGTTCAAGCCAGTCCCAGTGTCTCACTCTCTTCCTGCTGCCTGCTGACCTAGATGTAGAACTTTCAGAACCTCTCCAGAACCATGTCTGCCTGCATGCTGCTACTATGCTTCCTGCTATGATGACAATGGACTAAACCTCTGAACTGTAAGTCAGCCCCAATTACATGCTTCCTTATAAAAGTTGCTATGGTCATGGTATTTCTTCATAGCAATAGAACTCTAACTAAGACATAACTCTACCACATTCTTGGCCTCAGCAGCTTTTCTTAAGTGTGGAGAAAGATTTCATAACCCCTTTACTCCAGTGTCCTTGATTTTAAAACAGTGGTTCTCAACTTGTGGATCTTGACCCCTTGGAAACTATCATAAAAACCAGATATTTACATTATGATTAATAACAGTAGCTAAATTACAGTTATAAAGCAGCAATGAAAATAATTTTATGGTTGGGGCTCACCATAACATGAGAACTATATTAAAGGGTCATAGCATTAGAAATGTTGAGAACCACTGCTTTAAAGCTAGAACCGTGTTGTGGAAGCTGCCAAGTTCTTCTGCTTGCTTGGGATGGAATCTGACCCCATTCTTGAAATAATGCATCTGCATAAGCTTTGACTTGCTGATGTACTCCTTTTCGTACATTGGAGGCTTAGCGTGGTGGGGGTCTTTTCCTGAGGACACCACTCCTTTATTTCATTTCTCCTTGAGCTTTCCTTAAAATTTCCATCTCTTGGAGCACAAAACGTGGCTTCAACATTACATCCCCTAGTGGCCTTTTTCTTCTCAAATTGGATATGCTTTTTGTTGTTGTTGTTGTTGTTTGTTTGTTTTCTGAGACAATGTTTCTCTGTGTTGTTTTGGTGTATGTCCTGGATCTAATTCTGTAGACCAGGCTAGTCTCAAACTCACAGAGATCCACCTGCCTCTGCCTCCTGAGTGCTGGGATTAAAGGCATGCGCCACTACTGCCCGGCCCAAATTGGATGCTGTACATTTCTTTTTTGTCCCACTTACTGTTTTTCATTGTAGATATGCATAAGAGTGATCAATAATAACAGTAAATGCTAGGCTGTCTTGAAATCTCCTTTGCTATTAATATTAGGCCAAAACTCTTCAATTCAGCCGCAGCAGATTTTTTTGAACAAGGCTAGAAAACAGCAATTTTTATTTGCCAAAGTATCACAAGAACTGTCCATAGGCCAGTTGCTAATATTGCTCACCTCTGAAACCCCTTGAGTTGGGCCTCCATATTTTACATTGCTCTCAGCATTACTGTCTTCTACACTCCTACTAGGATGGTGAATTAAGCCTCACAGCAATCAACTGCTTTCTTAACCCAAAGTCTTAAATTCCACATTTCTCCAACAAGCAGCATGGTCAGGCCTGCCATAACAATAACCCATTCCTGGTACTAGCATCTGCCTTAGTTACTATGCTATTGTGAAGAGACACCATGACCAAGGTAACCTATAAAACAGCTTCTTTTTGCAGCAAACAGAGACCAAAACAGGAATCCACAACTGCTCAAAATGCAGAGAACATCTCATTTCATCCTTAACTGATTTATCTTCAATACAACACCTAAGGCTTAGGGGGCATATCTTAAGAGAGTATGGAAATATTGTAAGGGACAGAAGTCGAGGGCTTATCTTCTATATATTGCAGGGAGCTGCAGTGATCCCTAAGCCTTAGGAGTTGCAATGTCAATGCATCCATTGGGACTGGGCTCCACAACTCTGTTTTGATTGGTTGTGGCTTTCTGTAATGATCTCTGTTGTGAGCTTTTTAAGATATAACTTTTAAGAACGGACACATGAATAAGCAAGTATTGGTGTTTCCTCTGAATTGCAGGGTCATAAGGGAACTAGGACAGAGGTTAACTGAGATCCATGATTTAAAGAGTCTTCAGAAATAAATGGGTACAGCTGCCTCGTGGTTGACTGTTAGCTGGAATTCAAACATGGAAACTGCCGTTCTACAGAGCACTGTCATAAAGTCATTCAACAATGCTTCTTGAATACTGTTCTGGTTAGTTTCTGTTGCTGTGATAAACACTATGACCAAAAGAAACTTGGGGAGGGAAGAGTTTGTTTCAGCTTACACCATAAAGGGAAGCCAGGGCAGGAACTCAAGGCAGGAACCAAGAGGCAGGAACCGAAGCAGAAGCCATAGAGGATGCTGCTTATTGCCTTGCTCCTCAGTTCTTGCTCACTTTGTGTTCTTAGACACCCTAGAACCACCTGCCATCCTGTCAATCAAGAAATTCCCCTACAGACTTGCTCACAGGCCATTCTGATGGAAGCATTTTCTCAATTGAGGTCTCTCTTCCCAGACGACTCTAGTTTGTGTCAAGTTGACACACAAGTACTTACTGGGTAGCAGGCATCATTTTAGCAGATAGGCACATACAGTGAAGAATAAAAAGCCTACTACAGAGTTCATGACTGAAAATAAATATGTAATAAAATGTGATACGTTGTTAGATGAGGTCTAGCATCCCAAAATTCACTAAGGAGGAAACCTCCAGTGCCTGGTGCAAGTTGAGATGCATTTACAGATAAGGCCATAAAGAACTGAGTTAAAACAAGGCCCCTACAGCAGCCAATTTAATATGGCTCTGGTACTTTAAAGGAGGGAATTTGAGGGTCTAATGGGAACAGAACCAATGCAGAACCATCGAGAAGGTGGCCACCTGCAGGCCATCTCAGAAGAAGCCCACCCTGCTTGTCATCAGGGATGTTCATGTCTAAGCCTGGACTCCTGCAGCCTCAAATGAGATTGGCTCAGCTACCCAGCCTCAGCATGCCAGTGAAAGAAAGAAGTGATGATGGAGGGCAGGGGACATTTATTCAGTGTGACATCTTTGAAGAAAAGGGACAGATGAAATGGACCATTGATCTTAAATCTACCTTTGGGGTTCTGACATGAGGTCTAGGTTTAAATAGACAGCAGAAGGTATGTATAACTAAGTAGTCCTGGTCCAGATGTCCTGTCCATCATGGATCCATCTTTGTCTCAGCACCAGCCTTTCCTGATGAGCTCACTAAGTCCTTAAGTTGTATAAGTTATAAGGCAGTTGTGGATCTGTTTCAGTGGAGGGATCCACCTTATCCTCATGGAAATTGTCCTTTTGGTGGGGGCAGGGGGTTTGACCTGAAAATGTACTTTTCTTGGAATTCAGCATGTCCCATGAGGAAAGGTAGGGACAATGACTTATTTCTGTGCTGTGAGCTCAAGTACAGACTCAGACAGAAGCCAGAGATAGCAGCCTATGTCCAGTGTTCAGTCTTTCTTGTGGGCCCAGGTAAAGATTGACCAGAGCAAAAGCAGCTTCCTTATAAGTGACTCATGCCAAAGCCTTGATCTCAGACTCACAGCTTATCGGTGCGTGTTGTTTATGCAGCCCTGTCTGCGGTCTTTTGTCCTGGTAGATTGATCAGGGACACAACACAGGATAAAGAAGAGGGGAGCTCTTGATTTGTGAGGGTGACAGGGCTGTTTGAGGCACACAGAGGATCTACGGTAACCCTCCTCACTTTGCAGTGAAGCACCTTAGGTTCTGAGAGCTTTGGTGAGACCCACAAGGCCACCCAGCTGGAAACAATGTAGATTCCCATTCAGGACTTTGGATTTACAGTGACTCTTGGTTACACAGTGCTAGGCAGCTTCTGCTTGGGTTGTAGAGGAAAACTATTACTGGTGGTACTTTATAGTTCACAAATTGTCCTGAGAACAGAGCATCTAGGTGGAAGATTTGCCCCTCTCCCTCCCTCCTCCCCCCCCATCCACTCCCTACACCCATCTGTCCCCTTCACTTTTCCTCCTCCCCCCTTCCCTTCCACCCTTTCTTTTCACTGTATCCTCTTTCTCCTCCTCCTCCTCCTCCTCCTCCTCCACCTTGGTTCTCGCATTATCATCTCTGTTAAGGCTCAAAGAAATTGAATGGGTGTCAGTCAGGAGAGGAAAAGAGCTGGGGGTGGGGTTCAGAGCTGAGTGCTACTCCATTGTTCTTTGCATAGCCTAGAATGCATTTCATCTTCAAATTAAGCTATATCAGCTCCCAAAATTCACTTGGTGCTAAAACTGTTCTATTTACATTCTTGAGAGAAGCCTTCCCAGTTCCACAGGACTCTGGGTATCACAGTTCTTTCTCTGCACCTGCTCCGTTTCTCGGAGGTTCCAGCTCCTATCAGCCAGGAGCATCCATGATGGCTGGGGATGAGACCCTGAGTAGCCACTGGATAAATCACCCTAAGTGTGGAGAGTTAATCTGTCTGACTCTAAAATGCATTCAATAAGTGTAAAACAAAACTAATTGGTTCTCTCCCATACAAATTTAATCATACCATAAAATGTGATCGACACAAATAAAACCCATTGAGTGAGTTCAGTGTCAGGGATCCATAAAGGGGAAAAATGGTCTCGTGCATAATCGCAGGAATCAATTCACACATGCATTAATCACTTCCAATGCCAGAGGTGACAATAGCCAGGCTTGGTTGAAGGGACACTGGAAATTTCTTTCTTTTGTGCCAATCGTTCAGAGAAGCTAATTCCCTCATTGACTGTGGGGCTCATGTGCTGCTGCCAACACATCTTGGTCAATGCATCCTAGACCGTATTCATCAGGTGAGCTCTGTTCATCTGCAACTCACAGGCTGCTCTGGAGACAGATTGTTCTCCAGATAATAGGGTGTGTGAAATATCAGAAGCATGGCCCAAAGGATAGAATGATGCAAAGTGGACACAGAGGCCTCTTTTATGAACATTTATTTGGTGTAATAACAAAGCCATATTTAGTCAGGTGACTTTAAAAACATCAAACCTAGGCCTCTGCCACTGACTTTCTGATACAGGACATGAGGAGACATTGTCCTGGTTACCATACAGTTAGAAAAAGAGACTGCATGTGGCGTCTGAGGCAGACACTTCATCAGGAGAGGGGCCAGCATGGTCTGGCCTATGGCAGACTCAGGTTGCCCTCATAGAGGACAGCAGGGGTTTTATTTGGTTTGGGAGGGGTCTGGACTTGTGAGTCATGAGGATGGTGTAAGAAAAATGAGCCAGAGAAGCAGACAGATTCTATCTCAACAGGCTGAGACCACTCTATTAGAACAGCAAGGGGTCTAACCTTTCCAAGGGATGAAGGTTGAGTATTTGCTTAGAGAGGCTGGGATATATCTATCTATCTATCTATCTATCTATCTATCTATCTATCTATCTATATATATATATATATATATCCCCAAATCCCGAGCGTTGCTTAGGCCCTACTCTGAGTGTTGTCTATCAGTCAACAGAATCCATCTTTGTGCTTATTACAAACCCTTCCTCCCCAGGCTCTCATCCTGAACACTGTTTTTCTGTCAATAAGAACTCATTCTCATGGTAAAGTCACAGGTGCTTTGCTATAGAGATGTACTTTGCAAGGGGGGATTGATGCAGCCATGCCTAAAGCTCTGCTGTGATAATTGTCCAGTGGAAACTTTCCCTCCAAGTTTTACTGCATTCAAATGTGCAAGAAAAATAAACTGCTTGCTCAGACTCCAGAAGTTTTGATCCAGTACCGGCTAAGCCATGCTGAACCTAGTGTCTTCTTAACTTCCAGCTTGCAGGGACCCCCACAGTACTCCTTCTGTAAGCGATCCCTCATTCTTCCTCCTGCAAGCAGCCCCAATGGAATTCACTGGATCATTTAAAAAAAAAAAAAGATATGAAAATTTGGAGGAGGTTGTGGATCAGTGGGAGTCGGAGGCAGATAAGAGAGGTTAACAGAGTAAAATAAAATAAAAATAAATATTCCCACAGCTCATGCTCTGTCCCTAGATGGTGGTGCTATTGTGGGCTGTCCTTGTCAGATGTCGGCATGGTGGATGGTGTTCTCCCTGGAGAATGCAGGTTCTGTGGGCTCTTTTAAAAAAGCCCAGGTCACATGTTAATTACTGAATGGTCCCACAGGAAGGCCACTCCACACCAGCCACCCGCTCGGGTTACTGACAACGCTACCTTCCACATCCGGCCTCTGACTTCTGCTTCCCAGGCCTGCCTTCTGTGCATTGCTCTGCCTCCTTCCCTGTGATTTATCCCCATGGCATCTCTTCCCATCCTACTCTTCCATTTGTCTGCTTTCAATAATTATTTAAGCTTTATTAGGTATTTGTCAAGTAAACTGTCAGCTTCTGAAGTTTGCTTATTGTAGCCAGAGGTTTAGAAAGGCAATTTGTATGCATCTCTGTGCTCTCACGGCAAATCCTCTCCCTGGATTGAAATTATAATATGAACATGATGTTTTATGGCCTGGTAGAATGAAGATTCCACACTCGAGGCTGGGATATATTCTTTTATTTCTTTTGAGTTTTCCTGAGAAAGAAATATGTGAACAGCCCTGATGGCCTGGTACTGTAGAGGGGGATGTGGAAGCATGCTCACCACGAGGGAATCAAGAACAGAGAAACAGTTCCTGCACTTGGCCCTCAGATTCACGAGACTGAATGCCAGCCAAGTTCAACACCACTGGCCCTGTGACATTCTGAATATGCTGGAATGCAAGATTAATCTGGAGGTGAGGCAAGGAAAGAGGGCCACTGTGGGAGGTTCCCAAAACAGCTTGACCACACATCTGCCACGACAGGCTTTTAGGCCCAGACACAGCTTCTGTCAGGCATCACCTGGATCTGGGAAAAGCCATAAGCTGACCCATCTAGTGGGGCCTGCATCTGAGAGGAAATACCTATCTGATGTTCTAAACATTCCCTATACCCTAGACAAATGTCAGCCAATCAGGGTCCTGAACCCTGGAAATCCCCTCACCCTAACCTCTGCTGTGATAAAACAAAACAAAGCCAAACCTCACCCTGCCTGGGCTCCGGGCCCTCTGCTCTCACTGCTGCATGGGACAGAGAGCCCAAGCTCCAAGCTTGAAAATAAAGACTCTTTGCTTGTACATATGGGATTCAGTCCCCGTGGTGATCTTTTGGGGGTCCCCTAAATCTGGGCATAACACTACAGGACAGGGAGGGTGGGAAGGCATGAAGACCAGCAAGGTTTGAGCTGCAGCAGGGCAAGTGAGCAGTGTAGAGCTGTATGCAACAGATGCATTTAGGGGGCGGGGTGGGATTCGGGGTCAAGTTCTTTATAGGGCCCAAACCACGGGACTGATCAAGCCGAGGGGTGTGAGCTGTCCAGACCTTTTTGTTTGATTCCCGTTTGATATGACCTTCAGCCCTTGGTGTGTTCAATACCATATTGTTTGTGATTGTTAATCTTCATTGTTAGCTTGACAGGATTTGGAATCACCATGGAAACATGCCTGTGGGTATCACTATGAGGGGTGTTTCCAGAAAGGCTTAGTTGAGCAGGGAAGATGCTGCTTGAATGAGGGTAGCATCAATCCATAGGCTGGAGTGTCACACTGAATAAGGAGGAAGGAGTGAGCGGAGCACCAGCCTTCATTTCTTCCTGCTGGCCCACCGTGGATTCAGTGAGACCAGTTGCCTCATGCTCCTGTCCCCAACCCCTTCTGCTACAAAAGACTGTTCCCCCAGGCCATTTCCATCCTTATGTGCTTGGTTCAGGTATCCGCTCAGGACAATGTTTTTCTTTGAGAAAATCACCACATCTCAATTCTCAACTGGTAAAGTCGAGGCAGGGGTGCCCGTGCCCCTCCCTAGTTTCAGGAATGCAATGCAGGGGTGTGGCATACTGATGGAGTGTCCTCCTGACCAGGCCAATGCAAAAATGCAAAGCCACTCCATCTGGGGTTTGAAAAAACAAGGGCATAAGTGCAGGTCCAGGGCTGGTGGAGGCCTCCTGAAGAGCTTAAGGCAGTGGAGAGCGCAGAGAATCAAGGGGAGGCTGCGATCCAGCAGCAAGCATGAGGCATGGGCTAGTCTCTAGCCAATAGCTGTGCCTTCAGGGCCATGAAACAGGGAGCCTGTGTGGCTGTTGTAACAACTGTCATTGCTACTTCCATGATTAGTGACTGTCTTCTCTTCATCTCTGTTCCTGCTGCTGTGATAAAACACTCTGACAAAGGCATCCTAAGGGAGAATGATTAGTTGAGCGTGTAGGAAGGCAGATGAGTAAGGACCTCCTCTGTGTTCCTTAGGAGCCTCCGTTCTTTTAGGTCCCACTTTGTCTTAGTGGGTGACGTGGAGGTTAGACCCATAGTGAACTTGGCAGGGATGCAAGTGGGGGAGAAAGGAAGCTGCGGTTTGGCAGTGACATTTGGAGGCAACATGATTTTCCTGTATCCCTTTAGACTGAGATGCCACTGGTGGAAGCGAGACACTTTATTATTATTTATTTGTGGGACAGGGTATGATCCCTCCCAGGATAGCCTTGAAGTCACTATGTAACCAAGGGTGATTTTGTACTGCTGATGCTCCTGCTCTCCCCAGTTCTGTAATTATAAACCTGCATCTCCATGCTTCACTTGAGCAGTGTAGACACGCTTTCCACCACCTGTGCTGCATCCTCTGCCCCAGGAGCCTGAGCCTTTTTAACTCAGTGACTCATGATGAGAAGTGAGAGACCCTGCTCTGGTGATTCCAACAGACTCCTGCTTCTACTACTTCCCTCGATTCTCTGAGCCTCAGTTTCTCTATTGTGAAGTAAAGATAACAGAATTAAAAGGTTATGAGTCCTGTGCTGGGAACACGGCCAGCGCTCAATGGTTAGGGACTTTTTGTCATGATGTGAAAGTGACGTCTGTTCACTGATGACTGTGAGGTCCTGGAATTAATATTCTCACATCAGGTCCCTCTTCCTATCAATAGGTGAATGTGAGGTTATGGTGATCGTGTCTGCAGGTGAGATTGGTAGGAGACTGCTCAGCATAACACCTGGCACACAGTTAGACACTCCATTTCTAAACACCTGTGTGTGTGTGTGTGTGTGTGTGTGTGTGTGTGTGTGTGTGTGTATGTGTGTGAAGGATCTTAAAGTCCATAGGAGTGAATCTAGACCAGTAGTTCTCAACCTGTGGGTCACTGGGGATTGAACCCTTTCATAGGGGTTCCATATCAGATATCCTTCTCATCATATATTTACATTATGATCCATAACAGTAGAAAACTTATAGTTATGAAGCAGCAACAAAATAATCTTATGGTTGGGGAGGTCACCACAGCATGAGGAGCTGTCTTAAAGGGTCGCAGCATCAGGAAGGCTGAGAACCGCTGCTCTAGACGGTGGCTAGGCAGATGGGATTGCTGGGAAGAGTCAGGGGTGTGGAGAGCAGACTCTTGCCTTTCAGTGTTCCTAGACTAGAAGTAAGAAGTGTAGCAGCAGTAACTGCTGGGGAGTCACTGGCACCTTGTCTTAGGATACAGCTCTTGGGAGGTTCTGGAACTCACTCTCCCACTCTGACGTTCTCTCCTTGCTTCCTCTCTTCTTTCCTCTGTTGCTTTTCATGTTTTTATTTTCTTTTCCCACTTTCATGTTCTTCTTCCTGTACATCAAAGCTTGCTTCATGTTGCTTTGGCCACAAGGGTGCCAGATGCAGTTCTCGACATAAAAACCCACTGAATTTCTTCCCTTAGACACCATTCACGATGGGGGTGGTGGTGGTGGTAGGGGAGAGCTTCTGCAGCCATTCCAGCACCAGGAAGCAGGCCTCTACCCTTGAACTCCTGACTCCCTGACTTCTGTGAGCCTGAATTTCCTACAGGCTTACCTAGCCTCAGGTATGCCGAGGCACAAGCACTTTAGAAGCCCTTGTCCTAATGGTCCCGTTGCTCTAGATGGCCACTCTCATTGGCCCTACAGACCTTGAGCCTCAGAAGTCATCTCCTCCCATCAAGGCTATCTCTGATTTCTCAGCACATTGGTTTAGCTTTTGTGCTAGGTTCAGTCTTTGGCTCTTGTTCATGAGCCAGGAGTCCTGCCCTCCAGCCATTAGCATAGGAGAATCGGCATCAGGGACCACTGAGCCCAACCTCAGCCAATGTGATGGCATCCTCATCAGACATGTCCTTTTCATGGCTGTGTGTGTGTGTATGTGTGTGTGTGTGTGTGTGTGTGTGTGTGTGTGTGTATGTGTGTGTGTATGTGTACAAGTGTATGTGTATTTGTGCATGTGTGTGAAGGCCAGGTGTTAGTGTTGGGTGTCTTTTTTGATTGCTTTTCACCTTATTGTTTTGAGACAGTCTCTCACTGAACCTGGAGCTCACTGATGTGGCTGGCCTGTCTAGTCCCAGGGATCTTCCTGTCTCTGCATTCCCAGTGCTGGGATTACACTTGGCTTTTTATGTGTGGACTGCTGAGCTGAACTCAGGTCCTCGTGTTTGTAAGAACTTTACTGACTGAGTCATCTCTCAAGCCTCCCTTGGGTAGCTTTTTGTGTCTGAATTCCACACAGGACTTTCATCCCTGCTTTCTCTTGTGACAAGCCAGATACCACAGTCTGGTCTGTATTCACTTATCACTGGGTCATTCCCAAGTCCCCAAGGCCAGTAGCTGGCTAAGAGCTCTTTCCCCTACATGGTGGCCAGGCTGCTGACTTGGGGGTGTGCAGGGGACCACTGGCTCTGTAGAAGGCCAAGGCAAGGAAAAGAGCAGCTGAGAGAAGCAATCAGGAGCTCCTGGTCCAACTGAGGCGTATAAATCGCCAGGCTGCCATAAAGCCCTTTAAATGTTTTGACAGTCCCTAATCCATCAGAGCCTTTAATTGGGTTTTGACTGAGTTGTTCTATATGTAAATACCAGTTACTGGTGAGGTTGTTTACAGCCAAACTGTCTGTTTATGCAAATTGTGTTCCAAGATCACAGCGCTTTCATTGCAGGATAAAAACATTCCTTTTATTTAATGCCAAAATTGCTTCTTCCATGGGCTGGGGTTGGTTTTCCTCTTTGGCTTTTAGATAAAGCAAGACAATTTGGTAAGGTGGTGGAGAGGTAGTGCCCATGTAGGCGGAAACCACCCGGCCTCCCTCAGAGGAGGGCAATGAAGCTGAGTGGTTTGAGAGTTCCAGATTCCTGGGTACCTTAGCCCTTCCTCCCTCTCAACACAGGGTCTCCTGGAATGATGGGAGCTAACTACCTCTGAAGCAGCTTGGTTCTGGTTGGGTGAGTCTGTTATAAAGAGGAGTCTCCCCAACAACTGGGAGTTGCAACTCTCCCCCCCCCCAAATAATTTAATCCCTCTACTACCACCTAGATGGAGAAAGCTCTTATTTCTTCCCAAATCCATTTCCTTGCAGTCTAGAATGACATTTTGGGCCTCATGCCTCCAGGAGAATTCTTCCAGCTCTTGGTGACCTGGATGATGATGGTCTGTGGTCAGGGAGTCAGCTTCCATTCCTTTTCAGGTTAAACCCCAGCTCTGCTCAATTGCTTTTAGGGTCTTCTCCCTGGCTTTGCCAAATGAGAAAAAACAGTGCTGTATACATCTTGTGCCCAAGGCTGGGCATCATTCCTCTTGATATTGTAAATGTGCTGAGTAGACCTGGATAGGTCAGTGATTGACAAGAGGAGAGAGAGGCCCTGCCCTCCTGGAATTTGTTTTCTGTTCTAGTTTGCCCACAGCTGAGAATGATTTTTTGGGGGAGGGTCATTGTAAGTAGAATGTCAAACTATTATTCTAACCAAACTAGCTGTTCTGCTTCCTCTGCCTCTTAGTAAGCTCCTACACAGTGAGACCAGGTTTAGGACCAAGGTTCGTGTGCTAGGAGACAGGGAGTGGAGCTTCTGAGGGGTGGAGTCCATTGCAAGGTCACTAGATTGATGGAGGCCTCATTCTCAGATGAGATTAAAGTTCTTTTAAGACTGGGCTAGGTCTCTTGAGAGGAGTTTGTTATAGTCAGAGGGGCCCTTCTCTGGTCCCTTGTCTCCTTTCTCGACATGTGACCTTTCTTTTCTCTCCCCAACTGGGCTGAGAGGCCCTCAAACAGAACCGGGTAGAGGTCAGTGCCATGCTTTTGAACCCCAGGAACTATAAATGAACTGTTAGGAATTATGCAGCTTCAGACACACTGTTACAGTAAGGCAAACTGGATAAGACACAAACTAACCATCCATTTGGTGATAAAGGAAGTTGTCATCAGGAGTAAAAACACCCTAATCTTCCTTTCCTCCATCACTACCACACACATCTTCTTCGTCCCTTGTTTTTTTTTTTTTTTATCCCCTCAGAGGAGAAGCATGTCAGCCAAGACCCCGCCCCCTCAGCTATACCATGAATGCACTCTTTCCTCCCATGAAGTGTCTTTTACATCTTCTCTGCCCTCTTACTGTTGCCATTATGGTCTGTCTCCACATGCTGGAGAATTTCTCCCACTTGGGAAAAGCAGTTTGATCACCATGCTCCCTCCATGTCACACTTTGCCTTTGTTATGCTCAGCTCCTGCTGCCACCTCACCTCTGTGCCATCTTCAGTGGTTTTAAGATCAGATGCCTGGGCAGACTCTTAAAGCAATAAAACATCCGAATGCTGCCTCTAAGACCTGACATCAACAGGCTTTGAGATGTCTCCCAGATGATAGATAATCAACCAGGGCAGAAAACTACTTTCTTCTTTCACGAACCCGTCCCCAATAGAAAATCTACTTAAAATTAGCTACAGATACTGTCTTTGTTTCCTCACCTTCCCAGTCCATTGCTATCCAGCTTCACCCAACCAGTTCTCTGAAATTGCTTTGGAAATGTCACCAGTAACTGTCTGTACCTCCTGCTCTTCTTATCCAATGAGCTCCTCTGATGATCTCTGAACCTCACAATTTAGTCTCAGATCAGCCCCTTCTCCAGCTCTTTCATAGGCTCCCAATTCTAGAGCGCCCTGCATGTGTCTGTTCTTAGCATCTCAGTCTCTTCCTCATTGGTGAGCTGATCTATGATTCCTGGTTCAGCAATGATGGCTTCCTGGATTCCGTACCCAGAGCTCCAGTCTTCCTCTTCTTTGATATGTTGAGCAGTTTACATAACCCTTCCTAACCCTGGTTTTCTGTGCTCACTTTTATCTCCCCAGTGGATACTATCAGGGTACCTGGTCCTTCCCTGGAGACTCCCTCAGTGAGTGTCTCCCTGTCTCCCCTTCACATGCTGTGGGTCATTGAGTATGAACATTCTGGATGGCAGGACTTATTCTCACCATCTAACACATCACTTTCTCAGCTCAGACCTTCATTTGCCCCTCCCCCTAGTGATTTCTTGTTCCCACCTGTAGGACCACCTTCTTTAGGCCCTTCACCATGCTGCTGCCACAGGGGACTCTTTATCATGCAAAGTTGACCACAACTTTATTTCCCTAAAACCCACTTTTTAACGAATCACCAAAGCACAAATGTTAAAAATGTGTGTAGTTGAGATGCTGGACAGCTTATGAAAAAATATCAATAGATAGAGACAGGAGAGGAGTGAGGGCAGATAGTCCACAAACAGATGGACAGCCAGAGAGGTAGGCAGTGTTGCTGCAGGGTGAGTGGAGGAGACTCGTCCCTGACCTGAACTTGTGACTTGACCTTTAAATCCTGAGAAAGGACTTTGCCAACCCAATAGCTCCTTCAGAAGACATGTGCAATTTCTGCATATTGTGTCCTCAGTTCCTACAGTTTGGTGCTGCTGGTTATGTGCATGTCTGCCCACCAGGGGCCAGGAGTGGATAATGGATGGCTATGGCAAATGTGTGGGTGCTTCTCTCAAGGATGGCAGAACCCAGAGTTGTCCCCACACCACCCCTTCCTTCCTTCTGTCCAGGTTCAGGCTGAATATCTGACCCAACTATTCCACAAGCCTAGATCCTACCACTACACATACCAGCCTCACAGCCCACTCTGCAGCCACACTGCATCCCCTGCCCCAGAGTCCACTCTGCAGCCACACTGCACCCCCTGCCCCACAGTCCACTCTGCACCCACACTGCACCCCCTGCCTCACACCCCACTCTGCAGCCACACTGCATCCCCTGCCTCACACCCCACTCTTGCAGCCACACTGCACCCCCTGCCTCACACCCCACTCTGCAGCCACTCTGCATCCCCTGCCTCACACCCCACTCTGCAGCCACACTGCATCCCCTGCCTCACACCCCACTCTGCAGCCACTCTGCATCCCCTGCCTCACACCCCACTCTGCAGCCACTCTGCATCCCCTGCCTCACACCCCACTCTGTAGCCACACTGCATCCCCTGCCTCACACCCCACTCTTGCAGCCACACTGCACCCCCTGCCTCACACCCCACTCTGCAGCCACACTGCATCCCCTGCTTCACACCCCACTTTGCAGCCACTCTGCATCCCCCGCCTCACACCCCACTCTGCAGCCACTCTGCATTTCCTGCAGCTACTGGAGGGAAGTTTCCATCTCTGTGCATTTGCTCAAACTGTCTCAGAAGTGGAGCCTAGATATTTTCTATTCAGTCTTGAAGATTCTTCAGATGTCGGCTGACACCATCGGGGCATTTGCTTTTCCAGCTGATCCTCTATGTATCTGGTTCTGATATCTTTGCTATCAAATGGGGAAGTTTCCTCTCATGTAGGTGAGAACGAAGTCCATTCAGCTCTGATTCCCTGGTGCTGGGCAGAAGAATCTTTGGCCTTAACATATACTTGTGGGATAAATAGTTAAATGGACAAATAAGCAAATTTAAAAAGAATATACATGTTTAAAGTACCTAGGGCGCCAACCTTCAGACAAAGCAAGTTACTTCAAACCCTCCTGCCTAAGAATGTGGTTGGAATGGCCCTTGAAATGACCACTCCCATTTTGACTCCATCACTTGGTGAACTTTGCTGGGCTCCAACATTGTTCTGTTTATTAACGTACTTGTGTGGCACATCCAGCTCCTCTAGGAGCCTGCAAAAATGTTGTTAGGGTTAGGCACCTTATCCATACCTGTACCCCAAAGATCTCAGTTCCTAGGACACTGCAGCTACCTGATAGAGATTGATTGAACAAATAAAGGCTTTGCTTTGAAACTGTGCAGCATGCACAGGATGTTCAATGTAGAACTGACTGGAGAAAGCAAGGTTTCGGGTATAGCACCCTGGCTAAAGCTGGGTTGGGGCAGGCTCAAACTTCTTGCAGGGAGAGGCCCCAGAAGAGTAACCACCACACAAATCTTCATGTGTCCATTCATTTGAAGAATTTGTTAGAGGGGAAATCTGGGAAACTCAAGGCAAGAGTCCAGTGTGGGCTGGAATTGAGCAGGAGTGAGAGGGAGTCATGGTGGCCAATTGTGATGATTTACTTGACATTGCTCAAAATGTCAGCCTATGTCGCTCATGGATTTGGCCTTCAGGATACAAAACACATTATAGTTTACAGGCAAAGAAATGGGTGCATAAGCATGAGATAGCTTGCCTAAAGTTATAGAAGCAGAGCAAGGCAAGGTTCCGCCCTGCTTCCCGTGTTTCTCTCTTGCTCACCCATGAATGACAGGCGATCTGTGCCCCCCTCCAGCAGTCAATACCCCTGCTCCCCTTCCAGGCCTTGTCCTACCTTCTCCAGGATTCACCAGCCAATGGAACCCTCTCTCCCCTTCGTATTTGGAGCACATCAAGTTTATTTTTTCCTCTAGGTTTTTGAAAATGCTGGCACATCTTACCTTAAAAGTATGTGATGATGCTTTTGTCACTGAGGTGACACTGGTGGTAAGACTCCAGCATGTCTCTTGGGGGCTCAGAGCAAACCCACTATCTGGGGTCTTGTTATACTTCTGATTCGGGCTAAATAGGGACATGAAAGCCCGAACTTCTGCATTCTGCACAGGGCCAGCTGTGCCAATGCTATGCATTTGGCAAGGATGAAAAGAAGTGTGGGATCTTCTTTAGAATTAAATTAAAAAAATTTTTGTAAATCTTTTCTGGCTGTTTATTTCTTCTTTTACTGTGAAATCCATTTTAAAAGATTGTAATTGAAGGTGAGCCTGAGGAAGTCCCAGGATGCTGGAAGGCCTTAAGGATGATCTAGTGCATTTGAGAAGGGCTGGAAGCCTAGAGGGGCCAAACATTTATAATCTAATTATTTAAGACTATGTGTCTCAAGGCATCTGGAAAGGACAGTCTCATTTGGGGGCTTCCGTTTGGTGAACTGTATGCTATCTGGATTTGCTTGGGAAAAGCCAGGTCTAAATAAAAGGCCAGAAAACCCAGTAATTTGCATGCTAAGACGTGAAGGACTGTGCTGGCTGGGAGAGTGTAGGTATGGGCAGTCTTGAAGGATAGACTGGGGTAGTGACACAGAGGTGAGGAGGGAGGTCTGCTTGAGGCAGAGCCAGCAGAACCCAGGACTGACTGACAGGCTCAGAGACTCCTGGGTCTGGTTCAGACACCGGGGAAGGAAGATTTTCCCATCTCCCAAATACCAAATGTCTGTGATTTTAAAAGAGCTCATGATTTACGAAATAAACATACTTTAAAAAAGAAAACCAACAAAGCGGGGAAAAAAATCCCCAAAAACCCCCAAAACCAAAAAATCCCCTCTTATACAACAAAAGAAGTAGTAAGGGGGGTGGAGAGACAGGTCAGCAGTTAAGAGCACTGGCTGCTTTTCCAGAGGGCCTGGGTTCAATCTCTAGCAACCACAAGACAGCTCACAACCATCTGTAACACTAGTTTCAAGGGATCTGACATCTGCCTCCCTCCTCCTCAGGCACCGGGTATGCAAGTAGTGCACAGACATATATGCAAGCAAAATACTCATATACATAAAAATATTTTTCAAAAAGGGAAGAAATACAGAGAAAACACACTCCTCTTCCAAGTCTCCTCCACTCAGCCTATCAGCCTCTGCTCCCAGAGATGACAGCTGGCCCGATCTCCTGTGTTTTCCAAATGTTATTACATGGCCCCATTCATTTTTCCACTGACAGACTGGCCAAAGTAGCAGCCTACACCTGCCACAGAAGCTCACAAATTTTCCATTAGAAGTTTGTTCCTGGTGTAGGCTAATTGCCTATAATGAGTTTCATTAAGACATTTTTCTACATGTATATGCTTCTTGATCATGCCCCTTCTCCTTCCACTCCTTTCTCATTTGGTGTTGCTCTCTCTCTCTCTTTCTTTGATGACACAGTGGTGGCCTCATTTCCCATCAGCCCATGGCCTTCCTTACTAGTTTTAACAGCTGCTGTGTATTCTGTAATTCATTTACCATTCCTTTATGAATGTGATGTTATGTTACTTCTGGTCTTTTGACACTGCAAGTGTTTTCTCAGAGAACATCTTTCCTGGTGTGTCAACACAGAACGTGGCTGGACCTGCAAGAGGACTTGGGCGAGATGACAGGGTCAAGTGTGCAAGAGGGAGAGGTCTTCCCTCAGTTCCTCCCAGAGCACTGCTGCTACATTTAGACTCTCACCAGAAACATGCCATGGTGAACCCTCTCACTCCTTCACCATATCAAAGACATCTAAAGAAAATGAAGTATAACCTATAATCAGTAAGATGAATAGACCTTAAAGGTAGGGTTTTTGGGGGTTCAGAAATCACAGACACTCATGTAACCACTCTGTCAAAACAGAGGCCAAATTCATCAGTTTCTAAGGGTTTCTCTCACTCCTTGTCAATTACATTTGGCTCAGGCTCCAGGAAGTCCTATCTTTTTTTTTTTTTTTTTTTTTTCAAGACAGGGTTTCTCTGTGTAGCTTTGTGCCTTTCCTGGAACTCACTTTGGAGACCAGGCTGGCCTCGAACTCACAGAGATCCACCTGCTTCTGCCTCCCAAGTACACCACCACTGCCCAGCTTGTCCTATCTTTTAATCACAATAGATTCTGTATTGTAGAATGTTAAAGACGTATTACATTTCTATGCTATGGAACATTTGTTTAATAATGCAAAGATATGTTGTATTCTTTTATGTTGCATTTGTTTAACTCTGTGAGGCGGTGTTACTTTGCCTGTCTAAGACACCTGATTGGTCTAATAAAGAGCTGAATGGTCAATAGCAAGGCAGGAGAAAAGACAGGTGGGGCTGGCAGGCAGAGAGAATAAATAGGAGGAGAAACCTGGGAGGAAAAAGATCCAGGAGTGAGAAAGGAAGGGGCTAGCCCCAGCCACACAGCCAGACACAGAATCAGAAGGAAAGAAAAGATATACAGAAATAGAGAAAGGTAAAAGCCCAGAGGCAAAAGGTAGATGGGATAATTTAAGAAAATCTGGCTAGAAACAAGCCATTATTAAGTAATAATAAGAAAACGTGTATTTATTTGGGAGATGGGTGGTTGGCCTCCAAAGAGAAAAGAGTAAGACTCAAAAATCCAACTACAATTCTGCACTTAAACTTGATGTACCTGAAATCATGCAGCAGGCACTGTATGAGCCTCACTAGCTTTGCTTGAGGTCTGTGAGAGTCACACATGCTATTGTCATCAGAGACCCTTTTTGCAGATAAGTACTATTCTAAGTGTTCCTATTTCTGTGAAGAGACACTATGATCATGACAACTGTTATAAAGGAACACATTTAATTGAGGTGGCTCACTTACAGTTCAGAGATTTAGTCCATGGTCATCATGGTGGGAAGCAAGGCAGCATGCAGGCAGACATAGTACTGGAGAAGGAGCTGAGAGTTCTAGATCTTGATCTACTGGCAGCAGAAGGAAAAACCATCCCACTAGGCCTAGCTTGAGCATATGAAACCTCAAAGTCCACCCCCACAGTGACATACTTCCTTAGACAAGTCCACACCTACTCCAACAAGGCCAAACCTCCTAAGAATGACAATCCCAATAGGTCAAGCACTCAAACACCTGAGTTTATGGGGGCCATATCTATTCAAACTATCACAAGTACTATATCATTTTATGAGTATAGTGGCTGTACCGTATTTTGTTTTCTGTTATTTTCTAGGTAGACATTTGATTTGTTTAGAGTGAAGTAAAGATGCCAGCATTCTAGTGTAATTCTTTGTGTAGACAGTTATATTCCCTGTTGCTGTGATAAATACCCCAACAAAAGCAACTTAGGGGAGAAAGGACTTATTTTGGCTTGTGATTTCATTGTAGTAAGGAAGTCAAGCTGGGAACTTGAAGTAGCTAGTCAATCCACCCAAGAACAGAGAGAATAAATGCATTCATGCATACTCTCAGGCCACTAGGAAATAGTGTTACCCAAAGTGGGCAGGATCTTCCCACAGCAATGAGTGGAATCAAGATAAGCAGGCACAGATAGGCTCAGAGGTCAACCTAAACTAGACAACCCCTCGCTGAGACTATCTTCTCAGGTGAGTCTAGATTATGCCAAGTTGACAGAACCAATCACCTCAGGGACTGATTTCATTTTGCCTTCAATCCACACCTGAGTAGAACTTTTGGACCCTGGTGACTGCACATCACAGTCTGCTCCCAGAGTCATGGTGGTTGTGCCATCTTATACTCCCAGTGGCAACAAGGAATGTTCAAGCTGAGCAGCATACTCACTCATATTTGATGTTAGCAACTTTTACATCTTAAAAAATAGATTTGATTCATTAAAGTTAGCATGAAGAATAATGGGTTTTCATATATGTCTACATACCTGGTTCTTATCTAGTCTCGCTCCCACCACCCTTTCCTTCCTGACTCTTTGTGTGGGTCTTCTTCCTCTGAGATTGTCCACTCTTCTGCTCTCCTGTCTCTATATTCCATTACCTTCTCAGTTTCCACCCCTCTGTTATGATCCCCTTTTATGTCAACACACACACACACACACACACACACACACACACACACACACACACCCCTAGAGATTCCATGCCTACGAACATGGTTTTTGTGATTTATACAACAGTGTCCAGGTACATCTACTGTTCTGAGAATACCCCAATTTCACCTGTCTTATGACTGAATAAAATCCTAATGTGTATATGTCCCACACTGTCTTTATCCATTCAGGAGTTGATGGACATGTGGGCTGATTCTACTTCCTTGCTACTGTGACTAGCACAGCAATGAACGTGGTGTCTCTGGTGTGTGACTTAGAACCCAGAGTCAATTAGCAGTTCTACTTAGTGTTTTTGTGACCTCCATTCTGATGTCCATGGTTCTTGTCACTCTGCTGTTTGTCTCCTGTGCTGTGTAGAAGTCGTTTCACGTAATCCCATTTGTCAGTTTTGGGAATGGTTGTCTGTTATTGGAGACCTTTTCAGGGAGTCTTGAGGTCTTTATCTTACGTTTCCCTCTAGCAGTTTCAGATGTGAGGTCTTATATTAAATCCTTTAATCTGTTTTGAATGAAGAGATCTAGATCCAGTTTTGCTTTATATGTGTAGATGTCTCATATTTCAAGTACTATTTGTTGAAGAGGTTGTCTTTTTTCCTAATGTATGTTTTTGATATCTTTTCAAATTTATAGCTGTGTGGGTTTACTTCTGGCTCTTATATTCTATTACACTGTCTGGCACATCTGTTTTTGTCCAAATACCATGCTGTTTTCATCACTATGGCTCTGTAGTATAATTTGAAGCCAGGTATTATAATAAGTATAGCATTACTGCTTCTATTTAGAATTACTTTGGCTATTCAGGGAGTCTTTTAAATTTTAATCATTTTTGGGGGTGGTGTGGTGAAAGATTTAATATGATTATTTTAATTACCAATGTGGTTGTGTGTGTGTGTGTGTGTGTGTGTGTGTATACATACATGCACGTGTTTGTGTGTGTACTGGTGCACATGTGTGGGCAGGTGTGTTGAGACCAGAGGACAACCTGGAGTGCCATTCCTCAGGCTCCTTCCACCTTGTATTTCCCCATCATGTCCTCCACTAGCCTGGGTGGAATTTTCCTCTAGGCCTATGCTAGCTGACCAGTGAGTCACAGGAATCTACTTGTCTCTACACCCTCCCTGGCATTACAAGCACAAACTACCATCACCAGCTTTTGAACTTGGGCTCTCATGCTTGCAAGGCAAACATTTTGCTCACTGAGCCACCTCCTCAGCCCATTCATTTATCTTCTTTTATAAAATGCTTGTTCAAGAACTTTGGTAATTTTCACTGGGCTGTGTGTCTTCAATTATTAATTCTGAGAGCTTTTTATATTGTGGACACCAGTCTTTTGTCAGACATATATTTCCTCTCAGTCTGTGGTTTGCCTTTTTAAAAATCTAAAACCACTTGCAGAGGAACATTTTAAAATATTGATGGGATTTTAATATATTTTACTTTGTTTTTAGTGCTCCTTTGTCCCAATGTTGTGAAATTCTCCTTTTATGTTTTCAGCTTTTAAGTTTGTGTCTGCTTTGAATTAATTTTTATTTATACTGTGGAGTAGAGGTCAAGGCTCAGTTTTTCTTTATAGTTCACCCTCCAATCTTCTTTGTTGAAAAGAAATGCCTTTACTCCACGGAATTGTTTGAATATCTTAGTAAAATATTATCAGCCAGGGGTGGGGATGTGGCTAGTGGTATAATATTAGCATGTGCAAAGTTCTGAGTTTAATCCCAGGCATCTAAAAATATACTTATAATAAAAGGTTTGGATTTTATTCTGTGCCTGAGTCTACTTTAGAAAACAATCAGCCAACTGTATATGTGTGGCTCTTGATATTTTATACATATACCAATCAGTTATAGTCTTGATTATTGTAGCTTTATTGTAAGTTTTAAAGTCAAATTGTGGAGGTCTTCAAACTTTGATTATTTTGGATAGTCTAGGTACTTCTGTTTATCCATAAATTTTAGAATTCTATTTTCTAGTTACAAAATGGTTGGTGGGATTTTAAACTGAAGTTATAAAAAATGTAGGGGGACTTATTCTAACAAAACTTGAGTCCTACAATCCACGTGCACAATGTGCCTCTCCATTTATTTAGGATTTAACATCACTCAGCAATATTTCAGTGTTTTTTATTTTTCAAGCAGAGTTCTTACATGACATTCATTTGATCTATTTTAACACTATGTTTTTGATGCCATTGCAAATCTTTTATTTGATCTTGTTTGTTGGTAATATGAATTTTGTTTTTAGTTTGTAGTTTATGACTTTGGTAAATATCCATATGAGTTGAAGTAACTTGGAATGGATGCCTTTGGGCTCTCTGTACGTGTCAGCATGTCATTTTGAGGAAGAGTAGCTCATTCTTTTCTAGTACTCATGCTTTCTACAGACCTTTGCATGGTGGTGTGTGCTGAGGATATCATTCTGTATAAATAAAATGCTGATTGGCCTGGCTACTATGGCAGGCAGTATGGCGGGAATGAGGTGTCTACAAGTGGCATGTTACACTGTGTGGTGAATTTAGTCTTTGCTAGTACAAAAAAAAAAAAAAAAAAAAAAGGTTTCTGAGCTACAAGCTGCTTTGATAGAAACATAGAACTGCTGGCAGTAAGCTACTATTTTAGCCCTAGTAATGCTACTGTTTGAAACAATAGATTCATAGCCGGGCGGTGGTGGCACACACCTTTAATCCCAGCACTCAGGAGGCAGAGCCAGGTGGATCTCTGTGAGTTCAAGGCCAGCCTGGTCTACAGAGCGAGATCCAGGAACAGCACAAAGCTACACAGAGAAACCAACCAACCAACCAACCAACCAACCAACCAACCAACAAACAATAGATTCACAATAAGACAGATTCAGATGGAACAAGACTTTAAATGCTTTACAATGTGTGTAAAAATGTATGTAGGCTTGAAAGAGAGAGAAAAAGGAATATATGCAGTTATATAAACAAATAGATAGTTTTTAAAAATAAGCTCTTTAAAGAGACAGTAAAGATAGTATAAAAATAAGCCACGTAAAGATGGATATTACACAGAGAATCTGGTTTGTGTTGTCTTTGGGATTTTTAACTGCAAAAAAACATTTGATCGTAAAAGATGTTGAGTTAAGCCAATATATGTTTTAAAGATACCTTGACTTCAAAATTTAGATCTAAGGATATGTTATTTTGGAAAGGAGCCTCTACTTTTGTTTCCACAGAAAGCCAGAGGCTATGGATTTGTTCCAGATTAAGATACATCAGGTTTGACCAGCCAAGACCCCCTGAAAGGTCTCCAATGACACCATGGCACAGATGATGCAACATTCAGAACAGTTTCAAGGCAGATGGCTCAGACAATACACCCTCACAGACTATTTCATAATTCTGAAATTTTCTTTGTGTACCCATAAGATACAGCACCCCCCTCCAGCAGGAAGTTGTAAGAGAAGCTACGCCCAAATTCCCAAACATATTACTAAAAGAAAAGGTTAGGAGATTCTTATGTCCCATATTGGAAGAGCCCTCTAGTGTGGGACAGAGAAAAACCAGTATTTTATTTAAAACAGGTTGATTGTAAATGTGATCTCTTTCTACAGAAGAAAAGGGATATGATATAGATATGATAGGATGAAAGGGTAGATTATTGAATCTACTTTTAAAGAGCAACTTGTTTAAAATGTTTTATGTTGCTATGGATTTTAGTTTATTGATACAAATTTAAAGTTAATTTTGTTAAACTATATGTATATTTCTACTCTTGTTTGAGGTATTATGTTTATGTAACTCATTTAGATTGTAATGGATAATTAAGAAATGCAGATTAATAATTAGTCTTCTTGGATAGTCAAACTTGTAGCCATGTTAGTTAAGTTTTCTAGGTATATATAGATATAATTTAGTTAGGTAGGTAATCTTTAAACACTTCAAAGACCTACAGAATATGGCATTTAAAATGTTTTGAAAATTTAGACTTTCTGGACAGTGAGACATGTCTGCTCCTGGCAGCACTCATTTACTTCAGAGAGGAGGGTGGGCATCGAAGACACTCTATATGGAGTTTATCTTCTTCTTGGCAAAAATAGCCATTTAGACAAGAAACTGTTCTTGCCTGGACTGCTTGATCAACTGGACATGCAGGAGCCATAGGAAGGTGACCACTGAACTTTGCTTGGTGAAATGGTCCTTCAGGTTCCTGCTTTGCAGAGGAAACTGCCAGACATTCTACAGGACACTGAGAGAAGTGATTGAGAGACTCTAGGTATGTGGGCTGAAGACAGATGCCCCAACTTTACAAAGGAACGTTAGGTGACTGTTAGGCTGCCAGCTGTCTCTGTCTACTCTTGCTTGCATCCTTCTCCTATTTCTCAGATAGTATTATATCCTTCTGAGGTCTTTAATATAGTTGAAGACTAGATAGTTATAATTTTCTTAGTTATGATAAAAGATAAGTTAGATATGAAATCTTAGACTAACAAATGTAAGATAGATAGGATATCTTCTTTAATTTTGCCAAATACAAATAGACTAGTATTATAAATAGACTAGATATTGTAACTGTAATTCTTACTTGATAATTGTTTGTTGTCTGCAATTTTACTATGTGAAAGTTAAAACCTTCCTTTTGAAAAAAAAGAAAAGGGGAAGTACTGTGGATATCACCCTGTGTAAATAAAATGCTGACTGGCCAGTAGCCAGGCAAAAAGTATAGGTGGGACAAGCAGAGAAGAGAATTCTGAGAACAGGAAGGCTGAGTTAGGAGATGCTGCCAGCTGCTGCCATGAGTATCAACATGTAAGATACTGGTAAGCCACGAGCCATGTGGCAAGGTATTGATTTATAGAAATGGGTTAATTTAAGATAGAAGAACTAGATAACAAGAAGCCTGCCACAGCCATACAGTTTGTAAGCAATATAAGTCTCTGTGTGTTTACTTGGTTGGGTCTGAGTGGCTGTGGGACTGGTGGGTGAGAGAGATTTGTCCTGACCGTGGGCCAGGCAGGACTGGAGAAAACTTCAGCTACATTGAGTGGAAGTGGTAGACACAGGTACTGTTTATTTATTTCAGTTTTATGAGGGACTTAATATTCATTGATAACCTTTTTGAACTTTCTCAATTGAGGAAACATGTTTGAAAATAAATTTAAGAAAATACTAGAAAATATTAGAAAAATTATTTCCTATTATTGAAAGCCCTCATCATATATAGATTTAATAATGTTCCTACTAGACCCTTGACAGTTTTTGTTTGACTTGTACTTGTAGATGCCTTTGTTTCTCTCCTCTTCTCTCATTTTTCTTGTCACTGTGAATGATCATTTTGTAGAATATTAGTTTCTAGAAAGGCCTTCATCTATATTGGAATCAACTCTGAGGACAGACTAAACAGTTACTCATCACTGTTCCTGCTTTGAGGTCACAATGCCTTGAGAATTTCACTATTAGTGAGGCAGAATACTCTCTGGGTCATTTACTTTACTGTGGACCATTCATTTCTTCCCCTTTAAGTTCTAAGGAAATTTTAATATTCAGTCAATTTATAAAACTATTGATTTAAAACTGTATGGTAGTTAATCTTTATCATTAATGTGAATGGGTTTAGAATCAATATGAAAACTCTCTTGGTTAATTTTTATTGTCAACTTGACACAACCTAGAGATACCTGGGAATGGGAAACTTCAACTGAAGAATTGCCTTAACAATATTGGCCTGTGACCTTATCTGTGGAGAGGTTTTCTTGATTGATGACTGATATGGGAGGACCCATCCCACTGTAGATGGCACCACCTCTAGGCATATGGGCCTGGATTTTATAAGAAGCATGAGCCATTGAGTGAGCCAGTAAGTACTATCCCTCTGTGGTTTCTACTCCAGGTTCCTTGCCTTGAGTTCCTTCCCGGACTTCATTCAGTGATGGATTGTGACCAGGAAGCATAATCTGAAATAAACTGTTTCTTCCCTTAAGGTGCTGTTGGTTATAGTGTTTATCATAGTAACAGATAGCTAACTAGAACAGAGACACACCTCTGAACATGTTTCCAGAAACAAAAGAAATAGACATACCAGACCTGGGCTGGTTCTTTGTGCAGTGTTAGGCTTGGAGCTAGTGTGTGCTACAGAAGGTAGAATCATGGCTCACTCAACTCCAAACAATCATAGCACAGTCCAGGCACCCCATAAGTACCACATTCCAAAGGCTGCCTGAGCTCATGACAATGCTGTTCTCAGATCTTGGAGCCTAGCACTGTCCTGGACACAGAGTAAGATACAATAGGTGACTATTGGAGAAAAGTAGAAAATGTTTTTATTAGTCATTTGTCTTCTTGCCGTGACAACACACCTGATGAAAACAGCTTGAAGAAGGAGGGGTTTGTGTTGGCTCCCAGCTGACAAGGGATTGACATCCATCATGGCGGGGAAGCCACGACAGGAGGAGTGTGAGGCAGCTGCTCACATTGTGCCCACAGTCAGGAAGCAGTGAGAGGCGGATGCTGGTGCTCAGCTTGCTTTCTTAGTGTTTTACTCTTCTTTCTTTATTGTTTTTAAATTTCTTAAGAATATTTTTCTTTAATAATTTCTTACATGTATGCAATGTGTGGGATGCCAGCCCACGGGATGGTGCCATTCTCATTCAGAGTGAATCTTCTGTCTTCAATTAAACTTTCCTGTCAACACCCTAGACACTTCAAAGGGAGAGGATTAAATAGAGGGAATTAATTATTCAGTTTAGGGCCCTGAAAGACCAAGCAAGGCAGTCTGGAGGATCCTATGTTAGAAATGGAGATGAGATAGTGGTATCATAAGTAGGAGTTTATGGCATAGTCCTGTATAGATAGGTGCTTAGATCTCAAGGGGTGGTGTCCTACAGTCTATCCTCAGGTTTTAGGAAGAGGCCATAGGATTGGCACTGTCGAATCTGCAGAAACTTTGGTGGCTGGTAGTGGGAACAGGGAAAGAAGCCCAGGGGGCTGTTCTTGAAAGTTGGAGAGACATGGACAGCAAATAGCTGGAAAGGAGCCAATTTCTGACACTCTCAGGATTATGGGGATGGGTGTTTGTAAACTACATTTCCCAGAATCCCATGGTACTTCACTGGTTTCTGCCCCTTGGTGGCATCAATGAAGCCAATAAGTAGTGGCACATACATATTGGTTTGGTGTGGTCCACAGGCCAAATGGAGCTTCCTGCCTGCTCATGTGTTAGGATTTAACAATAGGCTCCAAAATTTAAATTGTTGAGTTAAATAAAAATGAGAAGAGTGATATTTTATGGCACGTGTAATTATGTGGGACCCACATTTCAGTGTCCGGAAGTTCTGGCCATTATCCTTGCTTCTGTGTTGTTTAAGGAAAGGGTGGGAGCAGACATTTTCAACAGAGACCTCAGTGGCTGCAAAATCTCAAATCCTTCTCACTTGGTCTTACAGACAATGCGTGACATGTTTATGTGAGTGTTTCAGGGCCAAGGTGATAGGAGAAGCTATGAGAATAGGAGTCAACTATTAAGGACGATTGAGCTGGGCCGTGGCATCCCATTCTAGATGGGAAAGCAGTGAGAAGCCCTACTGCATGTCTATGTGGGTCTATATTTTAGGGTGTTGGAGTTAAATAAGCTGTAGCTAGCTCCTCCTGACTGAGAAAGAAAGAGAAAACAAAACCAGAAACCATGACAAATGCATCATTCCTATCGCCTGTGTGTCCTTGCTGTGGGAAGCTGCAAGACTGGTGCCATCAAGGGAAGATGGGACCCAGGCACTCCCTGTACTAGAGCTGAGGTGGTCTCAGGCCTGTTCTCTGATACACTGGTCAGAATTATTTGCCTCAGATTCTGTGAACTGTGAGGCCATCTCTATATTCCCAGTACTTTGATTTTTGTATCAGTGACAGCAGGTATGAACATGTGTTTGTTGAATGACTTACAGAGTGGAGTGGGATTCAGCAATGTCACCCTCAGAAGGTAGCCTGTCATTAGGTCCTGTCTCCTCAAATGGACAACTTTGGTTTCCAAGCACTCATGCCACATGGCCAGGGACTTGAGCAGGGCAAGCTTGAGACACTTGTCATTCTGGAGTCTGGGATCCCTCACGCATAGGCAGAGCTTCAGACTTTTGCCATTTTGGAGATTATAAGGCCTTTTTAAAAAAAGATTTATTTATTTATTATGTATACAGAAGAGGGTGAGAGGGTGTCAGATCTCATTACAGATGGTTGTGAGCCACCATGTGGTTGCTGGGAATTGAACTCAGGACCTCTGGAAGAGCAGCCAGTACTCCTAACCCCTGAATCATCTCTCCAGTCTCATAAGACCTTTTTTTAAAGTAAGGAAATACTCTAGAGTGAGGTCATGAAAATCATTTCATATTTAAAATATTATATTTAACAAGGTAATGCTTTTATCTACAAGATAATTGCATGAGTTATTTAAAGCCTTCATGCGTAATGGATACAGTGGACCATGCCTGTGATCTTAGTACTTGGAAGGTTGAGGCAGGAGGATTACAAATTTGAGGACAGAATAAGCTAGTGAGACTTTGTCTTAAAAATAAAAAATAAGCCATAGCCAGGCAGTGGTGGTGCACATCTTTAATCCTAGCACTTGGGAGGCAGAAGCAGGTGGATCTCTGAGTTTAAGGCCAGCCTGGTCTACAGAGTGAATTCCAGGATGCCAAGACCTCACAGAAAAGCCCTGTCCAGAAAAACCAACCAACCAACCAACCAATCAACCAACCAACCAAACAAACAAATAAATAAATAAACAAAAAAATAAAATAAATGTTGAAGGAAGGCAGATCCAGAGATTCAAACAGCAGTTCTGGAAACAGATGAAAAGCTTCTTCTGATGCAGGGTATCTTTTTGGCCACAGCCTTGTCTGGAGGTGATATCTTTGCCCAGAGGTATGGCTCTTTGGAAGCATGAAGCCAGTGGTACAGCCTCCTCACTTTGCTTCAGCAAGAAAACCTATATTCAGCGACAGCCACCATGTTTGTCTGGTCCACGCTGGGCTAGGGGCTGAGGCTGGGTTTCCTGCTCCTCCACACAGCCAGCTTCAACTGCTTGTGTCTGTCTGTGGCATGGCCATGTCTAGCCCAGATAACCCCATACAAATGAGCAGAAGATGGACCTTCTGTGTCATTAGATGAGAAAATGTCCCCTTAGCCGTGGACAATGGGCTAAGGCTGGCTACAGTTTCCCGACAAAACCCACAGTTGAGTGGGAAGAGCTCAGCCTAGAATTTCAGTTTCTTCTCACACCCTTTTAGCAAGAAGTTTTGTGCTATACACAACCTGTACCACAGTATATAGCAGCCACAACCAGTTTGCATGGAATTTTCCTACAATTTTCACCTACCTGTCCCCATGAACCTCACTTCTCTGTGTTCCTATCCTTTCTGTTCCGATCCTTTTGGTATGATGGTCCCTTGGGGCAAGAGCTAATGGAGGTGGGGGCGATGACTTATTTACAGATTTATGTTTGTGGACGATCCCTTGGTGGAGGGGGATCCTAAGTCTCTCTGAAACACACACTAACTCCTTCCTGTTCCTGGCGCCCGTCTGCCCGGATTGCTCTAAGTAGCCGGCTGTTGCAGCGTCATGTACATATTCCTGTTGTCAGCATTAATAAGGTACAATTGCCTGGGGCCTTGTTACCCACCAATTAAACTTTGGGTTTTATTGTGCAACCTCGAGGATGCTTTACGGTGTCAGACGCGCCTGGCAGTTAAATACGACTAAGACTCATCGCTCCCGCACGGCCGCTTGGCATCTTGCTCCACTCAGGGTGATTAAGGAATTAATTGATTTGGATGAGACTGGCACATGCTCTTGACAATAAAATGATGACGCCCTATTAAGCTGTGGATTTCAGGCGCCTGCTGCTGCGCTGAACGCAGATTGGTGGCTTTTGGGCCCCGGGCTTCTGGACCATCCCCAGATTACTGTGGCAGCAGTGGGCTCTGTCCCTAGAAGTGGGGATCCTACAAGAGCCTTCTGGCAGCTCCAGTGCCTTCATACTTCCCTTCCCCACTTCGTTCCCCTCCACTCCTCCCTCCCGCCATTTTCCCTCTCCTCTCATCTCTTCCTTTCTTTCCACACCTCTTCCTTCGCATTTGTATCTTTCCTTTCAAACTCTTCATCCCATCTCTCCCTCCTCTACTCCTTTCCACTTTCCTGTGCATCCACTCTGTTTCTACTTTTCCATGCCATAATCTTCTTCTTCCATCCCTCCCTTCCTCCAAGTGCTGTGCACACACCAACCCGCCGCGACCTTTGCTTCAAGCTTGGGAAACCTGTTCTTCCTTGTGCTCCTTCCTGACCTAACACCATTTGCTTTTCCTCAATATGAGCCCACTCCTGATGCTCCTGAAGGAGGGTCCTTAAGACAACCCCAGGAGTGGCAGAGAGCCAAGTCACTCCAACACTCTAGAGTAGGGGCAGGCCTCATGGATGTAGGAGCAGGGACATGATAGAGTTCTGACCCAGGGTGCCTGAAGACAGTGCAGACAGAGCAGTGAGTGTTTCCTGCAGCACAAGGAAGCAGAGGCACAAAGAGGAAGGGGGACTGGCCCATGAGGCCCAGCACTTTATATATATATATATACATATATAAAGTGGGGGGAATTCAGGTCTTGCCTTATGTCCTCAGTGCGGCACAGAGTAGGCAAGGCATTAATCCACTTGTCTACACTCAGCCTAGGCCAGCTAGTAATAGCAATAGCACCATTGGTCCTGGTGCAACTCCTGGCCTTTTAGATGGCCTTTTAGCATTAGTTGGAGCCTCCTCCAGCTGCCTGGTGGATGGGTCACTGAGTGGCCCTTCCAGGGCTATGCTGAAAGGCCTAGGGGGCTGAGAAGTGCATATGCAGCTCCCTCTTTCTCTTTCCTCTGTTACAGAGGAAGTTTGAGTCTCTAGGATGTGGAGGGAAATTATGGGAGATGCTTGATTCCTAGATAATCACAGAGACAAGAGAGACGAGCTTTCCAATGACAATATCACCTGCCACAACTGTCCCATTGACAACAGTATTACCTAGTTCATTAAGCCGCAAACACATGGAGCATTTTGTTACAGCACCAGGATTGCTTGAACAGACTAAGTTTTCAAGTGTTGCTGAAGAAGAGAGAATCCTGGGAGGCGTGTCAGGATGAGGCTCATTCACAGCCCAGGTCGGCTTAAAAGCAGACTGCAAGATATTATCTCAGTAGTTGATGCCTGTGAGGGTAATGTAGAATATAATGGTTCTTAATTTCAAATTTCAAGTTTTATTTTTTGATTGCAGATGTGTCGAATGATAACTGACTTTGGTACATTGAGGGTCTATATTTCCCTGGGATGACATCTCCTCCTCTTCCTCCTCCTCCTCCTCCTCCTCTTTCTTCTTTCCTTTCTCTGTTAGTTATTTTAGATTTTGACACCTTTGAAGAAAGACTCTTTTAGTTTTTACTTCTCAGACTGTGTGCCTGTTATTTCCTTTTCTTACCTTACTGCACTAGCTAGAATTTCCAGTATGATGATGGAGAAAGAAAACAAAACCACCGAATTTCTCATAGAATAAGTATGGTGTACTTTTCCTTGTAGGTAGTCTTTATTATGTTAAGTACATATTCCTAATTTTGTGAGAAAGCTTTCAAAATATAAGTGTTATTTTCAAGAATGCCATACATGCATCCAGTGAATGCATTCTGATCATTCTCGTCCCACTCTCCCCAGACCCATTCCACACCTCACAGCCTTCTCTTCTTCTCTAGGTAGCTCACGGATTCCAAATGGTGCCGCCCTCATGCTTACGGATATGGGTCCATCCACAGGAGCACAGTCCACCTAAGGGGACAAAACCCTGACTCCTCCTTTCCCAGAAGCCATCAGCTGTCAGTAGATGCTGAGTTAGGGGTGTGGCTCCTTTAGCCTCTCTCTGCTTCATGCTACAGGCTGACTGGCTTGACTTTGTGAACATATTGTGCAGGTGGCCATGGCCTCTGTGGGTTTGTAAGTGCAGCAATCGTGCCCAGAAGACTGCTTCACTCCAGTTCAGTCTTTCTTTTTTTTAAATTTATAACAAAATCTTTATATATCTAATCATACAACCCATATAACCCAGTCATTCTAATATTAAGAATTTGCCTAGAGAAATGGAAATACATACCCCTAAATTCTTGTACATTAGTGTTTGTTAAGAACTCAAGTGGGAAGCAATTCAAATGTCCATCAGTAGGTAAATTGATAAAATGTGGTTTCATGTGTGAAGGACAAGGAGGAGGAGAATTGTGGGAAGTAGAAGGCTGGGTAGAGAGATACTGCCAGCCGTCGCCATGACAAGGAAGATGCAAGATACTGGTAAGCCACCAGCCACGTGGCAACTTATAGACTTAAAAAAATGGGTTAATTTAAGATACAAGAAGTAGATAACAAGAAGCCTGCCACGGCCATACAGTTTGTAAACACAACAACAAAAAATGTGGTTTTATGAACTAATATCAGTCTTTCCCCATTCTCTCCCAAGATAGCCCTGAGGCTTGGAGTGTTATAGAGATGTCTTAGTTAAACTACTATTTAACCCAGGCATGCCTCAAGCTCCTGCCTCAGCCTCCTGGGTACTGGGATTATAGGTGTACACCACCACACCAGATTAAATAGATGCTCGATAACATCTCAAGTAGGCTTGGAGCTTTGGTTTTGGAAAGGAACTGGTTGTTAATTCAACGTCTTTAATAGATTCCAGCCTTTCCAGTCCGAACCTCTCTTTGAAACATTTTATCTTTTATAGAATTGGTTCATTTCCTCCATGTTATTAAGATTGTGGACATGAATTTGTTCATAAAATTCTATTATTATTTTACTGTCTGTGGGATTTGTGATGATTCCCTATTTACATTCTTGGTATAAGTAATTTTTTTTTCTCTTTTCCTTTTTGTAATTTAGGCAGGATAGTGGATTATGGGTTTTATTGATCTTTTGAATAACCAATTTTGGGCTGGATGTGCTGGAGCATGCCTTTAATCCCAGTACTAGGGAGGCAAATCTCTTTGAATTAGAGGCCAGCATGGTCTATACAGTGAGTTCCAGGACATTCAGCACTACATAGTGAGACTTTGGCTCAAACAAACAAACAAACAAACAAACAATTTTAATTCTCACTGATTTCTCTATTGATTCCATCCTAGTCAGTTTTGCTGACTCCTGCTCTGTTTTGGTTAATTTCATTGCATCTTGTGGGATAAAGGTGGTACTCTTTTTCTAGTTTCCCGGGGGGGTAGATGCTCAGAATACGGTCTTCTCAGTGCTTATTCTCTGACATTTGCGCTGGATGGTCTAAATTCCTTCCTTAGCATGGCTGTCTTTGAGCCTTACAAATTTTGTTAACTTCTCATTTTTTAAATTTTATATAATCTAAACTATTTTAAAAACTGCCTCTGGATTTTTTCTTTGACTCCTGTGCATCTAGAAGTGATCTGTTTACAGTTCAGTGATTTGCTCTCAGCTCCAGTACAGTTCCACTGTGGTCAGAGAGCAGACAGCATGTGATTTAAGAATGTTCAAGTTTATTTACAGCCGAGGGTGTGGTCTATCTTGGTCTATCCATTATATTCAGTTGCTTGATGGTGCTCCCGAGTTCAATCCTGTCCTTATTTGTTTTCTGCTAGATCTGTGTGGTTTTGATGGATAGGTGTCAGGGTCCCCGACTGTTAGTGGATGTATTTATTTCTCCTTTTTCTTGCCTTGAACATTCTTGCGTTCTTTTGTGAGGTCATACACGTTGACTGTCAGGATTTACAACCACACATTGCACCTCTTTATACCATCTAATTCTCCTTGCTCCACAGTCAGTTACCCCAGGAGAGAAAAGGGGCCAGCTAAAGAAACCTACCCTGACCCTGGAGCTCAGAACCAGGGAAAGAAACACAGCCTGGATCTGGAACACAAGCCAGTGAAAGAAATACTTTACCCCTAAACCCAGAACCAAAGAAACACGTCCTGACTCTGAAACCAGTGCCAAAGAAACACACTTTGTCCCTAGAATTAGAGCCAGTGAAAGAAATGCCCTGGCCTTAGAATTAGAGCCAAAATGCTACAAAAAGCCAGTGAAAGAAACACAGTTTGGTTCTGAAATCAGGGCCATCTCTGCCCTCAGCAACGAAACTAACCAATCGCTGAGCAGGAAAAACTAACCAATACCTGGACAGAAAATCACCCCCTGGAGAAACTCCAAGCACTTAGGAGGCAGAGGCAGGTGGATCTCTGTGAGTCCGAGGCCAGCCTGGTCTACCAAGAGAGTTCCAGGAAAGGCGCAAAGCTGCACAGAGAAACCCTGTCTTGAAAAACCAAAAAAAAAAAAAAAAAAAAAAAAAAAAAAAAAGGTATATAAACCACCCTGCCTGTTCAGTTGTGGGCTGTTCTTTCCCACCCTGGCAGAGGCAGCTACTCTCCTGGACTCCTTCCCAAATAAATCTCTTTCTTAAAAGAGTCTTGGGTATGAAGATCTTCATTCGCTGGTGCAGAGAAGAAGAATCTTGCTTCCTTTAGAGGGGCTGAGCGAGGCAGAACTGAACAGAAGAATCTTGCTGAGATGTCCCTTAGGGGACTCAGCAAGGTGGAGCAGAAAAAGTAACACTTTTCTCCAGAGCTGAAGGAAATTGCTACATTTCTGCAGGGCTTTTCCCTTTAGCAGAGCGAAGCAAGAAAAGCAGCATCTTAGGCTGGAGAAGCAGAGCTCTGCTGGGAAGCCCCCTTAAGTGGGGGCTGAGCAAAGCTCAGTTGAAGCGGCTCTCCAGGAGAGGAGCAGGATTGCTATATCCTGTGGAGAGACCATCCCCCACTGTACCCCAACTCCAGGTATAGCCTGACTCCTGAACAGTCAGGATACCTTTTTCTCCAGAGCTGAGCTATCTCATTGCAGCTCCACCTGCCAGAGCTGCCTAGCAACTCAAGGATACCTTTCCCCCAGAGTTGCAACACACACTTACAACCCCCACTTAAAATGGTCTATTTCCTCCTGTTTGGCTTCAGTTGATATGTGTTGTAATAGGTAAAGTGGGTTTCTTTTCTTTTTTTTTTTTTATTAAAAATTTTATTTATTTAATGTATGTATGTGGATGAATGTTTTCCCTGTATATACGTCTAGGCACCATGTGTACTTTTGGTCCCCTGGAACTGGAGTTAGTGAGGTGGGTGCTGGAAACTGAACTTGGGCTCTCTGGAAAGGCAGCTGGTGCTCTAAGCCTCTGAACCATCCCCAGGCTCTCATGAGTGTTTCATATAAGCAGCATGCTATGCTGGGTGAGTCTTGTGTTCTTGGTTCTGTCTGGTACTTGAATTGGTGTCAGTGTAACACTGAGGGATTAAAGTGATTGTGCAAAGTCTTAGGTCAATAGTGACTATATTTGTCACTGATTTCTATTTCTTGATCCTTTTCTTTCTTCCTATTTTTGTCTTTCTTTCACACATTTCCTGCCACTGGAGGATCTAGTCGAGTATTTTACATGCCTCCGTTTTCTCTTTTTTTCTTAGCATATAAACATCTATTTATTCCCCACCCCTACTTTAAATGATTATCCTGGAATTATAATACATGTGTATGTACACATGTCCAGCACACACATATTCACACATGTGCAGTTAAATATATTTCAAGCTATTACTCATTTGGACAGAATCCCTTATTTTAGATTAGTTAATAAGTTAAGTTATAAATGCTGTTAAGAGATTGCTCAGTGATTAAAAGCACTTACTGCTCTTGCAGAGGACCAGGGTTCAGTTCCCAGGATCCACACGATTGGCTGACTTTTATTGTGGGCATCAGGCATGCATGTGTACCACATGCATACATGCAGGCAAAGCACTCACATAAATAACATAAACAAATGTAAAAGACAAAGTTGAAACAAACAAACGAAAAACCAAGGAAAGTTTTTTCTTAGCTGTGGGTCTCCAGTTCCCGATGCTCTCCCACCCTCTGTGCAAATGTTCTCCTTCCCTGTTTTCCTGTGCTTGGAAGAACCCCTTTAAATATTTCTTGCAAGGTGAGTCTGTTGACAGCCCATTCTCTGCAGTTTTGTCTGAGAAGGCCTCTAATGAGCCACCACTGCTGATGTGAAGAAGGATGAGTATAGGCTTTGGGTTGGCAGGTTTCTGTCCACTCTGGCTACTTCCCTCCATTGTCTTCTCCCTTGTGTGGATTCTGAGGAGGGTCAGACATAGTTCTTACTTTTCTTCCTCCAGAGGTAAGATGCTCCCCTCGCCCTAGCTTCTCTCATGGTGTTTCTTGAACTTTCATTCTAGGAAGTTTGGATACCAAGATGCAGGTGACTGCCATTCTGTGTACTCATCCTGGGTGTCCTCTGTGCTCACGGGACCCGTAGTGTGGTCCACATCACTAATTTGGGGGAACTTTTGGCCATTACTGTGCTGCACACTGCTTCTGTGGACTCTTCTTTGTCCTCTACTGTCACAATACACTTTTCTGAAAATATTTCTTGTTTTCAAAGAATGAGACTTTTCCAGACCTTGCAACCAAGTTAAAAACATGCCTTGTGATAATTTAAGTCTAAGCAATTAACCTGGTGTCCTACTGTGTGTTCAGCCTGTTTAAGTTTATCCCACTTTTAAGAGAACAATGCAGCTGACATTACTTTGCTTTGGATTTCCCATGCAATTGGTTTTTATAACCTACACTCTTGAGTTATGTACTATTCTCCCCCCCCCCCCGCGCCCCCGCTGTGCATGTGTGTGTGTGTGTGTGTGTGTGTGTGTGTGTGTGTGTGTGTTGTGGCAATCATTTTGAAAGCAGCCAACAGGTTGAAAGCAACCTTAAAAAACAAATATCTCACAAATGTCAGAAGTATCATGGGATGTATGTTGATTCTCTGTGAAGTTCTGAGTATTGTTCTGGGTCAGCTGGGGTCAGTAAAGTAACGTCTTACCTTGTAAAACTCTGTTAAAGATTTCTGTAAGGGATTTCTTAGTTCTTTCCCATGCTGTGTTTTCTGTGCTGTTCAATAAACACAGAGCAAAACCCTTTGTCAGGGACAGGCACAACACACATAGGCATCAGAGACAGATAACAGGGGCAGACAGATCAAACACCCACAACAGACAGTCAACACAGACAGGCCAATAGCCACAGGCTAGAGACAGATGGGAGACACAGGAGGAGAAGTAGAAAATTCAGATTTGGACCCAGTTTGGGTCAAACTACTCCAAGAGAAGTTTTCTTTCATTAAAGCCACACGTATGCATGCTGGTGGCCCCTGTGAGGTTTCTTTCCTGCACAATGGATGGGTGCATCCTTCTTCTGTTCCCATCGCAGGAAGGTAACTCTGTTGTCCCACAGATCTGGGGTGCTCTGCTTCATTGTCTGTATTTTCCCTCTTTGCTGTCCAGTTTTGGAATGATCTATTATCACGTCCCCAAGCTCAGGGATTCTTCTCAGATATGTTCTGCTTGCCAATGAGCTTTGTGCTCTCCCTTCTTCCCCGCTTCTGTCTTCCCTCCCTGTCCTCTTATTTCCACATTTGAGATAGAACCCAGAGCCTTGCAAATGCTAGGCAAGTACTCAGAACTAAACAGCATGTATTTTTTTTCTCTGTGTGTACATGTGTGCAAGTGTGCATGTAGAGGCCAAAAGGAATAGAAGAAGAAGGATGCACCCACCTATTGACATAGTGTCTTCCTATTAGTCTTATGAGACATGGTTTCCCCCTGGACCTGAAGCTCCCTGTTTCAGGTAGAGTGGCTGACCAGCAAGCCCTAGGGATCTCCTATATCTTGCCCTGAGCATGGTACACTCTGCTGTTACAAAGATATTAGGAATTGGAACTCAGGTCTGTAGACAGATTTTTTTCCTTGGGCCACCAGCTCACAAAAAATGAAATGGAGACTTCTTACTATTAGTTATGAAAGCTTGGCCTTAGCTTAGGCTTGTTTCTAACTAACTCTTCTAACTTAACCCATTTATATCAATCTAAGTGCTGCCACGTGGCTCGTGGCTTTTACCTGCATGTCCTGCTTCCTCTGCACCTGGCTGGTGACTCTCCCCTGCCTAAATTCATCTCCTCTTCTTCTCTCTCTGCCCAGAAGTCCCGCCTAACCACTTCCTGCCTAGCTACTGGCCCATTCAGCTCTTTATTCAACCCATCAGAAGGCACCTTGGCAAAGACACTGTGAACAAAAAGATCATTCTACAGCACAGGTCCATGTACCTGTGCAGTGGCACTTTACGGATGGACCCCATCACTCTTCATTTCTGTGACAGTGTTGCTGGCATTCATCTGATCACCAGCATTTCTTCCTTTTTTTATTCTCTCCCGAAATTGCCATCTTTCTACTGATGTCACCTGTCTGTTTTTATGGACACATCCTTTCACGAAGCTCTTAGCATGCTGAGTGTGGTTTTAAAAGCATTCCTCTTCCGATCATCCCAGCAATTCTGCCATGTCACAGTCTCGTTTATGCTTAGTCAGGATGTGTGTGCTCTGCTGTTGAGTATGTCTTGACGCTCTTTGCTGAAGAGTGGACATGATGGGCACCGTGGGGAAGAGTAGTGTCACAGTGATGGGTTGGTGGAGGAGCCACAGTGTACAGTCCTATGACCAGGCCCCAATCTCTTGGTGAATCTGCATCCATAGCTGTGATCTTCATGATTACTTCTGTTCCTTAGAATGGACAAGGTGGTTGTCGGAGTGGGCTGAATTTTAGTATTCGCTCTTCCCTTAGTGAGTTAGAGTCAATGAAATTCCAAGAAGCTAAACTCTGCAGAAGTAGTTTTTCCTAGGAGCAGTCCTATTTGGAGGAAGAACAGAATGTTCTGGAATATTTAAAAAATTGGAGTCTTTGCCCTCTCCCTGTTGAAAGCAAATGGAACTTTTTCTTGAACTTACTCGAAGTATCCTTGTTGGAGTGATGGAGGTGAAACTCCTCCATCTGTGGTGACCTCCAGTGATAGAGCCTTGGGAATTTCACTCTCAGACTTGTCGACATTGAGTTCCTGGCAAGCCACCAAGTGTAGATTTTCATGCTCTGTCACTGGTCCCTGCAAAGGGACCTTGCTGTTCTGTGCAGATGTATTGTCACTTTCTGTACTTGCCTGTCTGAATTTCCAGTTTGGGGCAGTAGGCTGCCATGTGACTTCATTTCTTTGATGAGTTGTTGATTTCTCAATTTGTTCAAATGTTAGCATGTGTCTAGGATAAAGTGGAAACTTAATTCCTTAAAAGCTGGACTGGAAGGCACAGGTCCGTATTTTCCTAGGGAAAGAAGGAAGAATTGCTGTATGCAATATTGGAGGCAGGAAGGTCAAGGGTTTAGGGTCAGCCTGGGCGACACAGTAAGACTGTACCTCAGAAAACCAAGGGCTGATGACATAGGTCAGTGGTAGAGAGCTTTCCTAGAGTATGGGAATCCAAGTCTATTCCTAACACTGTGGACAAGAAAAAACACATAAAAATATTATGAATTATTAAAAATGAAATTATTTCATTTAAGAGTTAATTTTGACAGCTTTCACCAGGCCAGCCCAGCCTCTTCCCCACCATGTCCAATCTGACTTCATTCCGTCTAAGCCATACAGGAACAAGAAACACAGAGAACATCAAATAGTCAAAACCAAAAAAGAAAACCTCCACAGCATGTCATAATTAAAACACTAAGTATACAGAACAAAGAAATTATATTGAAAGTTTCATGAGAGAAAATGCAAGCCACACATAAAACAACAGCTAAATTCTCAGTGGAAACTTTGAAAGCCACAGGAGCCTGGAACAATGCATTTTAAGTCCTAACAGACCGTGATGGCCAACCTAGAGTAATGGCTCCAGAAAAACTCTGCCATATTTGAAGGAGAAAGGAAAACCTTTCATGTTATAAACAGCCTAAAAACTAATATCCAAGACTACACCTAAAGAAATGCATCGTGTAATATTTTGGGCTCAAGAGAAGAATGAACATAGCTGAGAAACTACAGAAAGAAAAAGGAAGCTATAATTACTGAAACATAAAGTACCACTGAGATCACAAACAACACCAACATACAAAAGCACAGTGACTGCAATCAAGATACACCTTTTAACCACAATTTTAAATGTTAATGGCCCCAATTCCCCAATCAAAAGACTTAGGATGGCTGAATGGGTAAAGAGACAGAATCCATCTAACTGTTGTCTACAAGAAACACGCCTTAGCTTTAGAGATAGACATTGCCTCAGAGTGAGAGAATGGACAAAAGTCCTCCAATCACACGGAAGCAGGAAGCAAGCAGCCATCGCTGTTATCTTATCTAACAAGCTATTCCTCAAACCAAAACTTCTCAGAAGGGATAAAGAGAGACACTTCATTCTAATCAAGGGAACAGTTAACCAAGAAGACATTACTGTTCTAAACATATGCACACCAAACTTTGGGGCACCCAGTTTCATAAAAGATGTACTACTGAAATTAAAGACATGGATTAAAGTCAACTCATTAAGAAGAGGCGATTTCACTACCCAGCTTCCTCCAATGGACAGGTCATCTGGAAAAAAGATAAACAGAGAAACATCAGAATTAGATGATATCACACATCAAATCAACTAACAGATATCTATAAAATATCCCACCCAAACACCAAAGAATATACAGCTACTCGGCAGCACATGGAAGTTTCTCTAAAATAGACTACATCCTGTGACAAAAACAAATCTTAACACATTCAGAAAGACTGAAATAACTGTATCCTATTTGACCACATGCAGTAAAATTCAAAATCCACAACAAAAAAATTTCTAAGAGTACAAACTTATGTAGATTAAACAACTCCTTACTAAATGATGAATGGATCAAAAGAAGAAATGAAGGAAGAAATATAAAATCCCTTGGAACTCTCTGGGCATGGTGGTGCACACCTTTGATCCCAGCACTACAGAGGCAGAGGCAGGCAGGTCTCTGAGTTTGAGGCCAGTCTGGTCTACAAAGTGAGTTCTAGGATGGCAAGGACTAAACAGAGAAACCCTGTCTTGAAAAAACAAGAACAAACAAACAATGCATGAAATCAAAAGAGCATGATAACATAACACAATATATCAGGGATACATTCAAAGCAATCCTTTGAGGGACATTTATTGTTCTAAGTGCCTACATTAAAAAACCAGAAAGAACAAAATAAATGGCTTAATGATGCAGCTCAAAAATTTGGAAAAACAAGAGCAAACAAAACCCTAAACTACTATATAGCAAGAAATAATAAAAAGCAGCATCCAAACTAATGAAATAGAAACAAAGAAAACAATACTAAGACTGAATGAATTGAAGAGTTGATTCTTTGAGAAGATAAACAAGATTGACAGACAACTTGTCCCAACTCATCAGAAGAAAGAGAGGGAGGACCCAAATTAACAGTCAGAAATGAACAGGAAACATCACAACAGACACCAAAGAAATTCAGAATATTACAAGGGAATACTTTAAAACAAACAAACAAACAGACAGACAAACCTATACACCATTAAGTTGGAAAACCATAAAGCAATGGGGAGAGCTGGCACTTCACTAAAACCAGCATATGCTCTAAGTATATTCTAAATGTTTATCTCTGTACCCACAGGTGAGTGTGGTTCTCACCCTCATCAGAAAAACTTGTCTGCAGATGAGACCATTACAGAAACCACAACAGATCAAAATGCAGAGAACAGAGCTCACGTGGTAATAAGTCCCACTTGATACATCTACAGCACAATTCCCGCACCTGAGGCTCACTTCCTCAAGGAAGAGGAAGTGGAAAGACAGAAAGAGCTAGAGGAACAGGAAGTTTACTGTGAGATTCTGTCTCCTAGAAAGACCAGAGAGGCTACACCAATAAGGTCTCAACAACATGGCTGCCTAAACAAGAACTGCACAACAGCGACATCAGGGGACATGGTGATGTCAGAGGGGGAAGCTACCCAGGCCTCAACCCTAGACAAAGGACGATGGGCAACTGGTGACTGCTGAGGGCAGAAGAAGTCATCTTCCCCAGGAAAGGGTCCCCCAATTATCCAATTCCAAGCGGTCAGCCCTGAGATCCTGTACATACAGGTAGGATAGTTTAGACTGAGTAGTGAGAAAAAAAATTAGAGATACATTTTACAATTGCAAATTGCTGACTTTGCTTCTGTAAACTTGCTTGCATTAGACACTGACCCATCCCCTCCCTGGAAATAAGTAAAAAGTTTCAGAGTCCAGACGCTGGCCTTGGGACAAGGTCTGTAATTATAGATTTAAAAAAAAAAGTCTCTGTTTAAAAATTCTCCAAATGGGACCCAAGATAAGGACCATCTGGTGAGTCCAGCAAACTAGGTCAAATGTCAGCCAATCACAAGCCTGTAACTGTGCGAACTCCCCTCCAGAGTAACCGCTCCCCCTAGATCTCCCCTGAGCCAACCAGTTTATGACCAGTGTTACAAAATTTCCCACGTAACAAAATGGCTGCTAAAATATATGATGATTTTTAAATTGGGCCAAACCCGGGGCAGCTGGTATCTTATGCTAATTTTGTAGTTTCTGCCTTTAATAATGCTTGTAACTGCTGCTGGGGCTCTCTGACTGACTGGGGCAGAGAGTCCGCTCATGCCAGCACTAAATACATTCCTCTTGCTTGTTGCATCTGCTGGTTTGGAATCTTGGTTTCTGGGGTGCCCTCCCACAGATGAAAGTATCCCAGGGGTCTGGGGTCTTTCAAGTAGGTTATATTTGTGTATTAAGAAATAAATCTATATACATATGTGTACATAAAATAGCATAGGGAAAGAAGGACAAAGCTGAGAGAAAGCAAGGGGTTGCATGGGAACGGTTGGAAGGAGGAAAGGGATGGGGGAAATGATAGAATTATACTTTCAATATAAAAAAAAACTATTAAAAAAGTTAATTCCAGCCAGCTGGTGGTAGCAGCACATGCCTTTGATCCCAGCACTTGGGAAGCAGAGATAGGTGGATCTCTTGAGTTTGAGGCTAGCCTGATTTATAGAGCAAATTCTCGGATATTCAAGGCTACACAGAGAAGAAATCCTGTCTCAAAAAACCAGAACAACAAACAAACAAACAAATGAAATGAAGTAAAACAAAGCAACAAACAAACAAAAAACCCAACAGTAACAAAATAACAACCCCTCCCCCCAAACTTAATTCTGAACACTTCTGGCTTCACCAGGAACCACTGACAGCATCCCCAATCCCTTGTGTGAAATGTCAGTCACTTTTGCTGACAGATAAGCTCCTTGGTTTCCATGGACTGTCCCCAGTGTGGTTCATCTGGCCTTTTATCTTGCCTCAGTCCTGAAGCCATTTGAGACTGACTTTAGCCTGTAGTGTGTGTCCAGCTCTGTCCTCCTTGCATCTCCCTGGCAGTAGGCTCTGTTTGGGTTTCAGAGCTGACTCCTCCATCATGGCAGATTCGGCACACTGCCTAGCATGGTTATCTAACTGGTGTCTTCATCTTCCTGTTTCAGTTCCATTTCTGTGGCTGTGATAAAATACCCTGACAAAATGCAACTGGGAGAGGGGACAGGGAGGGTCTTAGGGCATCTCTGAGTTCCAGGTTATACTCCATCATGGTGGGGATGTCACAGTACGGGGAGCCTGAAGCAGCAAGCCATGGAATGCATGTGTGTCTTTGTCTCTGATCTTGGCTTAGGGTATGAGATGATTCATTCTCGAGTCCCCATACTGATGCACTGTAACTGGAGTTGTACGCTCCCCTAAGATGCTTTTTGTTATGGTATTTTATCATAGCAACAGAAGTGAAACCGAGACACCCCTATAAGCAGGTTAGATAGAGCTGCAGTGGCTGAGCCTCAGCTCACATCTACAGGGATGGGAGACTACACCAGAAGCCTCTCTCCCTAGAGCATTTCCAGCTCCTGGCTCCTTTCCTCTGGCTGCCTCTTGCTCTCACTGGAAGTGCCCCAGGGTGACTGGCTGGCTCTCTGCCAGCACAGACCATTAACCCACACAGCTGTGGCCACTTAGCATCAGCAGCAGCTCTGCCCTGCTGTGGTTCAGGGCTCTGAACAAACCTTGCTCTGAGAATCATTAGGAGCCCTTGGCAAAAAGCTCTGGCCATTTTAGACAAACCTGGAGGGGCAACATCCAAGCAGAGCCTGCAGGCTGCTCTAAAACCTGGGCCTCATCTTGGATACACCCTGGGGGATAGTCACTCACAGTATCCTGATGGACACGAGGAGGGGGTAAGTTGGATGGGTGGAACTTCTGTTCCAGCTGGAGGAAAGAGCACAAGATCCCAGTGCACATAAGGGAATTAAAGTGACAGACCAGCCTTTCCCATCATGTCAGGTAGAAATTAAAGGTGCTGACTGAGTCACGGTGGCTAACAGAACACTTCTGCGAGCGGGCTGCCTGCTGGAGCTGGCATGTGGAAGCCAAAAGGACAGTCATGGGTCCCTGTTCCCTCCACTTGGTTTCTCTTTTTAAATCAGAAATCCTTCTATACAAGTAGAAGATAAACCTAGGTGATCTTTTCATAGTCCAAGTCTTGGCTTGCTCAACCTCTGGCTTCAGACACAGCTGGATTCAGTTGCCCACATACCGTCACAGGAAATAGTGTTTGCTGTCCTTACTTTTTCCAGATTGGCTCCATTTTCATAGTCTCTACATGCATAGTGGCCATGTGACTGGATCCTTACATCCTTCCAAGTTCAAGTCTGTACAAAATTTGCATCTCAGACTGTGGCAGCCTCACCGGCTGGCTGTTATTCATTGTCAGCATTTTTATGGAGGCGATGTATTTCTTTCATCTCCTTATTGCATATTCTCAATACTTCTCTAAATTAAAGATGTAACAAATTCACAGAGAGCTGGGATACTTCTTCCTATTGCTGCATACAATGCCTGTGTTCTGCCTTGATGGATGAAACCTGAGCAAAACACTTATTCTTAAAAGGGGATTTGTTTGGGCTATCCAGACAGCTTAGAATCACAGGCAGTGTCCTGGAGTCAAGAAATGACCCCAGCAAAATAAGAAAGAGGAACATATGGCTATGTCTTGATGTGCCTCAAGGTCCCAAGGCCCACTCCTCCTTTTCTGTGGTCTTTCTTATTTCTCTCCTCCTCCAGCTGTCTCTCAACCAAGATGTTGGTGGCCTCCTGCTTATAAAATGCAGGGTGTGCCACTTATCCATCATCTATAAACAAAATTATCTGCAAAGTTGCCTCTGGTTACATTGTGGTATTTTCTCAAGTTCCAAGATATTTGCCTCTACTTCCCTGCCCCCTTTTTACATTTATTTATTGTAGGGGTGGAGACTGCATACACTATGGAAGCATGAGGAAGTCAGAAGACATGGTTCTCTCCTTTCACCATGAAGGCCTGGGGGACAAACCCAGGTGGTCAGCCATGTTGTTAAGTACCTATTGTAGTTTGAATAAGGATGGCCCTCAGAGGCTCATATATTTGAATGCTTGGTCATCAGGGAGTGGCACTACTTGAGAGGTATTAGGAGGTGTGGCCTTGTCATAGGAAGTGTGTCACTGGGGCAGACTTTGGGGTTTCAAAAGCCCAAGCCAGGCCCAGAGTTCTCGTTCTCTCTCTCTCTCTCTCTCTCTCTCTCTCTCTCTCTCTCTCTCACTCCTGCCTGTGGATCTGGATGTCTGCCTGTGTGCCACCATGCTCCCCACCATGATGACAATGGACTAAATCTCTGAAACTGTAAGCCAGTCCCAATTAAATGCTTTCCTTTATAAGAGTTGCCGTGGTCATGGTGTTTCTTCATAGTAATAGAACACTGATTAAGACAATACCCTAACAGTAATAGAACACTGATTAAGGCAGTACCCTATGTGCAGAGTATTTCCTTGTTGCCTTTCCTGCCTCTTTCCAGGACCCCTCTGCACCACCAGATCCTTTAAATATTTGCTGTTATTTCCCCCAGGTTAGTGTATTGCCCCAGATTAGGCAGAAACACATTTAACTGTGAATGATAGATTGCTTCAGGAGCAGTTAAACCATAAGAAACCCTACTGCTTCCCTACAGCACTTTCCAGAAGCCACAGGGTCACCAAGAATGCCATTAAAGACTAGGACTCTCTTTTCACTTTCCCCTCAGTCTCTCATTGTGTGTTCATGCAGCTGGAACAACAGACGTTAGCCAGGGAATTGTTGCATTTAAGATTTGGAGGGGATGGTGATATGGAGAACATCACCCTCTCTTTCCATCATCTCCCTTCAACTGGTAAACTTTCAAAATCCCATCAGAGAGACTGAATTTCACAGCCTTCCCAAGCTGAGAGGAGCTGAGGAAGGTGTCACCCAGTCAGTGATGTCTGCCGTTTACTCCCCTTCTCTGCTCCCCAAGCTCTGACTGCTATTTTTGCTGGATGCTGTAGATTTTACATCAGACATTTCCTTGGAGGAGGTGGAGGCCAGAACCTGGTATAAGGTGCTGTGGGTACCACACACGCAGAGCTCCTCCTCCCTTAAGGTGCTCTCCTTCCTCCTGTTTTTCTCCAAGCATGAAACAGACACGCTGGGTCCCCTTTACACTCCTCTTCTGCATCCTACTCTTCTGGGGACAGTTAGATTCCTTTGGCCGCTGTTCACATCCTACTCACTGTATTTTATTTTACATTTATTTCTATTTGTATGTGCAGGAGCATGTATGTATTGCATGTGGTCAGGGGACATTCTGAAAAAGTTCGCTCTTTCCTTCTACCGTGTGGATTGTGGGGCTCAAACTCAGCTCCTCAGGTTTGGTAGCAAGCTTCTTGTGCTCACTGTGCCCTCTTGCTGACCGTTTTTGCACCCTTTTCCTTTTTTTTTTTTTTGTCATGGGACTCTGTAGATTCTTCAAGTAATGACAAAGTGACTCTTCCCACCCCTTTAAGTTGGAAGCTGGCCATGTGGCTTGCTTTGGCCAATGGCATGGAGAAGGGAGGCAGATGCTCTATTCTGGTATCAGCCATGAGAGGTTTTTGCATGCTCCTGATTGTCCTCCTGGCCCTGGGCCTCCACTATGAGAAGAGCATATGTCAGGTGGGCCCATAACACTCACAAACACCAAGCTTCCCTGAGCCATGCATAACCAAAGAGGAGGTCAGCTGTCTGCCTTACAGCAGAGATGACAGTCCAGGCCAGTGAGCTGCAGTCACCTGCATACCCTGTAGACCCTCAGGCATGAGGACAATGTTTTCTGTTTCAAGCTGCTGAGTTTCAGGGCTTATTTCTGGGACATCCTGTTGTGGGATATTTGTACACTGTGTGAAGGTGTATTGCTGTGATTGGTGTAATGAAAAGCTGAACAGCCGATAGTTAGGCAGGAGGCATAGGACGGATTTCCTGGGAGAGAAAGGAAGAGGAAGAAGAACCTAGGTGGTAGGAAGATGCCAGGAGACACAGAAGAACCAGGAAGGGTGGTACATGCCAGAACGTAGGGGAACAGAAATGGGTTAATTTAAGTTATAAGAGCTGGTTAGAAACAATCTAAGCTACAGGCTGAGCCTTCTTCATACTTAACAATAAGTCTGTATGTCATTATTTGCGGGCTGGTGGCCAAGGAAAATCTACTTTATAGCATCCACTGGTATACATGCTGTGACACAACTGCAGAAGCATCTTTTTGTTCCCACCTCATCTGACATCTCCTCTCCCTGACGACAGAACCAAAGTACTACATCCTCTGTGAGATGCATGGTAGGGTGTCAGAGACAGTGCTGGTCCTTCCCTGAGCCTGTGGACTTCTAGATGTACATTTGTTCTTACCTCTCAGTGTTGCAGCCTTGTGGCAAAAAGATTCTTTCCTGACCCATCTCCTTCAGAGGAAAGGCAGTGATGGCCTGCAATTGTCTCTGCAGCCCCCGTATTCTTGCATGGCAGATGGCCTCACAAAAGAGGGAATTAATATTTGCCAAACATCAGCTTTGTGTTGATCAGGTGGTAAGTTGCAAATCAAGAGGGCAAAAGTCTGGAGACTGAAGACAGAGGGAGGAGACAAAGAGAAACCCCATCATTCAGCCTCAGCTTGGTCCAAGGGCCCAATCGAGAAGAAGTCAGTGAGACCCCAGCCAGTACCACTCTGCGAAGAATGAGGGATGCTAAAAGCTTATGGTGTGTTCAAGGTGGAATGAAATTTCTTTCCCTGGAGCCATAAAGGGACAAGCTTGATCCTCTTGGGGACAGAGTGATTTAAGTCTAATTGTGGTGAGAGGCACAGGGTCGGGCTGCTGGCCCTGGGGAATCCTCTTTCTAAGTGTGATTCGGAGCCTTGGAAATAATTTTTTCTGCAAGCACTAGAAGGATTCCCTGGCCTCTGCTAGATAGGGAATTTAGCAGAGTGCAAGGTGAATGATGGACATCAGAAGCCGGATGAAGTGCAGATGAACTTGGGGGAGATTGCTTAACCTCTTTTGCAATGTGGGGCTAAGCATTTTTCCAGCACAAGGTGAGGGAAACTGTGTGAAATAAAGGATGGGGGCCTCCTTCCCATCCTTTCCTCCCCTCTCTCCTCCCCTCCCTTCCCTTTGTCTTTCCTTTCCTGTCAGAGTCTCACTATATAGCTCAGGCTAGCCTCAAACTCCCCAAACTCAGCCAAAAAAGACCCTTTACTCCGTCTCTCAGTTCTGGGCCTGTGCACTCCAGGCATGAGGTCTGTATTCCTCAGCAGTGAAGTGGCTTCCTAAAGCTCCTCTGTGAGAGAGGGGCAGACAGCGGATATATTCCCTCGGCTTCTTTTCCTCTCTTTCCTCATACCCCTGCTTTCAGATGAGGAGATCAAGTGTACCCAGGCGTTTTTCCTCCCCTTTCCAGGGGAGCCAGGGAGCAGGCTGCCCCTTTCTTCCTCTCTGCCTCTGCACTGATTTCAACTCTTAGAGATATTCATGTTGCGATTTATTCCATTCTTTTGTTTCTGCATTGAGTCTGGCTCAGCTTCTGAGCTATTGCCAAGTCAGGGAGCAGGAAGAGAATGTGAAACACTGACAACTGAATATTTTTCTCTCAAAATTGAATTTTTCCAGATTCTTCAAGGGTTTCTCAGGAGGGAATGAAAGAGGAATCTTGAGGCTGGAGCATCTTCTCTGCTCCACCAGTCCCCAAATCACAATCATAAAAATTAAAATCCAGTTAAGAAAAACCACAGCCATAATTACAGTTTGGCAGGTGATGGGGATCTTGATCAAATCTTTTATATAATTTCACAGTTTCTAGGGAAATTCACTGAGCATGCATTGATCACCTTTGTGCTGTGAAGACTGGCTTCTCTCAGCAGAACTCACCCCTCCCAGACTAATTTCACCCTTTGATCTAAGCTCATGTCATGCTTTTTAAGGGCAGTGCATGGTGGCTTCAGAACCAGTAGCTTGGGCAGCCATCAGGTCTGGCCCACATCAACCCTTTCCTGACATCCAGACAGAGGCCAGGCCAGGGAAGTTCCTGCCATGGTTTGGATGTAAGCATCCCCCAAGGCTCAGTGCTGAAGCCCTGCATGTCTGCCTGCTGTGCTGTTTGGGAGAGTTGGAACCTTTAAGAGGTGGAGATTAGAGGGAGGAAGTCAGGCCATTGGCATCATGCCCTTGAAGGACATGAGTTTCTAGTTTCTCTCCACTTCCTGGCTGCTGTGAGGTGAGCAGCTTCTCTTTGGTAAATATTCCATCATGATGTGCTAAGTGACAGGGTTAGGTGGCCATGAACTGAAATCTCTCACATTAGTAACCCAAATCAATTGTTTTTTCTTTGAGATTCCTTACCTCAGGCATTTTGTCCCAGTGCAAGCTAAATAACACAGTCCCCTACGTCAATCTCAAACCTCTGAGGTCCAGGAGGGCTGACCAGCAATGTCTAATATCAGAGAGCTGGCCAGACTTGTAGCCTCTGGCAGAAATGGTGAAGCGAAGAGAGCAAGATACCTTGGGATAGCCTGTAATCTAACAAGAGAAAAGCCCCACAGGGACTTGGGCAAAACAGTGGAAACAAATAGTCTATAGTAGATAACAGCCCTGGGAAATAATTATTCTGAGCCAATCAACGCCTTGGTGATACTGAGACTTTTTCATGGGAGGTAGCTGATGGGATACTTCTACTTTAAACACAACATGTAAATTCTATTAGATAATCTAAATAATTTAATTTAAGGCCAGGTGGTGGTGGCGCACACCTTTAATCCCAGCACTCTGGAGGCAGAGCTAGGCGGATCTTTGTGAGTTCGAGGCCAGCCTAGGCTACAGAGTGAGTTTCAGGAAAGGAACAAAGCTATACAGAGAAACCCTGTCTCAAAAAAACAAACAAACAAAATTTAATTTATTCCATGGGTTGAATGAAATACACAGGAAAGCCAGAACTGAGTACTGAACATCCAGTTTTCATGTCTGACATGGTGTGCTGCACCCTCTGTGCCCATGTCCAGACAGTGCCCCCGTGAGCTCGCCGAGCTTGGCTGTATTGTCAGCTTCCTATGCGCACATACTTTCATGAGGGTTCTTTAGTTTGTTAGTCTTGCTCTACCCCTTGCCCACTGTGCCCAAGGGCAGCTGAAGAATGCCTTGGTCCATTTCAGGAGGACAGGAGCTAAATCCCCTAAGTGGAGTCATTTTCTACAAGAAGTTCTGCTTTGCAAATTGGGTAGTGAGCTGGAATTTACCAAGGACAGAGCTAGCCCACTTACCCACCATGACTTCTACTCTGAAAGGAGATCTTTCCCATCAGGCTCTTAGCAGTGGACCCAGAGAAAGTCGGCGATGCTCCCAAGCTCACACAGCTGGGAGCAGCCTGGCCTGAGTTTGAACCTGGGTGGGCCAAGACTTTGGTGACCAGCGCTGTTTCCAATCCCACACTATTCCTCTGCTTATTAGAAGCACAGTGCAAATAAGGACTCTAGTTTCCCATAACTCAAGACACACTTGACACCATAATCTACAGAAGACACCATCCATAAAAGAGCAGTGACAGACAGGCTACCCTGGTGACGGGCATGAGACCCTATCTGTCTGATCCATCATTGCCATTATGCATGCTGTATCTCTATTATCTCTCCCGTAAGACATATTTACAACGTTATTAAAAGGGAGATGTGGGGATATATTATCTTCCTTACGTTCAGTGTATATTATCCACCCATGCCCTGTCACATCTTGATGATGCCAGACATGGCTGACCCTGGTGCAGTGGCTAGAGAGAAGCCATCTCTCCTAGTTGCAAAGCAGGTGGGGAAGGGGTACAAGCCTAGCAGGGTCCAGCATGCCAAATTTACACAGCACTCTGTCGGTGTGATGGTGTTGGTTGTCAACTAGACACAATCTATAATCACCGGGGAGGTGGGTTTCTGGGCCTGCCTGTTGCGGGGAGGGGTGCATATTATCTTAATTATGTCCATTTGTGTGGGAAGACCCATTTTAATTGTGGGTGGGGCCATTTCCTAAGCAGGGGGTCTTGGACTGCATAAATGGAGAAAGGGAGCAGGGTACCAGCCAGGGCTCTGTTTTCTGATTGTTGGTGCAATGTGACCAGAAGTTCAGGCTCCCTGCTGCCTTGGTTTCCCATATCTGAGCTATACCTTGAGCTGTGAGCCAGAATGAACCCTGACCCCCAAAGCTGCTTTTGACAGGGCAGTTTAGCACAGGGCAGGAAAAGAAGCTGAACACCCAGCGTTTGCTTGCCAGCCAGACCACTTCTGTGGTGGGAGGGGCAGGCACTGTCACCACCCCCATCAGATGAAGAGACTGAGGAGGCCCATATTTGCCCTCAGCCCTTCTTCCAGGGCTGGTGGAGGCAGGACTGGAACTCAGAGCTTGTGACTGCAAATCTTTTGAGAGCTCTATATTGCAGTTGTGTTTGCTGGGCATTCACACATTCATTCACTCATTCATTCATTCACTAATTTAGTATATAAGTCAGTGAGCATCCCCTGGGTCTTGTGCCTGGGGCTGTGCATGTGCTCGGCTGCCACAGGGCCTAGGACAGAGTTCTTTGTCAAGATGTGGGCAAAGAACACAAGGAAGGAGGTTGTCACAGTGGGACAGAGAACACTGGCACTAGGGTGGGGCTGTGCTGTGGTGAGCAGGACACCACCCTCTGCTATAGAGCCACGATCTCCCAACACCAACAGCGCTGAGGCCAAGCAGCCTTGTGTACCACTTATCCAACGGCCACACCCAAGAGGCTAAAGTTGTGAACCGGGATGAGCTACCAGAAGCAGAAAATGAATCAAGGCCAGACTTTCCAGTGCCTGCTCCTTCTCCCAACTCAGCCCTTTAACAAACCTGTGGGTTGCCAGCGTCCACTTAGGCAGGAGGGGATTGAGGCACAGAGAGGGCAAGTACCCTGCTGAGAATCACACAGCTAGGGAAGGGCTGCATGGGATTTGAACTGGAGTTGTTTGAACTCATCTTTGGCCACTTGGCCATATTGTCCTTCCGTGAGCCTTGTTGCTCTTGGTGGGATTTAGGAAGCTTTGCGGTGGGGGTAGGCACACTGGCATGGCGTTTGAGGAATTCTGCGGTGTGTGGGCAGGAGTGCAAAGCCACCTGGCAGCAGGCCACAGCTGGGAAACGGATTAAGAGCAGGAGCTAGGAGAGCAGAAGGCAGAAGTAGTTGAACCTTGGGCCCTTGCGGGTGCCACAGTGTGTGCAACCACACTGTTGTGTGTGCAGAGAATAGGACACATCTGTGAACTATTCAGGAGGTTGAGCTTTCAATCTGTGAGGATAAACTGGGCCCTGGGATGGGTCATGGGCCATGGATTTCTCACCATTGGGAGCCTGGCTCAAACACTGTTTATGAACACTCTTTTTGGGCAGGGTGGGGAAGGACTGCTGGACTCACCCACCACCCTTTGGTCCCAGAGACCTGTCCCTGTCCTGGTCTGGGCTGTAAGGCACATCGGTTTCTGCAGCGCTGACAGCCCTCTGTTTGTGCTTTCAGATAATCTAACTCACAGATAATTAATGTCACTCTGCTGTCACCGCATCCTGGCTAACCACAGTGTGTGGGCGGAGGCCAGCCAGCCGGTCGATGAGCAGCCCCAGGATCTGTCAGAGTCAGGAAAGGGCGCGTCACCTGCCAAGCTGCTTGAGCATGCTGGGGACCTTAGCACATGCCTGTCTACTTCAGAGGCACAGACAGTCTCCATCCCAGAGGAGACAGTGGCCAAGGTCACAACTGCAGCTTTGGGGACCAAGCTGGGTAGAAAGAAGAGAGGAGAGGAGTCTGTCCTCCAGCGGATGTGGGCACACGCCTTGCCTTCCCTCATCTCGTGTGCAAAACACCACTGAGCCCACGTTCTAATTCAGGTTTCACAGCTGTGTTTAAACTCCTGGTGGATCAGAGGTCTGGTATCTGCCCGAGGTATTCTCTGCTACCAGCCACCTGGAAGGGCTAGGGGCTCCCCACACAAGTCAGTCTTTGCCATGTTTCTGTCTGAGTCACTGTCTCTTCACCCATTGGATCTTCTTCCTCTGATATGCATGGCCACTCTCCACAGGATTGTGACTGGGTGCTCAGTCCTCTCACAATCTGGTTTCCAAGGAGCTCTCCTCTGCTCTGTGGCCCCGCAGCACATTGCACAGACCCCGAGGAAGTCACTCCTCATATTCACTTCTTCACACAGGATCTGAGGCACTGGGTGAAAGAGGGATGCAAAGTAGACATTTATTTCCCTGTGACCAAGTTTCCTCAAGAACAGAAAGTTGACTAATATGGTCAGGGGAAGGCTGCCCAGCAATGTCTAAAGCCAGACATCAGGCCATCAGCCTCCAGTGTTCTTCCGTCTGTCATTCCTTCAGAACTTCTCTGTGGTCAAGGATGGGTGACCTGGGTCTTGTGGGCAGCGACAGCCCTGTGCACCTCAGAAATTATCCAATGAAAGAAAAGGTAAATGAGGGTCTGACCATCTTATGGGCTCCTTAGCATCCAGACACCTGTCCAGCCAACTAACCGCTCAAGGACTGCTACCAGCCACCCGGAAGTGCTAGGGGCTCCCCTAGTGCCAGGAGGTCAGAGGACAACCGTAGGAGTTGGTCCTCTCCTACCATGTGGATTACTAGCATGAAACTCAGGTCTTTAGGTATGGTGGCAGGCTCCTCTCTCCTCTGAGCCATGTTGCCAGATCAACTCACATTCTGACCAAGATTGGGAGACTACAGGTGGAGTGGGTGATGTTCTCACAGGTGAGGTAGTTGTGTTTAAGCTTCCACAGGAATTTTCCTGGCGAAGTATGGAAGGGCATGTGTGGGTCTGAGATTGGTCAAATCATTCCAGGAAGTGAGAGCGGCAAGAGGGCAAAGGTCAGAGATGAATTCCTGAAGTAACAAAAGCCCTTCCCTCCCACCCCTCATCTATTCCTCCCCTCTCTGTGGCCCTCTTGCGTTTGTTTCGCTTAGTGAATGGGTGAAAAATTTACAAAGTTCAAAATTCTTGAGGCAAGACTAAGCACGTAAGGAACAGGTACCTTCTGGCCCCACCTTCCCTCCCTCCTCTTCTCCCTCCCTCCTTGTCCTGGCCCCCCCACACTCTTTCTCAGCCTTCCTAGCTCCCCTCCAGGCGTTCTTTACATTCTTTGTGCAAACATCTGTATATATGAGCATCACACTAAGTTCGTCGTTCTGAAAAACCTTGAGAGTTTGATGCAGGGGCAGCTGAGGTCTAGGGATAGGGAAAGCAGAGGGCTTGGGGTTAGGTTGTGCGGGATGTTTGGGGGGCATTGGATGCCACACCTAGGACCTCCTGACAACTGAGCATAGTTCACGTCATTTCTCGAATTGCCTATAAGTCATGATACTTTCAAGGGAACTTCCCGCCCAGATAGAGTCACAGGGGCTGTGTGACTAGCCTCACTAAAAACAGAGCAAGAGCTGCCCCCTAACAATGAGGAAAAATGAACTCCCAGCAGAGGGAGGAACCCTGAGTCTGTGTCTCTGTGCCTCATGACCAGCTAGCTGCCTCTGCTTTTCCTCCTTAATTTATTTCCTGGGAAACATTCTGTGACTTAGAACAGGGTCTTCCCTTTGTCGGCAGCTGGACCTCAGAACCAAATTGCTGCCTAAAAATAATGTACTTTTATTAAAAAACTATTTTAAGTTCGTGCCTATTTTCAAGATAGATTCACATATGGATAAGCATCCAGTATTGCTTGTTATAGATAAGTGATGAATTATTTTAATCAGAAATGGATTTAACAGAATTGCAAAAATAAATTTGGGAGATTTTTCACAATCTGGTTGTCTTTTCTGATTTTTCATATTTATATTTAGTATTCAATGAAGACTAATCGTGACTATTGGACATTCAATCAAAATCACCCGAACTGGATACATCCCACTCATAATAAAGATTGACACTCTCTGCATTAATGCTGGGAAATTGGCTCTAGGCTCTTAGAGCCGAATCAGATTGGGGCAGACATATGCTGTAACTTTCTTGCTCAGCACCAGGGGTCCTCCAAGGCTCCAGCTCTTGTCATGTGTTGTATTACCTCATGTGATGCCCACCAAGGACCAGAACCCATGCCTGGGGAGGAGACAGAGGTACCCTGGATGTCTAGCCATCTCTGACTTAAGGCAAGAAAGACTGGATGGTCAGGGCTGAGCCTGAGCCCTGGACTGTGTCAGGTGAGCAGTGGAAATGGAAATGTATGCAGGCCAGGCTCAGGCTGGACTCAGCACAGACCCCCTTATCCCTGACCTGGAGTGGGCACTGAAGTCAATGCTGGAACATCATCAGGCCCCTCTGTATTGCTAATCATCTTACTTTAGCGTATCTATTTCCACCAACAGAGAGAACACCAGTCTCAGCCCCCTTGGTTCTGTGCGCGCATGTGTGCACACTCATGTCAAGATCCTAAGCCAGCTGTCCTCCTCTCGAGTTCTCTACTTTATTTTTTGAAACAGTGTCTCTCATTGCACATGGAACTGCCAATCAGACAAGGTTGGCTGCCCAGCTAGCTCTGTGGATCCTCCCATCTCTATTCCCTAACACAGGAGTTACAGATGCAGCTGTGCTGGGATCTGATCTTGGGTCCTCATGCTGCACAGTGGCGTTCCATCCTCTGAATTGTCTCCCAGCCTTTCAGGCTCTTAGTGATTACCCAGTGATATTCAGGTAGTGTTTATCCTGTTGGTCTTTTTTCTAATACTTCGTTTCATTTTTCTTAAGATGTATTTTAAATCACCATATGAAAGAATGGCATTATGACATTCTCACACACATATATAATTGAACTTGGCTCATTTTTGCCTCTCCTCCCTTTTTGTCCTCCCCTCCCACTGGTCCCTTTCTGCTCGTACTTAATTCCCCTTGCTAATACTAGAGAAAATAAGCATTGTCTGTCTGTCCTAGTTTGTTCCCCATTCCTCCTCCTAGTCTTCTCCCATATGCTCACTCTCCCTTCTATTTTTATGTCATATATGCATGTGTGGGTGTTTATATATGTTTACATCTAGAATCCACACATATTATATCTGTTTTTATGGCTACTTTTAACTGGAAGCAAGTAACATCAAAATTTCATTCACAGAAAGAATTAAATTAAAAATAGTAAGGTAATACTGGTGTGTAGGGCAAGACAATGCAGAGGTCCCTCAAGCTTCTTCTTCCTGAAGCCAGTTTAGGTTTGACCAGAATTTGATCTCCTTGATGGAAAATACCATGGAAAACTATCCTACTCTACTCTAGAAACCTGAGGTCAAGATGCCCTAGTTAACTTACCTATCTTGACTTCTGATAAATTGCCTGCTTGTGCAAATTTACACTTGTAGCTGTCAAACAAGATAATAGGATGTGGTTTTTGCTTTTAAAAGACCCTTACCATAAGCGTCCAGTGCTATACTTGGGTCCTGAATACCTGAGTGTAGTTCCAGCCAGCTGGAATAAAGACTTTCAATTGGCTATAGATTTCTCTGATGGGCTCCCAATAATACAGAAAGGAAATATATGAATAGCAAAAATCATGAAGATGGTATTTAGTTTAGTAAACAGATCATTCATTTTATGGAGCAAGGGAGATTAAAAAAAAGAGCATGTTCAGTTGGTCATGGTGGAGCAGGCCTGTAATCTCAGATCTTTGGGAGATTGAGGCAGGATAATTAATAGATAAGTGCATTGTGAGATCCTTTCCATAAATAAAAAGGAAAAAGAAGTCTAAGGATATAGTTAAGTGGTAGAGCCATTGCTGAGCATGGGTGAAGCTTTGGGTTCAGTCTCCAGCACCATAAAGCCCAACCCAACCCAACCCAACCCAACTCAACCCAATCAAAGCCAACCTAATCCAATCAAACCCAACTCAATCCAACTCAACCAATCTCAACCAAACCAAACCCAATCAAAACCAACCTAACCAAACCACATAGGCAGGAACTGTTCCTGAGATATCTTTCTAAGAGCTTCAATTATCTTGCATAAGTTAGTAAAAGGCAATGAGGTAAATTCTACAAACAAGTGAGGCCACTATCTACCTATATTCCTTGTATCTAGAACTTTTGCCTAAGACAGGAGCATGGGCAGAACACTGTGGTTCTCCACTGTAGATCTCCACACAATTTGTTCTAATCAGTTATTGGCCATGAAGGAGCACATCCTTATGTCCCCCTTTCATTCTCAGGTTTTCATGAATGGGCTTTGACTGCCTCTGGAATACATAGGGTTCAGTGTCTTGGTTTTCCTCAGAAACCACTAGTACCAGCCTTTGTTGATCAAGACATCTCTGGACTGATGGGCAGATGTTAACATCTGGGATTAATATGGGATTTTCCCCCTCCGAGTTATTTGGAGAATCTCATTAAGGCAGGTTTCCTTCAGGGAACTGATGCTTTAATATTCTGCATTGTCAGCTGAGGACCTGGATTTTATTTCTTGAATAATATTTAATTAAACATGCAGGCTTTGCTTTCCCCAATGCATCAGCAATCAGGGACCTGGTCCCACCTTACCGCTCTCCAACAAATCAGCAGAAAGCAAGGTTGGGGCCACAGTACTGCTGAGCAATAAAGTTTATGGCCTGTGCCTTTGCTGTAATTATGACAGAGTCTTGCTGACTGGGCCACTTCAAGGGCCAGGCCAAGTGGCTGCAATGCTGTGAGTGCTGGTCCTCACACTGTGACATGCAATCTGCAGGAGACACAGCCAAAAGGCACTCACCCAGGGACGGGGTGTAGCAAACCAGGACCCAGGGACCATATCTGGCTCTGAGTCCATTTTTTTTTAATTTTTATTTTTTCCATTGAAAGCAAATAAAGAACTCCTTTATTCAATAATAGGCTAGGCCTTATATATCCTCTTCCCAGCGCCTAGTCTGTGTAGTTATCCCTCTTTGGCTGGACACGATCAGGAACTCTGACAGTGACTGTTGCTAGGCTCTCAGGCAGACTCCAGGTTGGCTCTTAAAGAGTATGTTATATGCATGCATTGGCTACTGATCTGAGCCAATTTACTTGACCCTATGCCTGACCTACTACAGTAACCTTTGTTGGTGTATATCACCTACCAAGATTCAGGAGGTCTCTTGATCAAACCTGATCCATTTTAACCTTGAAGGAATCCAGAGCCTCCTGTTTCCTATGGAAACACAAGCAAAACCTTTTCTCCAGAGTAACATATTTTTGACTTCTTTTTTAAAGTTAAGGAATTCTTAAAATATCTAGGCTAGTTTGCTTTGGCAGTCCTTCTTTCAATCCCATGTCTCTTAGGAGCTGTCATTTGCTTATCAGCAATCAAAAAATTCAAGGTCAATACAGCAACATACAGGATCCAGACTCCTGTGTGTTTCCCATCTCTACATGAGTGGGAGAACAAGGAGGAAGGTACCATGATGAATGAAGATCCTAGGGGAATAGGAAGAAGCAGGGTGCTAGAGAGGTCTCCAGAAATCCACAAAGATACCTCCACTGTAGACTACTGGCAATGGTCGAGAGGGTGCCTGAGCTGACCTGCTCTGGTGATCGGATGGCTGAACACCCTGGCTGTCATGATAGAACTTTCATCCAGTGTCTGATGGAAGCAGATGCAGAGATCCACAGCCAGGCCCCAGGTGAAGCTCTGGGAGTCCAATCAGCAAGAGAAAGGAGGGATTGTATGAGTGAGAGCTATTGAGACCATGATTGGGAAAAGCACAGGGACAAATAGCCAAACTAGTGGAAACACATGAACTGTGAACCAATGGCTGAGGAGCCCCCGTGAAACTGGACCAGGCCCTCTGGATAAGTGGGACAGTTGATTAGCTTGAACTGTTTGGGAGGCCCCCAGGCAGTGGAGCTGGGACCTGTCTTTGGTGCATGGGCTGGCTTTTTGGAGCCTAAGGCCTATGCTGGGACACTTTGTTCAGCCTTGGTGTAGGGAGGAAGGGACTGGAGCTGCCTTGGTTGAGTCTACCAGGCTTGGCTGACTCCCCAGGGGAGACCTTGCCTTGAAGGAGGCGGGAATAGGGGGTGGATTGGGGGGAGGGCTGGGGGGTGGGAGGAGGGAGGATGGGGGAATCCGTGGCTATTTTTTTTTTTTATAAAGTTTTATTTGAACAGGGCTATTCCTATTTCTTCATGATTGCTTTTGTGGGTAACAGACAGTCTTTGACCCTGCAGTGGCAGCAAGAAGTCATCCTTTGGGCAGCAAGAAGTGGTCCACTACACTGAGGTAGGCTGAGTGCTTGCTCTGTGTTCTTTGGAGCATAGTTCCTGGATATCCAGTGTCACAGTTTGCAGATGCTCAAGTCCCTCCTATGAAACTCCATAGTGATTGTGTATAACCTGCACATCTTACTCTTTATTGAAACCTGACTTCATAACACTTAGTGCAATGTGAGTAATGGAAGTGGCTGCTAGACTACATTGTGAGGAGCCTAATGACAAGAAAAAATGTACGCACTCACTACAGGTATAATGCTCGCCCAAATTTTCTATCTACAGTTGGTTGAACACATGAGTGAAGAGCCCATGGAGGTGGAAGGCTACCTGTTCTGTCTGGAAATATACAAACTAATCCTCCAAAGAATTGTAAGAGGCAGTGGAAACTGCCAGGGAGCCTGATGGGGAGCCTGCACTGAGTAAGGAACAGGGTGGGGAGAGGTGGGGTAGGGAGAGGTGAGCTGAGGATAGGGGTAGGAGTGGAGGTGGGGAATGGGGTGAGATGAGTGAGTAGGGGTGGGGATGGTGTAGACTATCTGGGGAAGGCTCCAGGAGTAATCAGTTCAGAGCCAAGGCTTGTGGCTGGCAGCATCTCTGGGCAGAAGCTTTTCTCCCGGTAAGTTCCTGGAGAATCAGCAACCATGAGAGATGACTGAGAGAACCTGTCGTTTATTTTTTCTTCCTTTCTTTCAGCTGTGATGAGATTCATTATAAGGTACCCATGTTAGAATGGGGTTCCACATTGAAACACTTTGCCACCGGCCCAGGGATGATATAGGTATAAAGGTCATGGGGAGCGGACGTCCTCTTATATTGCTCCCCTTGGCCTTTCTTCTCTGTGTGTGTTGTGACTGGGCAGGGTCTTCTCTCATCTGTTTGTAGAGGCATTTTGGTATGCACATGCCAGAAAAGCCAGGAGCTGTCACTGCAGTGGCCTTTAGCAGCAACCTTCTTATTCGAAGCAGACAAAAGGTTTTAGTTGTTTTATTTAGCACAGAGCTGGAATTTATCAACCTCGTGTAACACATAAATACCATTGCAGTGTGGTCTTAAGGGAGTCTCTAGAGAGATTTTAAGGTTTTTTCCCTCCTCCACACTCTCCTAAGAAATTAGGTGAAGAGGAAACAGCTGAAGCATTCCAGATAGCAAGAGCAGCATGTGCTAAGGCCCCAGATGCAGGAGGAATGTGGTGAATTTATGACAAAAGAAAGCAGAATAGCTGGGGTTTAGGGAGCAGAATTGGCACTGGGCAAGGGGGCACCATGTCCCAACCAAGTCCTGTCACTGTTGAGAGCTTACCCAGGCTATGGGCAGGAGAGTGTCAGTGGGTGTCAGCCTGCATATATCCTGCATTGTCCCCTCAGCTGCATGAGTGCACTGTGAAAGTTGCCTTCCTCCTGGCCACAGCACTTCTCTCTCCCTTCATTCCTGTCATGGCAGGGGTCCCAAGAGCTTCTGCTGCATCATCTCCATTTGTCCTTTCTTTCTCACTGGGGTCACACCTCCACATTATGAAGTCACTCAGGGGAGCAAAACCAGTGAATGTGTGTCCATGGCTGTCACCTCAGATAGAATAAGAGTTCATTCTGAGCCAAATGCAAGTGACCATGGTTCTGGGAACACAGACTTGGGATGCCCTAAATGGCAGGTTCCACCAGGGAAGTGGCTACCTGAACTTTCTATAGTAACAGAAGGAGAGAAACTCACAAATCATGTCATTTCCCAAACACATTGGTGGAGACATCAAGTAGATGGGCTATGGCTAAACCAGGGCGACCTCTGCTGTAGGTCTTATGCTACCTAATGATCAATGCAATTCTAGCTCTCAACCTGCAGCATTCCAAATCTCCATAGTGACAACGTTCTAACTGGTCAGTCTACAGAATCTTCAACACAGATGGGGCTGAACACTTCGCAGCTCATCCAAGGTTTCGTATGTAGCTGTGAAGAAGAGGAAATACCATGGCCGGGGGCTTGTAGGATGCCCATGAGACATAGTTGAGTGTTGGAAAGTTGGGGCAGAAAAACACATATAGTATGACTCTCTGTTAATAAGAGTTAATAAAGCACTATCCCTGAAGCCATGTGTGTATGTGACTGTCAAGGATAAGACAACCGTGACTGTGAGAACTGGATGAGGCTAGCACCAATTAGAGGGAAGATCTGACAGGCCCAAGAAACTGTGAACTTACTAACAATTGTGGGATTATTTTATCTATCATTTATCTGTCTATATATCTTCTATTATCTATTTAACAGTCATTTGTCTATCCCATCTATCTGTCTGCCTGTCTATCTATCTATCTATCTATCTATCTATCTATCTATCTATCTATCTATCTATCATCTATCTACAATATAACATCTATTTATCACCCATCAATCATCTATCACCTTCCATCTATCCATTAATCACTTGTCTATCTACCAATCTATGATCTAATACCTATCTCCTGTCTACCTATTTATCATTTGTCTATTTATCTATTGTGTATCAGCTATCAGCCACCTAGGTGTCATCTGTTACCCATTCGTTTATCATCAACATTTGCCTACCACTTAAATATCAACTATTGATCTGTCATCTATCTATCTATCTATCTATCTATCTATCTATCTATCTATCTATCATCTATTTATTTTTGGTGGTACTAGGAGTAGAACCCAGAACCTTACACCTGCTAGGCAAGCACTTTTTTACTGACCCACATCCCAGTATTTCATTATTTACATGAACCATGAATATCACTTGTAATGTGAAATGCTAGTTCTATTCAGTCTTTTGGTTCAATTTTATGAACACAGGCGAAAATAGCAGAGATGTATGGTACATTATTATAGATTATCTCATGTAAGGGCACAATGTAGAGGGAGGAAATAAACTATAAATTCAATAAATAAAAACATACAAATAGCCACATTTAGACATCCATTGTTACATTATATAAATAGATTGTGTAAAAGAAAGCAGGGTTTGGTGGTGCATGGCTTCAATCCCAGGACTTGGAAGGCAGAAGCAGGCATATCTTTGTGAGTTCAAGGCCAGCCTAGTCTACATAGTGAGTTTCAGGACAGCCTGAGCTACATAGCTACACAGTGAGACCTTGTCTCAGAAAGAAAAAGAAATAGAAAGAAAGGAAGAGAGAGAGAGAGAGAAGAGAGAGAGAGAGAGAGAGAGAGAGAGAGAGAGAGAGAGAGAGAGAGAAGAAAGAAAGAAAGAAAGAAAGAAAGAAAGAAAGAAAGAAAGAAAGAAAGAAAGGGAGAAGAGAGGAGGTGAGGGTGAAGGAGGGAACATTCTTGTCTCATTTTCTCCTCCCTTCCCTCCTTGTACCTGAAGAGAATGAATGCCCAGAACCACCCGGCTGCCCAATGTTCTTTATTTAAACTCTGCTCCCACCTTCCCTAGAAACTGCATGGCTGTCCCTATTTCCTGTCTCTCCCCGTGGCTTCGGATACGGGTGCATTCAGGACTTGTCTTGGCTGACATCTATGCTGTCCTTTGATGTTTCAAACCTTCCCTCCTTCTTGCCCTCCAGGGTCCCTTGGGGGGTAGTTTAGAGTCCCCAGCTATGGCCTTTCCTTATTGCACAGTGACTAGGTGCATGTTCACTCTCACTGTACAGTGACTAGGTGCATGTTCACCCTCACTGCACGGTGACTAGGTGCATGTTCACTCTCACTGCACTGTGACTAGGTGCATGTTCACCCTCACTGCACAGTGACTAGGTGCATGTTCACTCTCACTGCACAGTGACTAGGTGCATGTTCACTCTCACTGCACAGTGACTAGGTGCATGTTCACTCTCACTGCACAGTGACTAGGCTGCATGTTCACTCTCACTGCACGGTGACTAGGTGCATGTTCACCCTCACTGCACAGTGACTAGGCTGCATGTTCACTCTCACTGCACGGTGACTAGGTGCATGTTCACTCTCACTGCACAGTGACTAGGTGCATGTTCACTCTCACTGCACAGTGACTAGGTGCATGTTCACTCTCACTGCACAGTGACTAGGTGCATGTTCACTCTCACTGCACAGTGACTAGGTGCATGTTCACCCTCAGTGCACAATGACTAGGTGCATGTTCACTCTCACTGCACAGTGACTAGGTGCATGTTCACTCTGACTTCTGCACCTGCATACTTTCTGTCTCCTGGTTCATCCAATCCTGGTCTCCTGGGCTTTGCTGGTTCTTGGTCTTCCACTGGCCTCTTCCACAGGGCCATCATTCTCACTGTTTTCATCTCCCCTTCTCTCTGCAGGTTTCACAGAGATCACAGCACCATGGGTCTATTTCCAGGAATAATATGAAGAAGGACAGCACAGGAATTTAGACTGTATGCTGCTTCCAAATGAAGAGAGGGCCTCAGACCTGGTTTGCTGTGTGTACTTGGGCTAACTGCTTAACTTCTCTGGGCCATTTCTATAGTGAGAGCAGAGCTGGCAGGCTCTTAGCAGTGGCAGTGCTTTTCCTTTTCATAGACACTTTTCCTAGTAAGCTGCTGATGCAAAACTGCAGCCCAGTTTGTGTTGCCATTCTGTCATATGTGAGGCAGGGCAACAGAAGGACACATGGCTTCTACAGTGCTGTGGCTTGGATGTGAAGTGTGTTTCCCCAAGAAAGGTTCATGGACAGAAGGCTTTGGCCCCAGTGCAGTGTTCAGGATGGAGCTTCTGCAGTGATGGCATCTTGAGGAATTATTATTAGTAGTGGAGCACGCCCTTGATGGGTCATACTGTGGATGCATCACTGGTGGGTGGTAGAAATTGGGACATGGGACCTAGTTGGAGGAAGTAGTTCACCAGGGCTATGTCCATGAAAGATATACTGAGTACCTGGCACCTTCTGGTGTCTCTCTGCTTCCTGGCAAACATGAGGTGAACAGCTTCACCTTGCCATGATTTTCTGCCTCATTCAGAAACAGTGGAGCCAGATAGGCTATGGACTGAGGCCTCAGAAACCAGGAAGCAAAGTCTAATTCCTTCTAGGATGCTTCTCTCTGGCACTCACCACAGTGATGCGCTCACTTGGAGCTCAGTTTCCGAGGGTCAAGGGCTGGCACTGGCATTGACTTGCTTTAGTGTTGGCAGAGTTCTTAGAATGTACATGGCCTCACCTGGCATGAAATGGAGCCAAGGGAGTGGACATGGCTGCATCTGTGTCTGCCTCTGTTTCTCTCCTATGATGCCACCCAGGGTCAATCACAGGGCTCTCCCAATGACTTCATCTAATGTTCTTTACATTCTTTAGGTCTCATCTTGGAACATCACAGTCTGGTTAAGTTCCTACTCTCTCAGCCCTGTTAACATATGAAGTGGGGGGATGAAGTTTCTGAGTGAGTTTCCAGGGATGAACTATGTTCAAACCACAACACACACCAAGCCACCACCCAGGCTAACTATTCTTAGCAGCCACTGTTTTAAAATTATTATTTTCATTATTATTTTGTGTGTGCATGTGTTGTGCAAATACATGTTTATGTGGTATGTGCACTTGTCTACCCATGCGTGTATATGCCATAGGTCAATGTCAGGTATCTTTTTCTATTGCTCTCCACTTTAATTTTGGAGAAAGGGTCTCTCATTGATTTGACCAGACTGGATGGCCAATGAGCTTTAGGTATGGGCTTGTCTCTGTCCCACCCAGTACTCTGGCTACAGTCACACCCTCACCACCATACCCAGCTTTTAAGTGAGTGCTGGGGTTCTATACTTAAGCCCTTATGCTTGTGGGGAAGGCACACAACCAGCCTGAGCCATATTCTCAGCCCCAGAAGCATCTTCTTGGAGAAGCCAAGTAACCTCATCATTTAGCTGCCTTTTCTGGCCTCAGTGTACCCATCTCTAAGCTGGGCTAACAGTGTGTGGCTCGCTAGACATCCTGAGGAGTAAGCGAGTTCATGCATGCGAACTGTTTAGCACACAGCCTGCAGAACCTCCACCGTGGATCGTACTATTTTATGAATTATTTTCATGAAACTGGTGACTTAAGGATCAGACTAGTGGGATTAGGGATGCCTGTGTTGAAAACACTTGCTTATCTGTCTCCTGCTGAAATTTCTGACACTGTTATGTGTCTGAATGTCTTTTGTTGTTCCTTGGGGTCAGCTGTTAAGGCTCAGTCCTCTCTTCGTTCACTTCAGTATGGTGGGTGACACTGCCCATGAGGGGCATCTGGTGGCAGGGCTGCCCAGCAGTGTTCTGGCTGATCTATGAGGCTGTTCCCAGGAAAGATGGATTAAATTCTACTCTGGACACGCAGCTGGAGTCATAGGGCTCATCCATCTCCTCAGCTACCAAAGGTCTCCCAGGTGCCTGCCCTGGTGGCAGTGTGGAAGCTATGTTCTCCCCTGCTTCACTTGCCCTAGCATGCTGGCATTTTGAGTTGTACCTACTTGGGGATCAGGAGAGTGTCTAACTACCCGAGGGGTGACGTCAGGAAGTGGGGAAGGTAGAAGAACCAGAAGAAATTCATGAAAGAGGACCTTTTAAAGATGGGTATCACATAGAAAGTCTAGTATCTTCAGACTGACAGGACAGTCTTGGGATTCAGTGCAAGACAACAGCCTGTCCTTGGGAATAGGTGCATGTCAGCAAGCTCATATCATACCATATCATACCATATCATATCATATCATATCATATCATATCATATCATATTTCTGTGTTCTGTTTATGGTATGTTGAGTGTAGTATATGTAGATGCTAGGGTGAGTATGTACATGTGTGTATGTGTACATAGGTCCAAGGATGATGCCTTGTGTCTTTCTTTAATTGCTTTACACATTTATTATTTTAGTTTTATGTGTATGGGTGTTTCACCTATATGTATATATGTGTACAATGTGATTACTGATGTCTGAGGTCAGAAGAGGGCATTGGATCCCTTGAAACTGGAGTTACAGATTGTTGTGAGTCCCCGTATAGGTTCCAGGAACTGGACTGCGTCCTCTGTAAGAGCAGTGTGAACTCTAAACTCTTGTGCTGCTCTTCAGTTCCCTCCACTTCTTGAGACCAGATCATCAATTCAGCTAGGCTGCTGTCCAGTGGACTTCATGGATCCTCTTGTCTCTGTTCCTTAATACTGAAGTTATAGACACTTACCACCATGACTTTTCTTTTCTGTAGGTTCTGGGGCATCTGAGCTCAAGATCTCTTGCTTCTGTGGCAGACACTTTTGATCCATCTCCCCAGCCTGGGAAGTCAGCCCAACTTCACAACTTGCTGAGGGCTGTGGCTGCCATCGGAAACATACATACATAGCACAATTTCTCCCTGTTGTGTGGTTTGGTCCTGCAGCCTGGGCACTTGCCAGGCCACTTTGCTGGCTTGCTTCCTGTCTTACCGCCATACCCCCACCTGTGGCATCAGGAAGGCTGCCCTACCTCTTCACCTGTTCTCTTGTTTCCTACCCTGTAGCCATAGACATTTGTGAAAACTTGATTACTTCCTTCTTGTGGCTTTCTGGATAACATGCAGGCTCTATTTGAGCAAGGACTGAGTCTCTCTTTAGAAAAAGATGCCCTGCTTTCAGGGGCCAGAGAAGACTGTTCAGTGGGTAAACACTTGGCATGAAAGTCTGGGGACCTGAACTCAGGTCCCCAGAACTCACTAACAATCCAGGCACAGTGGTGTATGGTGCCCACATGTGGTGGCAAGAGTTTCCAGCTAAAACCTGAGAGAGCTTAAGAAGAGATTATAAATGTAGTTAAGAACACCTTCTTAGTTCATATTGCTCATGGTACAATAATGTGTCCCCTGGTTGTGGCAGGTTCTTGGTGTGCAGGTTTGACCTGCAGCATGCTGTGCAGCAATACACAGAGGCGTCTCCAAGCCGCACATTATGCTGCATGGTGGATTTAGTCTTTGCCAGTACAGACAAAAACAAAACAAACAAACAAACAACAACAAAAAAGATATTTCTGGGCTATATGTTGCTTTGATAGAAGCATAGACCTACTGCCTCCCAGCGTCAGCAGACAGCATGGCTCCCAGAGCTGGAGGTGAATTATCTCCACCATGTTGAAAAGCTAAAATGGGCAGAGTCAGCAGCTGAGGCTGCTGCTTCAGTCCCCAAAACACAGTTTAGCAGTTTAAAATCTCTTCTGGTCAGAGAAGGATTATAGATTTATAATAAGTCAGATTCAAATGAAATAAAACTTTAAATAGTTTACAATGTGTGTAAAAATGTACATAGGCTTAAAAGAAAGAAAAAAGGATAGACAGTTAAATAACAAAATAGTTTAAAAAAATAAAGTCTTTAAAGAGACAGTAAAAGTAATAAAAAAAAATAAGCCATGTATAGATGGAAACCACACAGAGAAGTCTGGATTATATTGCCTTTGGGATTTTTAACTGCAGAGAGATGCTTGATTGTAAAAGCTGCTGAGTTAAATCAATAAATATATTTTAAAGATATGTTGATTTCAAAATCTATGTCTAAGGATACTTTGGTAAAGAGGTTCTGCTTTTGTTTCTACAGAAGATGAGAACCTGTGGGTTGCTTCCAATCTAATATGGTTTGACCAGCCAAAGACCCCCTGAAAGGTCTCCAATGACACCATGGCCCAGATCATCCAACATACAAATCAAGGCAACTGGCTCAGAGAATACAGCCTCACAGACTATTCCAGTCAGGACTTGACCATAATCCTAAAATTTTCTTTGTGTCCCCATAAGATTACCAGCACCCTCTTTCAGCAAGAAGTAGCTTAGAAAACTATGCCCACATTTGCAAAAAATGGATTATGGATGTTTGTCTTTGTTTAGGTTGTTGGTTACAAATTGTTATTGGTCATAGTCAATCTCTTTCTAAAAATAGAAAGGGGGATATGATATAGGAATATAGGATATAGATATGATAGGATAAAAGAGTAGATTATTGAATCTACTTTTATTTTTTATTTTTATTTTTTAAAATTATTTATTTATTATGTATACAGTGTTCTGACTGCATGTATGCTTGCATGCCAGAAGAGAGCACCAGATCTCATTACAGATGGTTGTGAGGTACCATGTGGTTGTTGGGAATTGAACTCAGGACCTCTGGAAGAGCAGTCAGTGCTCATAACTGCTGAGCCATCACTCAAGCCCTTGAATCTACTTTTAAAGAGCAACAACTTGCTTAAAATATTTTACATTGTTCTGTATTTTAGTTTATTGATACAAATTTAAAGTTAATTTTATTATACTGTATGTATATTTCTACTCTTGTTTAAGGTAATATGTTTGTGCAGCTCATTTAAAATTGTAATGTATAATTAAGAAATACAGATTACTATAAGCCATCCATGATAAGCAAACTTCTAGTCATATTAAGTTTTCTAGGTATTTAAATATATTTCAGATAGATAGGTAATCTTCAAACATTTCAAAGACCTACAGAATATGGCATTTAAAATGTTTTAAAAACTTAGACTTTCTAGACAGTGAGACACAACTGCTCCTGGCAGCACCAATCAAAGAGAAAGATGGGCATTGAAGACACTCCATATGGAATTTATTTTCTTCTTGGAATAAATAGCCATTCGGGCAAGAAACTGTTCTTGCCTGGACTGCTTGACAAAATGTTGTATAAAATGGATGCAGGACCCATAGGAAGGTGACCACTGAACTTTGCAAGACAAAATGGTCCTTCAGGTTCCTGCTTCACAGAGGAGACTGCCAGACATTCTATAGGACACACAGAGAAGTGACTGAAAAACTCAAGACCTATTGGCTGAAGATGGATGCCCCAATATTGCAGATGAACTTTAGGTGACTGTCCAGGCAGCTAGCTGTCTCTGTCATTCTAGATTTTTGGAAGTTGCTTGCAATTCATTTCCTGTTTATTTAGGTAATATATCCTTCTGGGATGTAGTTGAAGACTAGATAGTTATAATTTTCCTTGGCTATGATAAAAGATAAATTAGATATGAAACCTTAGACTCACAAATATAGGATAGATAGGATATCTTCTTTAATTTTGCCAAATACAAATAAACTAGATATTGTACTTGTAATTCTTGCTTGATATATATAATTTTACTAGGTTAAAGCTGAAACCTTCTTTTTGTTTAGAAAGAAAAGGGGAAGTGATGGGGGAATGTCTTTCTGTATGCTGTGAAAATATGTTGCTCTGATTGGCTGATAAATAAAGTTGTGTGGCCAATGGCAAGGTAGCTTAAAGGCAGATGGAAAATCCAAACAGATAGGAGGAAGGAGAAAGACAGAGCAGAGGAGACGCTGCCAGCCACCGCTATGAGAAGCAAGATGTAAAAGTACTGGTAAGCCACAAGCCATGTGGCAAAGTACAGATTTATAGAAATGGGTTAATTTAAGATATAAAAACTAGTTAACAAGAAGCCTGCCATGGCCATAGTTTAAAAATAATTATTAGCCTGTGTGTGTTTATTTGGGTCTGAGTGGCTGCAGGACCTGTGGGTGAGAGAGATTTGTCTTGACTGCAGGCCAGGTGGGACACAGGAAAACTTTCAGCTACAGGTATGTCTGTAATGCCAGCACGGGGGTGGGCAGTTAGAGCTAGATGAACCCAGGGGCTTTCTGGAAAGCTCTTCTATCCAAAACTGACAATTCTAGATCCAGTAAGTGACCCTATCTCAAAAAATAAGGTAGAGAGTGTGACTGAGGAAGACATCTGATGTCAACCTCTGACCATTGTCCATATGTGGATACACATGCATGCACATACACAGACACATGTACACACATATACACATGCATATGTACACATGCACACACAGACATATAGACACACAATGCCCTCACTCTGACATCAAATGGAAGCCAATTCACATCTGTGGAGTGACTGGATAAATGGTTGGTTGCATGAATGGATGACAAAACAATTCTATCCAAGCTGGGCAGTGATGGCACACACCTGTAATCCCAGCACTTGGGAGGCAATGGCAGGCCAATCTCTGTAAGTTTGAGGCCAGCCTGGTCTCTAAAGCAAGCTCCAGGAAAGGCACAAAGCTACACAGAGAAACCCTGTCTCAAAAAACAAACAAACAAAAAACAAAAAAATTCTATCCAAATATGCTTCAGTACTAAGTTATGCTAAAAAGTCATTATTCTGGAACTATCCATTATATTGGCCCCTTCCCAGCCCTGCAGCAGTGCCCTGACCTTTTCAGTGTTCATAGTCTGTGCTTCTGCTTCTTTGTGACTTTTCAAGGTGTTTTGTATCTTGTGCCTCTCTGCTCAGCATATCTCTGCACAGACCTGGGCACAAGCCACCTTTTCAAGGACATTTTCTTGTTATTCTGTCAGCCCCTCAGGAGCCTATACACACCATGGGAGGAGAGACACAATAATACCAAGATTGAATTTCCCTCCAGCCGGGAGGAACCTGGGGATTAAAGTCAGATTTAATTTGATTTTAGGTTAATAACATATTGTGACATTTTCTATGCACCCCGATTGCAGGAGACAAATTCTTACCTGTGCTGGGATGCACACAGGGCTAGGTCTTACACAAGGTGCCCAGACTGGCTCTTGCTTCTGCTCAGCCTCAGACTAATCCATTCTGACCAGCTGCGTCCTCTCCACCCAGTCAGTCCTGTGTCCAAGAGGCTACAAACGCCCAGAGGGCACCAATTCTAATACAGAATATTGCTGTTTCCTACCAGGATGGTGGGTATATCTCGTCACTGGGCTGAGGTCCCCAGTTCCATCTATTTTCCTGCAGATGACATCATCTCATTTGCTTTTATGGCTGAATAGAACTCATTGTGTTTACACGGCATTTCCTTTATCATCTGTTGCTGGGCACCCAGGCTGAGTCCATAACTTAGCTATTATGAATAGCACTGAAATAAATACTATAGCAGCAACTTCAAGAGTGAATCCCTCTGGAGAAAGAATAATGCTAGCTGGAAAGTTCTAGTTTCTTTCTTAAGAACTGAGTCTGGGAGGTGCATGTTAGAATTACATGTGTGCCAGTGTCTGCTTACAGAGGGCATTCATTGGCTCACTGAAACAAAACACTTAGGAAGTTCTGCATTCAGGTGTGACCGGATCTGGATGTTCAAGGTCATCGGGAATCTGCCATGCTCTTTGGTTCAGCTTTCCTCTGTTGACATAGGGTGTCTTGGAGATTCCCACCACAGAGTATCTACTTGGTTGACTACTATGGCAGATTTATAACTACCAACTTGGTGACCTCAGGAAGCAATGTATGTTTTCTCACAGTCCCAGAAAGTCTCTGCTTGGGCCACAACCACATGGATGGCAGCAGGGAAGGAGCCTCCAGAGGATAATCTGGCTGTCCGGCTCATGGAAGGGGCAGAACTCTGACCAACAGATCTCAGTTCTCCAGGGATTCCTCAGATGTGGCCTGGAATTCGGCTCTCAGCTCTCCCCTTCCCATCTCCTGCCATTCATCCCTGTGGCCTTTGAGGAGGATACATGGCTGTTTCCATCTCATCAGGGTTATCGACTGCCTGTCAGAGCCCCACATAGCTCTGACACTGGAATCTCATTAACACATGGTACAGCAGATCCTCCTGGAGCACCCATCCTCTGCTCCCACCCCTGCCCCCAGAAGCTCTCTCCTGTTCTCTTTTGTGCGACAGATGAGCTGGGGACTTGGTTTTAGTTCCCTCTGAGACTGAGTGCTCTCTCTCTCTCTCTCTCTCTCTCTCTCTCTCTCTCTCTCTCTCTCTCATTTTGTTTGTTTTTGTTTTGTTTTTTTGAGACCAGGTTTCTCTGTGTAGCTTTGGAGCCTGTCCTGGAACTCACTCTGTGGACCAGGCTGGCCTTGAACTCAGAGATGTCTGCTACTCTGCCTCCCAAGTGCGGGGATCAAGGGTGTGCATCACCACTGCCTGGCAAATTGTTTCCTTTTTTTCTTGAGACAGGGTCTCACTATGTAGACTTGGCTGTCCTGGAACTCACAGATACACCAACCTCTGCCTCCTGATTGCTGGGATTCAGGGTGTGTACCACTACACCCAAACTGAGCCTTTTTTTAACCTGTGAAGTGGGGTGATGCTATTTTACCCCGAATGGCTTGGGCTGCACTGACAGCACAGCCTGGGAGGAGGCTGGCAAATGGGGTGGTCCCAGAAGGGAGGGATACAGTGGTAAAAGACACACCATCAGTTCTCTCAGCATTTACTGTGTACCAAATACCAAACTCAGCTAGTTACATGATCAGTATTTCTTAAAATTCTCATGGCAATACTTCGAAGAGACTCACTGCCAGATCCATGGAGAGGAGAGCAAGTCTAGAGTGGAGGAGTGGCATGCCACAGGTCACACACCTCACACACATCAGAGTAGGGGTGAGGGCACACAGTGTGTGACTCCCAATCAATCCTGTGCTCTCAGCCAGCAAAGCACAGCCCTGGTACTCTCCAGTAATCCTCCCTTCCCTGCTTGTGCTTTGGCTCCTTCCTAAAGCACTCTGCTCGTCAACAGATGTGATTCTCCTGCTGCTGATTTAATGTTTTTGGAGGAAATGGGCTTATGGGCCAAGCTATTTCCTTATTAAACGTTAAGGTTTCTCGGAGCTTCCCCCTGGCTGCATGTGGCTTTATGGAGAGCGTGAGTTTCTGGGTGGATTTGCCTGTAGTTCCCCAGTCACTACTTCCTGCTTCCCAACCAACGCCCTTGACACAGTCCACCTGAAGTCCTGTGGGGTCTGCATCTGTAGTAAATAGAAAGTCCTCCCTACAACCAGGCAGCGAGAACCAGTGCTTATTATGAGGGGAAATGAAGAGAGGTTTGTTCTTGTGAAACAACAACCAAACTTGAGTGGTCCATCCATCCTGGCAGGCAGCTCAGCTGCATCATCAGCACACTTAGCATTAGGTACAAGACCGGGCCCCGAGAGGCTGCTGCAGCTCTGGCACAACCTCAGAAGGAAGTAAAATTTAAAGCCCGCTGTTTTCTTTTCCAAAGACCCAGAAACTTCACTCCCTCTCTTTTCATATTTATTGGTTGTGGCTGCATCCCGTGGTCACCCTTGTCTGCAAGGAAGAACAGAGGTGTTTGGGAACATCCCCCCTTCCAACCAAAACATAATGGAGATTCACACAGGGGAAAAAAATAGGTGGGCGGTGGATTAGGCTTATCGATTCTCCTCCAGCTTCCAAACATGGAGCGAAGTCGCGGTTTCTCTACCAACACCAACACTGAGGCCTTTCTTTCACTCGAGTTCCAAGACAGCCCTGTGTTTGGTGCTTCCGCATTCCCTCTTTGGACCCCCCACCCCCCCCCCCCCCCACACACAATCTATTTTCTGTGCTGTGGCTTCATAAACCATTAACCCAAATCTGTCCCCCACTAGGGAGCGAACTGAGTGGGACCCTGTGTCCGGACCTTTACTGAACCAGTGAGGACCCTTGGCCTACCTGCCAATCAGGCTCCTGCCTGCCAATGAAGCTCCTCCAGCAGTAGGTGCAAGGAGGGGCCAGTTTGCAAGTCTCTTTTCTCCCAGGGCCGGGTTAGTGGGTTAGGCGTGGAGCTCTTGGTGGGGAATCAGTGTGGTCAAGCTGAGGCGCCCACAGTGGCAGATAGTTTTGGAGACCAACATGGCGGCTTTCTAAGAGTTTTGGGTTTTGAGGTCTGTTCCAGCCAGTCTGCTTCCTAATATCTGAATTGAAGACTCATATTCTGTCCTGTCTTGCCTTGTGTAAATAAACCAATTTACCTCCCTAGAGGGCTCTTTTTTCCTTTCCATTGTGCGAAATGGGAGGGTTCCCATGGGGGTGAGGGCCCTGCTTTAGTGGCCTTTTAGAAGAGGGATGGAACCCACATTAGTCCCTTGCTCAATCTTAACAGTAACAAGAATATTTACGAGATGCTGCCCACGCTCCTTGGCTTCTCAGTCCCCAGAACTGTGAGCTCAGTAAACCTCTGCTCTTTATGCAGTGCCCAGTCTGAGCCACTGAGCCCCAGTAAACGAAAACAGACGGAGTAGTTTCTTTCTTTGACAGACTTATTTCTGGTCCTAAAAACCCACTTTGGTTTGCTTTTAAAAGCTAGTTCAAGATAGACACATAGGTTCGCATGTAGTTGGAGAAGCAGATGCCATCTGTCTGGGGTCAGCCTCTCGGGTCTTTCTGTAACGATAACCTCCTAACTGCTTTCTTAGTAGAGGCCCTGGCACAGTGGGAGGACTGTGCATGAGCCAGTGCGTGGACTTGACTTTGTGCTGTCATCTCTGTATTGTCCAGACCTCTCTTCTCTGGTGAACTGGATGGGAAAAGACAACTTCTATTAGAGCTCCTCAAAGTAGCGAAAGGTCAAGGGCTTCTAGTGAAAGTCCAATTACCATCACTTTATCATTCTCTTTCAATCAATGTCTTTCACCAGACACAGCCAATAAACTTGGGGTCCTCGTGGTTTGTGGCAGGGCATATGTCTTGGGCGTATGCCTATTTCCCTGAGTAAGATATAGATCCTATAAAGAGACCAAGGATTAACTTCTATCCCCACCTCCCACTAAAAAATCCCGGAGGAAAGACTGTGGCTGTGGCTGTGGATTCCAATCCTCTCAGCTCTTTACATGATTTTTCTTGTACTCTATTGGTTAGTCGGAGATACTTTAGAAGTTTTATAACATTAAGTAGGTTAATTATTTCCAGAAAGAACCAGAAGTTTCCAAACTGCTTCTGTCAGTAAATTTAAAATACAATAAATAATTTAAGTCCCAATTTTCTCTCCACAATGAAAAATTAAGAATCTTCAATTTGTCAAATTCTCTCTCTCTCTCTCTCTCTCTCTCTCTCTCTCTCTCTCTTTCTCTTTAAAGCTTCAATTTCTTCCTCTCCTCCTTCCCTGACCTCAAGTTTTGGCAGAATGCCAGCCCAGCCCACAGGGTCAGCCTGGCCCTGGCATGCCTACTGGGATTGCTTTCTAGCAGGGAGTATTTGTATTAGTTTCAGGGACCTTAAAACCCTTCAGATTTTTCCCCTTATGATTAGGAGATGTGAGAAATTTATGGTCATTTTCCAGATGAAAAAACAGACAAAATGAGGCTTAAAAATATGAACAGATACACCTCCTACCACCCCAGTTTGTTTCCTGTGGCCCGGAGTCTAGATTCCATGTATCTAACTCCAAAGAATCTAATGAGCTGGGTTGAGCAGGAAGCACAGTTGCCTGTGGGGGTAAATGCAGGACCTGAAATGAGAAGATTACGCCCATCCTTTAACGGGACAGGGAGGGAAGTTTCAGTGGGAAGCCTTCGGCATCCTCAGTTGAAAACACCAGGAGATGGGGCTGGAAGTAAGAACCTGGGCACAAAGAGAGAGCCAAAGATGAGAGTCACAACTTGGGGAGAGGAAAGGGACACTCTACTCTCAGTGTCCCTCCAGATTCTGGCCTGCATCTCTATAGCTGGAATGCAGCTAGAAGACTGAGTTCAGAGTAGCCCAGAGGAAAACGCCTCTTCAGCTACTGATCAGAACAAGAAGTACAGAGAGTTCCTTGTGGTGAGTGGGCAGGTGGCTGGTAGCTGATGCGTACAGGTTCAACTCAGCTGGGATTCATGAATTTGCCACTTTGCATACATGTAATTTATGTATATCTACATGTTTCTTCTCATTCTAGGCCTTGTAGATTACACACAGAATGGGTTTTTCTGCTTCTGATTTGCCTTCATTTTATTTTGGAGCTCTAAGCCTACAGGACCCTGACACATGACTTCCTGTGACCTGCTGAAGAGCCCAGAGCAGTACAGGTCCACTTTGCAGATGAGGAAACAGCATGATCAACTCCCATGACATCTCTTTTTATCTCACTGCTGGTGTGAGTCAATCCTTTGTTCAGTGTGTCCATATGGTATATGTCATCCATCCCGTAGTCACTCAGTAGCTGTCTCAACTGTGAGACTGACTTTGAAGCATCGCCATGCTTATATTCAGGGTTTAATGCTCCATGTGGTACAGGGCATTTGTTTGGGGTCTTGGGGTATACCTCCTGTGGGCAGGAAAGGGATAATGTGTCCCTTTGTGAGGGAAAGGGGAACAGAAAGGGGCAGGGAAAAGCCAGCCATGAGAACTGGCACAATCCCATGTCCTCTTGCAGCAGTTGTACACCTGTGTTCTCAGGGACACTCAGGTGAGTTGGAGGTTTCCCAGGATTTCTCCAACTTACCTAAATAGCTCTAGTGTTGTGTGCTGTAAACACACTGGGATACTGTGTGAGCTCTCCCATGGCATGGTTTCTGCTGCATAGACCCATAGCCTAACATTCTCAGGCGTATAATCCTACTGGGTCTGGTGTCTCCTCCTTTTCTTATGGTAAAGTTTCCCATTTTGTGATTGTTGGATTGAGAACCTCTTTAGTGGCACTTACCTAGGGGACCCATGTGTGGTCAGGTGTGGCAGTACATCTTTCTTGCTCATGGATATTTTTTACTTCAAGTTATCCAGGAAATCTAGCAACCTAGGGCTAGATTTTATATTAGTTGATCTGCTTAGGAATACAGAGTAAACTCAAATTCCAAACTGGTATGAGGATCAAGACAGGGGGGAGTCTTGGGTAGCTCCATTACAGTTCCTAATTTTGGGAGGTGCAGTCTTTGGGATGCTCCTGTTTTTGTCACGTGTCTGTAGTCTAATTTCTTTGCTTTCTGAGTTCAGAGTGTCACACTAGTCCCCTATGTGTGTTTATCATGCCATCTTGCTTGATTATTGTAACTGACCCATATCCCATGAACATCTGTTCTGCCATGTCATGCTCCCCATCTCTTGAATCACCCAGGACTTTTTGTCCATTCCATGAAGGTTGTCCAGATATTGAGATTCACATCTGTCATATTTATTGCTAAATGCAGGCTGTTTCATTCCATAAGGGTTTCCAAGTTATATTCTCTTACTTTTCCTGGAAATGATGGGCCTTTGATTTCTCTTTGAAAAAAAGGTTTCATGTCTCAAGAAGCAGCCTTGCTTAGAGAAAAGTTTTATTGGTTTTTGTCCAACAGGATGACTTTACAAGTGAGATTCAGCTTCCAGGATCAGAACCTTTGGCCACATTGAGCCATATCACACTGCACATTTTACTCACATGAACCACAATGTACGCTAGTGTGAGACCATGCAGTGATTCAACTCAGGAAATCCAGGTTTGCAGAAAGCCTTTCACATGAAACAGGAAATGATTCCCAAGCTGGCCCATGGACAAGCCACCTTGGGATTATCAAGGAGAGTCAACTACCATGGATTCTGTCCCTGTTCCAGACTGTTCAGTGAGAAGTCTGGGAATGAATACAGGTTTTATATCTTCCTTAGCATTCTGACACTTAGTCTTATTTGGGAACTCTGGTCTGGGCCATGCTTCGCCCAGAGGAGCCCCATTCTGCAGCTCTAACTGGGATATCCTTCCTCTTTTCATGGAATTCTAAGCACATGGAATGGGCAGCCTTACATCATTCCACATCCATTAGCCTGCTTCCCATTCACTTTCCAGGTGAAAAGTGACACTGACACCCACTGCAAACTCAGGCTTTCTCACGCTCTCTTGAATGATTCCTGACGGGCCATCAGGCCATCTCAGCTTCTGCTGCTCCCACAACAGGCAGACACCACCAGTCTCTAGTTGCTCTTTCTTATGCCAACCCCAACTCTGACATTCCCCAGCACAGAGGGACAAGTGTCCTGAAAGATTAACTTGTGCCTGGCATGGCCTCTCCTATTGGAAACTAACTTTCTTGTGCAAGGAACATGAGAAGATAAGGCAGATGAGCAGACCCACCCTGTGTTTGGAAGGTTTGATGGGTCTTCAGAGGTGGAGACTGAACATAGGAGGGGTGAAGAAGGTCTCCAGACTCCTAGAAATAGAGAACTTTGCCTTCTCATCTGGTCCCTAGAAAGGTTATCATTAATACACTCCACACACCTGCTTGGAGAATCCCTTCCATCCAGTGCTGGCTGGCTCACCTGTTCTCAGCCCTTAGAAAGAAGTTCATCCTGGAGCTTTCCCTCTGCTGTGTGTTAGGTCGATGATGTGGCAATGCCACACCTCTAGGCATCGACTGGGTAGCAGGTCCATGTGCCAGGCTCTGCTCTGGATTGGGTCCATGGTGTATGAGGTTGCATGTTGCCATGTCACATTTACATATTGTTAACTTCTTAACACAGAGATCAGAGGAAGAAATATTGGAAGATAGTGTTACATACAAGTGACTCAGAGGAGGAATTAAGGAGAGGGGTGATAGGTGATAGGTAGGTAGGTAGGTAGGTAGATAGATAGATAGATAGATAGATAGATAGACAGAGTTTGAAAGCATGACTGAACACATCATATGAGAACAGCCATGCTTACATATATTGTTACAGAAATGCATGCCAATGTAACACCAAAGTAGCATTTAAGGATGTACAGTATTTGTTATCGTAGAATTGCCATATAGGACACATAAGGACATGCTATTATAGTGGTTATTAGTTGCTGTACTACTACATTCATGAGCATTGCTGTCAGAGTATATCCTTGTCTGTTCTATATAGTAGTTAGTACAGATGTTGTACATTCTTGATCTGGCTGTAGTGTTACATTCATGTGCATTTCTGTAACATATGTGACTATGGCTGTTCTCACACATTTAGAAGAGAACATGGATCCATGATGGAAATTGCCACTTCCTGAGGACTTTCCTTTTTGACTCCTTGTGAATCAGCTGAGTTCAGGTAAGTGGCAAGTGGCAAAGGTGACAGGGGAGATGAACCTCATCATAGAGCAGGCTCTGTAAAGTTTACCACATTCAACGGGGAGAGGGGTGTTTGTATAACTAGTGTCTGAACCTCTACAAAGGGTACTGCTTCAGGTCCTCTGAGCAGGGTCTTCCTGTTTATACCCAATACTTCATTTACTGATCTTTAATGCATTGACAGAGACCAGAAGAAAAAATACTGGAAGATAGTGTTTCAGGCCAGTGACTCAGAGGAGGGATGAAGGAGGAGGGAGAGGGAGAGAAGAAGCGAGGGAGGGAGGGAGGGAGAGAGAGAGAGAGAGAGAGAGAGAGAGAATACCAGAGACACACAGAGAAAGATCTCTGGAGAGACATAGAGAGAGATAAGGAGAAAGAGACAGAAACACATACAGATAGACAGATAGACAGACAGACAGAGAACCAATTCTGGAAGACAAGAATTTGTTTCCACGATCCCCAGAAGCCTGTGTGGTACCCAGTCCCTGTTTCCAGAGCACCCTCTACATTCCATGGACCATCATTGCCTCAGGAATTCAGTTCTTGTGCTGGGAAATCTACTAACTTTGGTTTTCCCAGGGGCAGACCATGGTTCAGGGAAGGAGTCCTATCATTTATCTGGGAGGTTGATGGGGAACTGGGACTATGAGACAGAGAAGGAAGCTAGTGAGGGGTGTGCCAATAAGCAGGAGGGGGCAAGTAGAGGCCAGTCCTGCCAAGGAATTCTGGGAGAGTGTGGAGAGCATCTCAGTGACCTCATCACAATGGCCAGGAGTGAGAGCAGCTACCTGCCTTCTCCTAGTGGCCATTATTACAGGCTGCTCTACGGAAATTGACAGGAGCCGAGGAATGTGACAGACAGGTGAGAGGATGAATGAGGGGATGAGCAGAGCCTTTTGGAATCCTCTGATATTATCACCTGTTATCAATCATTCTTCCTAAATATCTATCATATACCTATCCATCTATTACTCTGTGTGTCAGCTGTCTATCCACCAATCTGTCTATCATCTATTTATATCTATCTATCTATCTATCTATCTATCTATCTATCTATCTATCTATCTATCTATCTATCTATCTATCTATCTATCTATCATCAGCACCTACCTGCAATCTACCTTTCTATATATGTATCTGTATCCATACTTCAGACCCTCCCCAGTTCCCTATACATTGCAATTCTTAGTAGCCAGAAGAGATCATGTTTGAAATTAGTGTTGTCACACTGTCAGCGTGGAGCCGTCATGCTGTCCTGCCCGAGGAACTCTGCGCTGCAGCAGCCTCAGCAAGGAGGTGGCAAGTTCATATTTAGCCCTCAGACAGTTTTGTTTGGTCTGCAAAGTATCTTAAACTATGTAGAAGGAGTGCCAACATTTCAGATGTGTGGGCTTTCAGGCATACTCTGGGTTTCTGGCTTCTCTTGAAACAGTGGAAGACCTGGCGGTGCTGGGGCAGGAGCAGGATGAGGCAACAGAGGGCTGTGGTTGGCCAGCAGCTACTCCTTTAGCTGAGACCTGCGCTGCTGAGCTCTCCAGAGTCCGCTGGGCCACCTGACTCAGGTTACATCTGGGTCCACTGTAGGTCCTGGACCTTAAATCGTGCCCTGTTCTCCTCGGCACTATGGAGTTGTACCCATCTCTCTCTCTCCCCTGCACCCTCACTTGTTCGCTGGACCTGCATCGCTAGCATGCCTTTCCGCCCACCTGCCTTTGGTTTTAAATTCACTCTGGGTTCTCCTAGCTTCCTTCTCTCTCGGATGGAAGATTTTGTTTCTTATCTTTCCAGCCATCTGCTCAAGGCTTGCGATGAATGAATAGAAATGACCATCTTCCCACACTCCGAACTTTAACCGTCACCTGCCACCCGGGCCTCTGCTGCCTGGACCCATCATTGCGAGTGTTGTGAAACGGCGCCACCGAGGGTAGAGCTGAAAGTGACAGGGCACCTCGGGCTGTGCACGCTGACCATCCTTGTGCTTGTGCTGGGGGAGAAGCTACAGGCTGAATCCGAAATGTCTCTCTCTGGCCCCTGGTTTAAATGGGTGTTCGCCAGCAGATGGCACCATGTTGGAAGGCTGTGGAATGTTCAGACTCACTGACACACAAGTAAGTCCCTCAGGACTTTTGACCACAACACTGAAGGAAGGTTTCCACAGGAGAATGTCAGCATTCTGACCTCTGAAGGCGATGCAAGTTTCCACAGGGTGATTGTAACACTCTGACCCCCAAAGGTGATGTGTGGCCCTTGTTTGCACCTCTCTCTCTCTCTCTCTCTCTCTCTCTCTCTCTCTCTCTCTCTCTCCTCTCTCTCCTTCCTCTGTGATGTGAACAGCTGCAGTCATACACTTCTCTTGCCAGGCCTCCCCTGCCATGATGAGCCTCCCCTGACCCCGGGAGATGTAAGCTGAAGAGCTCTTTCCTCCCCTGAGTTGTTACTGTCCTGTAGAGTACTCCCGGTATCCTTGCCACACCCACCTCAACTTCTCACTTCTCACTGGCCATTATGGCTGTGCCCCAAGACGCCTCACAGTTGGATCCAGTGAGGTTATTAAACATCCTTCAGCTGCCACTGTCTTCCAGATGGTTTGCTACTACAGAGTTCCAAGAGGGAGCAAGCCCTGCAGGAATCTCCCTCTGGTCACAGCCCAGCTAATTAGACCAACTTTGAGTCTAGTGCTGGAGAAGACAGTGACAATCTAGTGAGTGTGTTTGCTTTTCTCCTGCCTTTGTCATAAAGTGTCCCCTTTATTTCTGCACAACACACACACACATACACACACACACACACACACACACACACACACACACACAGTCTTTGAGCAGGAGCTGGTATCAGGAGGAGGAGGAGGAGGGGAACTGGGTTATTGGCACCTTTGTGTGTCATTGATTTCATTGGCTGAGACTTCTGACATGGAAAGGAATGAAGGCAGAGAAAGCGATTTCCCTAAGTTTGGTTCACTTGGCATCGTCTCTCCTTGGATAAGGCAAACGGTGCATGACCAAGCTCTTTCTAGCTGGAAAATGACAGGTGCAAGGACAGAAACAGATGAGTCACTTAGTTTTCGGAGTTTATGAGCTGGATGGAGCTCATTAGAGTTACAGCATAATAGCATTGGAGTGTTGGTGGAGACTCAGCCCCATCCTTTACAGAACAAAAAAAAGTTTTTAATGCTCCAAAAGAGGAGTGGGTTTCCATTTGCCCTCCCACTAATTAAGACAGCCAAATATTCCTTGATGCTCTCATGGCATTTCTGGCTAGTGGGGACACCAAGATAAAGATATACACTCCATCTTCAAGGAACTGCTTTTCTGGTGTGAGAGACAGGGAAGGTGGTACGGCCAAGACTCACTTAGTACTAGGGCTTTGTGGACAGCCTGGCAAAACAGATTCCCATGCCAATGAGACTGTTTTTTGTCTACTCTCCTCTGAGCCATAGAGCCAAGCTGTCTAATCTTAGTCCCTTCATTTGTAGAAACAAGTTAATGTCTTGCTTTAAGATCATGCCATGACCATGAAGGAAAATTGGTAAAGGTGACACATGAGAGGTGGAGTCACTATAGCCATGACCAAAGTAAACAATTTCAATGGAAAGTGAGGAGTGCTGGGAACATGAAGGAAGAAGCCCCTCAGATCTTTGGAGGACTCTGGGCTAGAATCTGAGGAAAAGGGAATAGGTAATGAAGGCATTTGAACAGCCATGTGAAGGGCACAGGTATGATGTGAGGAACAGAGTGTGTGGAGAGAGGTGAGGAGTGTAGGTGGGAAGGAGAAAGGAAAAGCAACAGCAGGAATAATATGCCAAGGGTTGTTAGATGGCAGGCTGGGTGGCAAGGGACACAGCTGTGGGCAGGTGGGTTTTGTGGAGTTGCTAGGGCGTATAATTGGAGATATCTAGCAGGCCTGAGGTTGTGAAGTTGAGGGTCCTCTGGTAACTGAGGAGAGGAGGACATAGTCTTCCAAAGAAGAAGAGTGGAGAGATAGGGGTCTTTGGCAGAGTCCTTAGGAGCAACGACTCAAGGCCTTGGTAGGGATGCTGAACATCTCCTTTTCCTTCTCCCCCTCCTCTGATGCTGCCACCCTCCCTTTCTTCTCCTGTCCCTGTGGAAATTATCCATCACGGGTAGCTTTTTCCTTGGGACAGCACAGGCAGATTTATCAGATTCAGGCTATCACCATCCTAAGTTCCAGGTGAGCAGTCAGAGATTGGTCCATACAGATGCTCATTAACACTCATGGGTTAACTTCTAAGTCCCTCAGACCCACATGGCTGCTTAATGACACCAGAGAACATTCTCAAAGATCAGTCAGACATGGATCTCATGGCTTCTGTAAACCTCACACCCAGTCCTATCCAAACCAACAGACAGAAATTGAGTAAGAAAAGGGTTACTGGGTCCACAAAACCGTGGCCTTCCAGCTCTTGGAAAGCTGGAAGGATAGAATCTTAGAAGGGAGAACTTTATGAATCTAGCGCAACAGGACCCTGACCATGTTCTCCTGGGTCCTCCACCAATAAGTAGCTTTGTTTCAGACACACCTGGAGCTACTGGGTTTGGACGCCAGAGACCCTGGCTTCTCCCATGGGAGGGCTATCATCATCTCTTCTCCCTTTTCATAAAATAATAAAAAATACTCTCCAAATGTTTAACTGCTGAAGAACAAACATCCCTGTGACTCATGCTTCACAATTTATGTTGCTGGCTTCACATACTTTTGACAGTTCTATCATGTTTTAGATGCTGTGAAATATTTGTTTTCCTCCTTCAAGCTGGGCTGGTGAAAATCGACTTACTTCATGGTTATTGATACTCTGTGCCAGAGTTTCTCAGCCTCAGACACATTGACAAGATAATTGACAAGTCACTAGGCAAGCTGAGCCTGTGCTGGGAGTCCCCTGTGTGGCTGTATGTTTAGCAGCATCCAGGTTTCCACTCATCAGATGTGACTAGCAATGTCCTCAGTGTGATAGCCCAAAACATGCCCACATGAAAGCCTTGTGACCCCTCCCCTCAGGGTCCCAAATGTCCCTGACTGAAAGCTGTTTCTCTGAAGTTTGAGAACACAATATGCTAGGCAAGAGATCAAAAAGGTCGTGAGAAATAAAAACAGACCACAGTGCCAGGGATGTGGCTTGGTTCCATCCCCTGGCACAACACACAGAGACACCCAAAGTTCAATGGAATGATAAATGTTGCCCCTTTGGTGTTGACCTTGATAGAATGCAGGCCAATGACCCTCTGCCACAATGCCTTACTTTTCTTTTCTCTTCAACCCAGAAAGAAAAACACGAGCACTTCACCCAGTAGCAGGGTAATTAGACACAAGGGCTGAAATGAGATGCTTATAATAAAATAGAAGCCAGTTGGAAATCTTTAGCCAGAGAATGGAAGAAGATGGCTGCCTATAAATAACACAATTGTTAGCCAAGCCCTTGGAAAAATACTCAACATGCCAATGTCAGAGAAAGATATGTCCAATGCTTTAGATGCTGAAAATAAATACTGTGAGTCGAAAATAAATGGCATTATTAGCATAAAGGGAGTTCCTAATTAACCAGCAATAGTCCATTACTGTAGCCTTCAATTCATTAAATTGCATAATTACATAAAAACTCAGTTGACGCTTGATTCAGTCAGTGTATCTGGTATTGTCTCCTCAATAATTAGTTCTATAATTGTCAGCTTGACAGGGCAATTAAAAATGTTTGAAGACACGGTGTCAGCTTCCTTGTGCAAAACTGCACCCAGCAGGAACGTCTCTTGGAGAATCGTCCATCTGGTTAGTTGCATGCTTCCAGCTCCTAGGATGAAGAGGACCACAGATAGGGGCTGGAAGGATCCCACACAAAGGCTTTGCAGCTTCCTAGGGGAAATTATTTTGTCCGTGTGAAGTGAAGTGGGTGTGCTGTCTTCCAATATAAAGCATGTGTTGGAAACAAACTCCTCAATGCAAGAGCCAGGGGGGTAATATTGATGGAGAGGTAGCTAAACCATGGGGGTCTCTACCCTCATAAAAGACCCAGCACCAGTGGTGAGACTGGAGGGTATGAATCCCATCTCTTGTTCGTGTGTTCTACTTGACCTCTGTGGGTGATACAACAGGGAGGCTCTCACCAAGTGCTGGCATCTTCATCTTGAACACCCCAGCATCCAAAACTATGAAAATAAAATCCCCTTTTTGTCTTTATAAATGACCCAGTCTGTGGTACTAGGATATAGCAGAACAACATGAGCTAAGATAGGATATCTTTGCTCAAGTGGTCTCAGTTGTAATTGCTGGGGTAGGGGGATGTGGAGGAAGTCAGCAAAGAGGGTTATATGGGAGAATGTGGAGAGCTCTGGTTCTAGGCTCAAGTCTGTGGGCACCATTGCTCAGAGTTTCGGGTGCTGTGAGTGAGGACCCAGTGAGATTGTCAGTCTCAGGCTGGGGGGAGCACAGCCCTGGGGTGATGTCTGTTTTGTATTAGTTTTTCCAGTGATCCATGATGCCTAGTAGTATGGGATTGCTGCTTTCCTCATGGGAATGAAAACGCCAACAAAGGCATGGAGTGCTGGTAAGGGAGGGGGCAAGAAAACAGGGCCTCTTCCCACTCAGTATGGGTTCAGGTCTCTTGCATGCTTATGTGGAATAATAAATCAGTCAGACAATTAGATTCATCAATGAAATGATAGGAACAATCTTCAATGTGTTTGAGGGGCAATGAGGAGGCCAGTGTACCTGGAGTGGTGTAAAAAGGAAGGCGGTTAGAGGTGAGGTCAAAGTTGTTGTCTTTCTTTTTTTTTTTTTTTTTTTTTTTAATGTGTCGAGATGAGTGGTATGTATGCATGTGTGTATATGTGTTCTTGTGTGCGTACTTGTGTGTGTGTGTGGGGGTGCATGTGTATGTACATGCATGTGGAGGCCTGAGGCTGATGACTGGTGTCTTTTTTGATTGCTTTCTACTTAACTCATTGAGGGAGTGTTTCAACTGAACCTAGAGCTCACCAAGATGGCTACCCTAGATTGGAAATTTCTCCAGGGATTCCTGTTGCCACCTTTCAGGCTTCCCAGCATAGAAATTCCAGGCAGGCTGCCATGTCCACCTGGCTGGGGAATCTTAACTCTGGTTCTTATACTTGAATGACAAACACTTTATCCATTGAGCCTTTTCCAAACCCAAAGATCAGAGTCCATAGTTGCATCATCATGGTACTAAAGACCTTGTGTAGGCACACTGATGTAAGAGCCATGACCACAACACTGATTCTAGTCTCTAGTCGCTCCCTTCCCTTGCCATACTGATACAGCTCCTTCAGGGGGAGTTCTAAGCCCTGTTGGTAAGTGGGGCTGGGATGTGAACACCAACGACATTCAGATGTGTTAGGATTTATGAATAATGCTGTTTTTCTGGATCTGTAGGGCTGAGAGAGCGCAGCATAAGGGTGAAGCATCTCTGGAAGCCTAAGGACCAGGAACATGACTTAAGATTCTAAGCTGGCTCTAGACTCCCTTTATTCTCAAGACTGCTTCCTGATTGCCCTTGGACAGTCAGGGGATGTAGCTCAGTGCAGAGCACCAGCCAACACGTGCAAGACTGAATTCAGAAATGTATGTACATAAATACACACACACACACACACACACACACACATATATATACAAGCATATATACATACATATGTACACATACATATACACATAAATGCACACATACACACATATACATGTATACATGGTTATAAATTCATACATATACACATATATATATATATTCATACATAAATGTAGAACACACTATAGATACATATATACAATACACATACACATAAATATATAAGATACAACACACATATATACAATATACACATTCACATGCATACACACACACACACACACACACACATATATGTGTGTACACACACATTCATGTACATACAAAGTTGAGGAGAAAGATGAACCTTTCCCTTCTTAGAAGCAGTCGCTGATGGCCACATAGACTGAACAGAAAAGGAAGGTGAGGGGAACACTGGGTGTGACAGAGCACACCAATTGGGAAAAGCACATTCCTTCCCTGGGCCATGATCCAATTGTATGTACATGCATGTGCATGGAGTAGCCTACCTTCCTGAAATGAGGCCGAGAGATGGAGAAGACTGGAGATGTCTGCTCATATTCTTTCTCCCATTAGCCAGAGGTGTGATCAGCCAAAAATGCTCCAGTCCTGCAGAGGAGGCATGTGGGGCTTCAGAGAAGCCTTGCCCCTGTGCGTTCCTCTTAGATCTTGACAGGCAATTAAATACACATTGGTGGGGTGGGCACTCAGGCCTTCCTGTGTTGTCTCAGGAAGTCCCTCTTCTATGGCAGAGCAGAATGAGGGGCACGTGTTCTTAGGGCTTCTGAACCAGAAGTCTGCTGAAGGCCTCCTTGTGAAGGTTTGAAAATGCCTGGTCCATCTCAGCAGTACTGAATCACCACGGGACCTGAATGCGAGCAAAAGGAATCCACTTTGAAATGGAACCAGGCTGCTCTGCTTGTGATTGCACGGTATTCAATCTCCAGCTTGCTGCAAGGTGGTTCTGGGACGTTTTGTGCAAATCAGTGTCATTTTAAAAGAGCCAAGGATTGATCTCTCTGCCTGCCCTGCTCCTTGCCTCTCTCCATTTTTCTCTCTTGCATTTCCTGTGAGACACAGATTCCTATCCATGTGAGAGGACGAGAAAGCAGGTGTCTATGGAAGGTAGTTATGGAGGGAAAGGAATTTTTTTAATAGAAATCACTTTTAGCTCTATTATGATTAATCTTTTGTGTCTCTTTGAGGAGATAAATGCACCGGCCAGATTGTCTGGGCTTAGGTTTTTTTTTAGGCTGCTCCCTTAATCACCCTATGCCATTGTTCCACAGTTTTCTCATTCTTAAGCTTGAGTTATTATTTTTTCTTTCTAGTAACGACCACTGAGTGCTGCTAGGAGCTGAGTGCTCCTTCAGGTCCCTGGGACATAACAGTGAACAAAGCCGCCTGAACCCTCTCTTCCCATGAGAACTGCATCCTTACAGGGGGTGACAGTGATCAGAAAGTGAATGGATGGGACGTGTGGGAAAAGAGCAGACCGAAGGAGGGAATTAAGGGACCTTGTGGATGCATGCAAGTTTAAAGAGAATGACAGGGGCTGAGGTAGCACTCTTGCCTAGTACATGTAAGGCCTGCATTTGATCTAGTACCAAGGGGAAAATAATCAATTAGTCAATCAATATTGGGAAGAGACATTGCAAAGGTGGTTGAGAAGCATTGTAGAGGTCAGAGTGGCTGGGGTGGAGTTGGGGGGGGGGTGAAGCCAAGAGTAAAGCAAACTTCCTTAGATGATTGAGTTTTCCCCGGAAATTTCCACATAGCTTCTATACTCATCCCATCTCTGTGCCAGTCACAGACTAGAAACTCTCAGCAAATCCGTGGTGATGGCTGAGTGAGAAGGAGGGGGTGGCTTTTGTGCTTCATGTTTACCTTGACTGGTCAGAGTTACCCACTGTTTTGGAGACTGAAATCCAAACAGGTATCACCAATCCGAAAGTTGAACGCAGGCCTGGGGAGATGGTCCCGGGAGAAAAGTGCTTGTGCCACAAGGGTGAAGACTTGAATGTGGAGGCCCAGGTTGGCTAAGGTAGTCCCTGTCTGTAACCCCAGAGACTGAGGAGGGAGATGGGATTCTTGGGAGCTCACTGACTAGCCAGCTTAGCCAAAACAGAGGTTCAGTGAGAGACCTGTCTCAAAATAAAATAAAAATAAGGTGGAGAAATGTAGAGAGAATGGTTGGAGTCAAGCTCTGGGCTCCACGTGTGCATGCACAGGCAAGTGTACTCACACACATATGTGTGTCTACCATGCATATGCATACACACACACACACACACACACACACACACACACACACACACATCACTGAATATAACAGCATGCTTCTTAAAGTCCACAGAAAAGTTTCAGCATCTTGCTATCTCTTTACTGAATCACAGTCCTGCAGATGAAGAGACAAGCCACAGGAGGTGTCTGCTAATATCCAGTAGGTAAGTCTGAGCTTCAGTGAACTTCAGCAATGAAGATGTTTCCAGCTTCATGTCTTTCCTTTGGCTCCTGATCTCTGCATTGTGCACTTTCATGTTTGAAATGCCTTTTTATCCCTCTGCACTACTGGCACAGTATGTCAGTGTCAAGACCAAGGTACGCAGGGGCTCTGTACAGAGTTCTGGACTCTAGATTTCAAAAGTGCTCTCCTGCTGGATGCAACTTTCCTGTACATAAACAACCCCAGGTTTCCTGAAAGTCAATCTTTTTTAGCCCGTGGTTTCCCAGCAATGTTTCCTCTCTTAGCTTTTGAATTTATTTCTCAGGCTTTGGGCAACCTTCCTTCCTCAGATGTGAGCATAACAGCCTCTCCTGGCCATTGCTGTCCCATTGCAATGGGTCCCTCTCAGTTTCCTCCCCCTATGCCATTTCCATATCCCTTTGGCATTCCAGCTTCCTTCATGTGCACCCTGCCAGGATTCTGAACCTAAAAGCTGCTTCTCAAATTGGCTCTGCCTTTCCTCTCCCACATGCAGGGCTGAGGCTGTTTACAGGAGCCCATTAGGTGCTACCTCATCTGTGTTTTTCCTTTTATGTCTCTTTCCTACTGTTTCTATTCCAACAACAAGTTAAAAACTTGTGTTTTATATAAAAAAAAAATCTATCTCAATTCATTAGAAGTTCCTCCTTCAAAGTCCCAAGCTCAGCTTTCTGTCTCTCTGTGAACACTGATGCTTTCCTCCCTAACAAATTTTCTCCAGGTCCTTGGGCAAGTCTGTCCTCTAGAGCTAGAGTTGTTCAAGAACTTGCCTTTTAGTTTCTGTTTGATTTCTTTGGCATTGTGGTAACTCAGCTGAAACTTCAACAACAATTGAAAGCACAATATCGGAATACCATCTGTTCCTTGTCACAAGCCAAGCACTCTGCAGCAGGCAGTTCTGGCCCTACTTTACAAATGTGGACATTGAGGTTCCATCCCAAAGAACACTGCATTCTCTCCATGACACCATCCATCCATCCCTATCTTTTATTGATAAAATCTTTAAGTGCTGAAGCTACCCTCTGATGGGAAGACACACAACCCCAGTGGCTCAGATAGGGATAAATATCATGTGAGCCCTTCAGCTGCACATGAAAACAAAAGAGAATTAAGGTGAGCCCTTCAGTCGGACATTCATTGCTGTGACAAATGCCCGAGGTAAACAGTTGAAGAGAGGCAAGATTTATTTTGGCTGGTGGGTTCCAAGGTTTCAGTCCACGGTCAGCTGGCTCCATTGCTATGGGTCTTTGGTGATGCTGGACATCATGACAAGGAATGTGAGGTGGCACAGAAAGGAATGAGCCATGAAGGGACCAGAGACAATGTCTATTTTTCCAGGGCACATCCCTAGTGAGCAATTTACTTCAACATGGCTCTGCCTTCTGCTTCTACCACATTATGAATCTGTCAAGAGGTTGATTCATTTGGGAAGTCAGTGCCCTCAGGACTCAACAATGATCAGAAAGCCCCAGCTCTGAATGTTTCTGTATTGGGAACCAAGTCTTTAAGTTGTGAGTCTCTGTGGGACTTCATAGTCAAACCATAGCAGGAGGGGGAGACCTTGATACAGGGAGTTCTACAAGAAGACCCCTGGCTCCAGTCTGTAACCAAAACAACTTTGGCTGTATTCAAGCAAACCTGATTAGGTAGGAATATAGATTATCACAGGATGGAACTATTCTATCCACAGACCTCTTGGTTTTTCTTAGTCTCTCTCCTTTATCCTCTTTCCATTTTTGTGGCTCTGGGAATTGAATCCAGGGCCTTGTCATGCATATATGCAGGGCAAGTGCTCTACCACTGAGCTACATCTTCAGCGCCAGACTTTCTCTTTAACCAGCTTTGTCTGGGAACAGCTGTAAGTTCAACATTTATCCCCCATCTGCTGAATTTGTACCAGATGTTAGCATCATAGAGACGAAGAAAACTCTTGGCAAAGACTCAAACTGCCAGTTCAAACCTGCTGTCATCCATGGATTATGACACCCTGCTAATTCCCCAAGAGCATGGCCTGTGCTTCATGAACTTTACAAGCTAGCCACCTGACTGGAGAGGGCTGAATGCTGTGAGTAGAAGCTTCAGGTCTCTGAGAGAGTTCAGCTAGAGTCCAGAACCGCCTGGCTTGTGAACTCACTGCTGGTCTCTGCAAATGAGATCCTGAGAGACCGTGGCACAAGGGTAACAACACCAGCAAGCAACACCAGCAAACATTGCCTTGCAGTACGGGGCTGCCATGTTCAGAACCTGATGGAAGGATTGCAGCAGAGTCAGACTCACAACCTCACACATTCCAAAGAGCCCCAGTGTAATCACCAATTTGTCTCATGCTTGAAAGGAGTGGATGTTAACATGCACCCAAGGAAGTGAAGTGAGAGGCAGGAGTGTTGGGACAGGAGGCCGGGGAGAATGGAGGCTCAGATCAGCTTTCAGACTTTGGTGTGCATGGGGATTGTTTGAGGGAGGTTGCCATGCAGTGTACTGAGTTGTAATCTGCCTTTTAAAATCCACTCCTTCAAATTATTGTAACACAGGTTGCTGAATCAAAGCATGAGAGCTGTGTTCGTGAACTGGTTCTCTTGTGTCGAGTTCATTCAGTTTATTCAACCTTGGGACTGGACCTAATCAAGCCAGAGAAGACTCCAACGGCCATGAGATCAAAGACTGGGAAATTATGTTCTCTTTTACTCCTTCAGGTATGTGATGGGAGGACTCCTGTTCTATAAATTAGGAGACTTAGAAGCCTTGCTTGGCTTTTCTGCTAACCTGGCCAAGTTGTTATTTGGATGGATGAGAGACACTCTGCTACAGATTCTAGATCTATGGGGAGCCAGTTTCATAAGGAGATTGGGTGACTCTTCAGAGGGAAACAGGTTATTTTAAAAGGGACCTTCTGAAGGGAAAGACAAACCAGAACGCCCATCCGTCTACTCATTGACCCACTCACTCACACACCCATCCATCAACACTTGTCTGATCCTCTCATAAGAAGCCCACATCATGTCACACCACATCATCGCTCCCTATTTGTGCTCTGAGCCCAGATGATCAGTTTGTGTCTTTCCTGCTACTTTTCAAGTTTCAGAAAGACAGACACCTTGTCTGCAGGGCTGCTGTGTTATCTCCATTGTCTATCAGAGTTTCTACCCCAGAAGATGGTAGCTGGGTGGATGCACTTGGGAATGCACAGATAGCTGGAACCAGCTTATCAAGTTGCCCTCTCTGACACTGGGCAACATCTCTGATATCAGTGTGCTCACCAAGAGGTGTGAACAAGAACTTGTAGGGTGACTATGACCATCGAATAAGTCATTATGCACTTAGTGACTGAGCAGTGTCTGGTTACTGACCAGTGCCTGCAGGCTATTGTTCTACCACTGCTACTTCAATTAAAGCAAAAAGAGAGAGAGAGAGCATCCCTAGAAGGTTACTGGTTTTTAATTTTGCTGAATAGATCATTAAAAATATATGAGAACTACCAGTTATTATCTTCAATTCACCCAGAAAGGACATCCTTACATAAAAATGGAGAAGAGACAGAATATCTGAGTAAAGGTCATTCTTCTAAGATTTTAATAAAACCAACTTAATGAAAAATTGTCTGTATTGTTTTCATTAAAAAACACTTGTCAGAAACTAATGGAAACATTTCACAGAGCTCTGTGTAATTTGGTTTTCTTTCTCCCTACACTACTGAACAGGGTTTCTTTGCTGCCAAGGGACTGACCTCAGACTGGTCATGAACCATGTTGTTCAAGGTGAGCAAAATATCATTTCCACTTCTGTGTTCAAGGTGACAGTCTGAATGGATGGGGATGGTGGGAATGGTGGGTTCAGTAGAACATTCTTCTTATTTTGTCTTTCTTAGTAAATAACCCTACCACACCCTACCACCTAAGCCAGAAATTTCAGAATTGTTTTGGACAGTCTCCCTTCCATATTCAGATAGTTTTTAAGGGTAGCTGTTGACCTTTCTCAGTGCCTTCCCACCAGTGTAGCTGTTGCGATGGCCTCACCATTGGTCTTTTTGTTTGATGCATCTGTCTCCTCCATAATTTCTATGTGTTTACTTCAATATATAAGTATTAGTATCATTTCTATACATAAATAATGAGATATCTTGAAAATAATTTATAAACAAAACTTCATTTAAAGTTAGAAAAGTAAATTTAGCCATGGATGTAAAAGGTCAAACCCTGGAAACTGAAATCTTGAGGCAAAAAAAGAAGAAAACCAAATAACCCATCATCACTGGGCTTGATGGATCAAGTCATTTATCCATTCATCCACCCACCAATCCATAAATTTATCTGTCTACTCACTTATCCATTCACAAACCCATGCATCTATCCACCCACTCACTCACCATCCATCCATCCATCCATCCATCCATCCATCCATCCATCCATCCATCCATGCACATACCAAATTATCTACATGTCCTCTGATCTGTCCTCCTATCTGAACATCCATCCACCCAACCATCAATACATCCATAAATTCATCTATCTTCCAACTTACTCACCTCCCCCCTACCCATCCACACACTCATTGACCTATCTACCCACCCACCCATCTATACTTCCACCAGTATTTATATAAATCACATAAAACACATGATGAACATTTTTTTCTAGAGCATAGATTTGAGTATCTCATAATTTCTCCCTTCCTAAAAATTGTGACTTCTACTTCTGCAGAAAGAAAAAATAAAGTTATCCAAAGTCATTATCAATAAAATGTGTAGCTGTTATTTAACAAAATACTGCACAAAGAGCTTTTGTGTATTTTTATTTAATTTCAGATGGTGCTGTCATTGTCCTATTTTAGGAATGTGAAAGTGACATCTCTGAAATGTTAAGTCCAGGGTCATGTTACAAGATTAGGAACCAGTGGAAAGAGGAATGTCATTTCCTTTTAACCCCCAACTACCCTGTCTCTGGCAGTCATCTTCTGGCCAATGAGAATAAAGACACTCCAAGAGCTTAGAGTTAAAACAGAGGGGTGATGAAAACTTAGGAGGTGGCAGGGGGCAGCATAAAGTGAGTCTAGAAGAATGAGCAGGTGTTTAAGAGCTGGGCAGGGAGACTGTGTTGAGAACATCAGGTGCAAAGGAGTGGAGAATTCAGCCCTCAACCTCCATGGATCCAGGCTCCAGCCCTCAGCTTCCATGGATCCAGGCTTCAGCCCTCAGCCTCCATGGATCCAGGCTCCAGCCCTCAGCCTCCATGGATCCAGGCTTCAGCCCTCAGCTTCCATGGATCCAGGCTCCAGCCCTCAGCCTCCATAGATCCAGGCTCTAGTCCTCAGACTCCATGGATCCAGGCTCTAGCCCCCAGCTTCCATGGATCCAGGCTCCAGCCCTCAGATTCCATGGATCCAGGCTCCATCCCTCAGCTTCCATGGTTCCAGGCTCCAGCCCTCAGACTCCATGGACCCAGGCTCCAGCCCTCAGCTTCCATGGATCCTGGCTCCAGTCCTCAGACTCCATGGATCCAGGCTTCAGCCTCCAGTAGCTCTTCCATCTTGGAAAAGACATCTATGACGTATCCAAAGGACAAGCATTGCTGGAAGATCTGGAAAGGTGCTTGTTTCTCACACATGTGCAGACCTATGTGAGTGTCCTGATGAACAGCTCTGATGTGAACTGGACAGAAGTCTGTAGTGCTTGGAAGGTCTGGTGGGAGTCCAGGGTGCTTAGGCTAGAGGGAAGGCTGACAAGGCCTGTGACTGGTATCCAGCTAGCTATTAGTCACTGTCACCTCTGTTTACCTGTCTGATATACTCAAATCCTGTCTACCTGTCCATCTTAATCAGTTTGAAGCATGCAGCCTTTCTAGTCATATCATCCATTCACAGACTCCCTTAGGCCTCTGGCTTCTGCAGCTTGACTCTTCCCTTCCACGTGGATATCACCCACCTATGGTTCTTAGTGGAAAGCAATTTCCCATCCATGGGTATGGTGCATATACAGTTGGCACCAGGCATCCCCCAGCATCCATCATTACAAATGGCAGGACGCCCATTTGCTCTTCTATATGCATGCCTTTCTAGAGCAAGGGCAGTTACCAATTGTGTGATCGAGATTTTGACAAACAGAAAACCAGTCGAGGAATTGTTATTATTCAGCAAGTATTATTTCCAGGAAACATCATCAAAACGTGTTCTTATTTGCCTTATTTTTAGACACTGGAATATAGAAGAAATGGCTGGAGGTGAAGCAGCCTGTAGGAATAAGAAACTAATCTTACCTGATTATACTAGATAGTTTCTGCTGCTTAATAAAACAGCAATACATCCTTAGTGAATTTGCAGAGTATTTATTTTTCTTGGGTTTGTGGATTGGGTTGATGGTTCTTCTGGTCTGGGCTGGCTTGGCACTTCATCCACATGGTCTGAAGCTGGCTTGAAGTGAGCTGGGCTATGACTCCACACATCTCATTTTCTAGCAAGCTTGTCTTGACTCATGAATGTGACAATTATGGGTACTCAAGAGCAGGAAAATAGGACAATTCCCATTGTGCAAGTTCACCTTTGTTACCCTATTGGTCATATTATGTCATTCGACCAAGCTCAGTGTCACTCTTGGAGGGCAGGACCTGAGTACAACACCCTAGGCTAATACTTCCCCCACACCGAGAAAAGGAGATGCTATTTCTAAGGGAAACATAACAATTTTCTCTGTGTTAAAACAGCTTTCTCACTGGGCTGATGGTGAGTATTTGGGATTCTAGCATTAAAGAGGTTTCATAGGCTTGAGGATAGCCTGGGCACATGGTAAAACCCTGTCTTAAAAACCCACTGGCTGAGCTTGTAGCTCAGTGACACATTCTTGCCTACATCTTCGCCTACATGCTTACCTAGTGTGGGTGAAGTTATGAGCTTAGTCCATAGAATGCCTGAAATAAACAACAAACCAAAACCAAAACAAAACAAAACAACAACAAAAAAACCCCACCAATTTATTTGTGGTAGAATTTGGGTTGCATTGTGGATATTCTCTTAATCCAGTGATCTTTGCCCCAAATAACAGTGTCTATGACTGAATCAAAGCTTCTAGATTTCAGATGTCTGGGTCCCAGCACTTCCTATAGGAAGTTACTTCAGCTCCCTACTCTTCAGCCTCCTCCTCCTTCATAGGAAGATGAGGAGACCATCAGCATTGACTGAGGTGCTGTACTCACAGTGCCACACGGTGCTAAAAGCAGTGCTTGCCTTGAGGTAAGTGCACAAAATTAGAAAGAGTGTTATTGTAACTTCAGATTATCTCCCTGATGGAAGCCAGTGGGCTCTGCTGTAAGGTAGGGGTTCTGGACACATGTGAGATGCCATTTTCTTACTATCATGCCTGCAGGGATCCCCTCAGACTTGTAGTTAAATTAGAGGACAATTCTCACTCCCCGACATATCCAGCCAGAGGGCTGTGCCCAGGGGATTCCATCATGACATTTTCTTGTTATCTTACTGCCTAGTGGGCTCTGCTGCACAATACAAGGCTTGTAGCTCAGTGGCTGAGTAGGGAAAAACCATTCAACTTCACGGCGTTGCCCAGGAAGAGAAAGGATGAGACAGATCTAACTACAGGTAATTAATTCTCCTGGTGTTTTTGGATATGTGCGTCTGCTTCAATGGCTACATTTGTTAATATCAAGCAATAGGGATTTCTTTCAGAGTGATTGTAGTAAAAAATTTTCAAAAGCGGTGGAACATTTTTGAAACACTAAGCTGGCCCCCTAAATCTCTGGTCTGTTTGGTATGTAAAACCCTTTATCCGGCATGAATTTTTTATGAAAGGATTGAGAGCCCAAGAAATAAAAGACAGGGTATGAAAAATTGTCATGCAAGAGATGGCTTGAGGCTGGATTTTAACCAATGATATTCAGGCCTTCCAGGTCCAATCCATAAAATTCACCCATACTTTGCTTTCCAAACAGATAAGCAAAGCCACACTGCAAAGATGCAGAAGGCACAGTTAGTCAGAAATCAGCCCTGAATCACCTGATGTGAAGAAGCATGGCCCACTCATGAATAGTGTCCATTTTGGACTGCATGTATAGGAGAAATAAACAAATATAATATTTGATATTTAAGCCATTGGTCTGTTTGTTAGAACTTCACCTTGACTGTAGCAATAGGTGTCTTACACTGGACACAGGTCTTGGACTCTGATCTCCCAGCAGCTGTGGGGGTATCTAGCTAGTTTAGTATCCTGAGAAAGGGTGATCTCTCTTACTTTTTGTACCCCGACTCAGGATCTGAGGCCCATTTAGGATGCTGCCCACCTCTTTCTGGGCTCAGCTGATCCATCCAGATGCCTGTTCATTTCCAATGTTCTCAGCTTTGTGCTCCACAGAACTTTGCAGCTCCATGGGGACCAGCTGTTTGATCCCAGTTGCCAGCCAAGAAGAGCTACACACAGTGGGTAGCACCACCTCATGACAGATAAATATGCTGCAGACTGCAAGGCAGGAGGGTGGAGCCAGCTAAGTCCTCTGCCCCCAAACGTGGAGCTACAGGATTTGGGGGTTGTCATGCTGAGTTTTGGTCTTACTTTGGTCCAGTATTTCCTGACTATGTTCTGATTCCTCCCTTTTGGAATAGTAATGTATAGTCTTTGCCATTGTATGTTGGAAGTATGTAATAAAGAGACTTTGAATTTTGTACTTTCAAAATATGTTGTGACTGAAACACCTGGAAGATAGAGGGACCCATGGATCCATGAACCTCATGATGGTACCCCAATGCATAGAGTTCAACAGTTATTTCTATTCTTTTTGAAGGTACTAGGGCTTGAAATCTAGACATCTAGCATGCTAGGCTATGTCTCTTTATGGAGTGTCATCACAATCTTCTCTGTACCCCAGTTGTAGATGCAGCCAATGGCATCCTCAAAGCTAAATGTTAACAAAGGATTCCTTGCTGGCAAAACCAGCAGCTGAAGTGACTGAGAAGTGTATGAGCAAATGTTCTTGGAGGACACTGGAAATGAAATGGAAAGCATAGGGAGGAACATGGAAAGACTGGACACCTTTAAAGATACTCAAAGTGAGGTGATGTCAGGATTCTGTGATGTCACAGAATGGGCCATTGCCATAGTGAAGGCTGTGTATTAGGCTCAAGGGAGCACAGGGTCTGCTGGGGTTGGCAGGGATACAGAGCAGGAGCAATTGGGTAGGGAGGCTGGGACTGTGTGGTGGTTAGTTAGGATCCCTCATTCCTGGGATGATGGTCTAATTTAACCATGGTGTGATGTACAGTGAGTATGGAGTCTCAGAGGCTGTAGTCACTATCATGTCCCTGAAGTGTCCTTTATCAAACAGGACAGTGTCCGTGTTAAGAAGATATGATGACAGCAGAGATCAGAAGGATGAGTGCAGAGGAACCACGCATGCAAGGACACGGATTTGGCACCCACAATACAACAGAGAAAGAGGCCACAGGATGAGCTCACTTAACCTGTAAAACCCAAAAGACTCTAGGCTCTGACTGGTGAAGGATGAAGTTCTGCTGTTGTGTCCCAGTGCAGGGACAAGTGTCATCTCTGGCAGTCCATAGTGTCCAAGTCCATAGGATGCTTCAGAGATGCTGTTTTGTGGAGCTCCTAACTGTGCACTTCACAGAAGCAGTGTTGTTTTTGTGGCCATGAGTTCCCCACAGCATAACTGAAGGCAGGGACTGAGCATCAAATCCCACTGAAACAATCTTTTTATTTATCCATATTTGAATTATACATATAAGGTCTGGATGTTTATACATGTGAAGGCATGTAGCATGTATGTTCTGGAACTGAACATGCTGGTGTGAGTGAAAGCAAAGGCCATGTATAAACATCAGGTGGTGTCTTTGTCTACCCCACTCCACCTTGTTTGGAAACAGGATGACTCTGGGCTCAGAGCACTGCTACTGAGAACTCAGCAGTGTCTACTGGGTCTGGGCTCACTGTGAATTAGCATGGACTTGCAAAACTTCAGTCCTTCAGGAGGAAGCAGAGCTGAGGTGTCAACAGGGAGCAGATGATCTGACGCATCATGACTCATAGATTTGGATGGCTTTGAACAAAGCTCAGAGGTTAGTTTACTAATTAGTCACAGTCTTTCCATTCTGATTTTTATTCATGTATTTACTTGACCTGTACCGATCTTGTGGTGGTAAACAAACCCAAGCTCTCTGGTGTGCAGGTGAGCTGTCTGGCATGGAGCCCATCTTAACTGAAGATTAAAATTTAATGGTGCTGAGGGAAGTGCCTAGGAAACAAAGGTTTCACTCACCTTTACATCCTCTCCCCAGAAACATCAGAAGGCACTCTGTGGGTTAATGTCTACCAGGGGACCAAGCTGACAAAAGCAGTAACTGGCTGGGCAGGGTGGTGGTCAGAACTGTGAATGAAGACGATGCACTGTCCCCTGGCCTCCCCTCCCAAGGCTGAAGGTACTAACCGGGAGGAAGGAGGCTATATGTGAGGCAGCTCTAAGAGAAGCATCTGTGACAAGTGTTAGACTAAAAATGGCCTGAACCTCCTTAGGGCTTCTTGAACATCAGTAATTGAGAGAAAAGGCACCTGGGCCAGAGAAGCTGGGACACCTAAATGCCCTTTAAGGTTCTCAGAATGCAGTGAGGTCAGGACATTGTGTTGTAATATTAGGAGTCATTGCCATGGAAAAAAATAGGCCTTGGCTTGAGGGCAACATTGTCCATTGGGGTGGGCTTAGAATATAATTTGGGCCACAGGGCTGCTTTATGGGTTAGAAGACATACTCACGGGCTAGAGACTGCATCTGCATTTTCTATAGTATACTGTTCATAAGGTGTCCTAAACTGTGTGACTGGTATTCAAAGAGGTTCTTGATACATCTGTCATCTCACAAGACAGGACACCTGGTAAGACATCAAAATAGCAAGGAATACAAGAATGTCTGTAAGTGGTATACCAAGTCAAGCCTGAGGGAGAGGACTCTATACACATTCCAAGAAGACAGACCTCTGGAAGAACCTATCCAGCCAGCACCTGGTCTAATACTCAAGGCTCCAGTCTTCCAAAGGTTGAAGATCATCTATTTACAAGATCTACCAGTGATATTTCTGCAGAGAGCACATGCTATACAAAGCATATAGGCATTGTGTAGGCAGAGTTTTTCATTGGGACCACTGGCTTCCCAGTAAATAAACAGAGACTTAATATTAATTATAAACGCTCAGCCAATAGCTTAGGCTTGTCTCCAACTAGCTCTTACAACTTAAATTCACCCATTTCTATTAATTGATGTGCTGCCCCAAGGCTCATTTACCTCATCTATGAACTTTTCATGTTGCTTCTTTTGTGTCTGACTTGAGACTCCTCAGACTCTGCCCTTCTTCTTTCCCAGCATTCTCTCTGCTCTGAAAATTCTGCCTAGCTATCAGACAATCAGAGAGCAACACATTTTCACAGTGTACAAAAAGATTATTCCATAGTGTTCTCCCCTTTGTCTAAATGAAAAAGAAAGATTTTAACTTGAACATAGGAAACTATGTACAACAAAACACTTATCAAGTAAGAATTACAGTTACGCTGGGCAGTGGTGGCACAAGCCTTTAATCCCAGCACTTGGGAGGCAGAGGCAGGTGGATCTCTGTGAGTTCGAGGCCAGCCTGGGCTACCAAGTGAGTTCCAGGAAAGGCACAAAGCTACACAGAGAAACCCTGTCTCGAAAAAACCAAAAAAAAAAAAAAAAAAAAGAATTACAGTTACAGTATTCAGTCCATTTTTATTTGGCAAAACTAGAGAGAATATTCTATATCTTATCTTTGTGAGTCTTTATGTTACTATGCCTAATTTACCTTTTATCAAAATTAAGGAAATCTATAAGTTTAATTATCTAGTCTTTAACTCCATCAAAGACCCTAGAAAGTGCAATGTTACTTAATGAGTCATCTGGCTGTCTGGACAATCATCCAAATTTCTTCTGTAACATTGAGGCATCCATCTTTGGCTTAGAGGCCTAGTATATCTGACAGACATTTTTGAGAAGCAGCAAATTTTGAAGGACTGTACTACCTTGTCTTGGCAAAGTTTGGCACTTGCTTTTTTTGTATCCTGCTGGTCGAGTTTGGACAGAATACTGTCAGCATTTGAGGCAAGGGCAGTTTCTTTGCCCAAATGGCTAGCTTTTGCCATAAAGAAAACAAAACTGCATTGAATTTCTTTGGTGCCTATCATTTTCTTTTGAAGCAATTGGTGCCATCAGGAACAAACATGTCTCACTGTCATGAAAAGCCTTAGGTTATTAAACATATTAAATGCCACATTATGTAGGTCTTTGAAGTGTTTGAAGACTGTCAATTTATCTAAATACTTCTGTGTATGACATTGAAAACATATCTGACTGTAAGTTTGATTATTATAGTTAACTATTAATCTATATTTCTTAATTATACATTTTTAAATGAGTTTCTTAAGCACAATACCCCAAACAAGTGTAGAAGCATACATACAGTATAGCAAAAGCAACTTTAAATTTGTATCAGTAAACCAAAACCCATAACAATGTAAAATATTTTGAAATTAATAGTTGTTTTTTGGATTAAAATAGATTAATAATCTACCCCTTTATCTCATTATTTCTATATAATACCCCCCCTTTTTTTTCCTTTAGCAAGAGATCTTTGAATTTAACTCTTCTGTTTAGCTTTTTTTCTGACTATGACTAATAACTTATAACCACCCCCTACTTAAGTGATGACAAACATCTTCAAAACACATTTTGTGCCTGGCGTTGGTGGTGCACGCCTTTAATCCCAGGACTCAGGAGGCAGAGCCAGGCAGATATCTGTGAGTTTGAGGCCAGCCTGGGCTACCAAGTGAGTTCCAGGAAAGGTGCAAAGCTATACAGAGAAACCCTGTCTCGAAAAACAAAACAAAACAAAACACACTTTGGGAATGTGGGCATTGATTTTTCTAGACTGCTTCCTGTTGAGTAGGGGCATTGGGATTTTGGGGGGAACCTTCAGAAAATTAGAATAATTGTTAAGTCTTGGCTGGTATATTCTGTGAGGTTGGATCATCTCATTCAGCAGCCTTGAGGCTGTTTTGGATGCAGAAATCTGAGGAGACTGTAACAGAGGCATTGTGAGATGCTGGATCAACTGAGCAATCTGTTTTTATTGGTGTCTAGTCTCTTTGTTCTGAAAATACATAAACTTTTAAAGGTAACATACATTGCTTAAATGTAATATACTTATTAATATAAGTATAGAGCGTGTGTTGTACACAAGTTAGCCAAGGATGAGTTTTTGTTTTATGTTTGAGCAGGTAAAATATACATCACATCTTGTAGTTCCTTAGGTTTATTTCTTTATGTTTGTAGTCAGGATTTTCAGGGGGTCTTCCCCAGTCAAACTTGATCCATATCAACCTGAAACAAATCCACAGCCTCTCATCTCCTATGGAAATAAAACCATAACCTCTTCCTCAAAGTAACATATCTTTTGACCTCCATTTTGAAATCAAGATATTTTAAAAATATATAATCCAGCAGTTTTCATAATCCAATGTGTGTTAGCTGCTGCTGATCCTTCATTACCAATCAGAAAACCTGGAGACAAAACAATATACAGAATCTAGACTCTGTGTATTTCCCATTTTTATGTGACACACACACACACACACACACACACACACACACACACATACACACATACTTATATATAATTCACTCTATTCCTTTTAAAGGACTTTATTTTTTATTTTATTTATTTATTTTTATTATTATGTGTTTTAATTTTATACGTCAGCCATAGGTTCCACTGTCCTCCCTCCTCCTGCTCCCACCTTTCCCCCAGTCCCTCCCCTCCATTCCCATGTCCTCCAGGACCAAGACACCCCTGGGGATTCATTTAAACCTGGTAGATTCAGTACAGGCAGGTCCTGTCCCCTCCTTCCAGGCTGAGCATGTATCCCTGTGTAAGCCCAAGACTCCAAATAGCCAGCTCATACACTAAGAACAGGTCCTGGTCCCACAGCCTGGGTGCCTCCCAAACAGATCAAGCCATTCAATTGTCTCACTTATCCAGAGGGCCTGATCTAGCTGGGGGCTCCACAGCCGTTGGTTCATAATTCATGTGCTTTCTTTCGATTGGCTGTTTGTCCCTGTGCTTTTTGCAATCTCGGATCCAACAATTCACTCTCTTGTAGTCCCTCCTCTTTCTCGGCAGCTGGACACCTGGAGCTCCACCTGGGGCCTGGCTGAGGATCTCTGCATCCACTTCCATCAGTTATTGGATGAGAGTTCCAAGACGACTGTTAGGGTGTTTTGTCAGCTGATCACCAGACTAGGTCAGATCAGGCTTTCTCTCGACCATTGCCAGCAGTCTACAGAGGATATATCATTGTGGATTTCTGGGGACCTCTTGAGCACTCTGCCTATTCCTGTTCTCATGTGGTCTTCATTTATCATGGTCTGTTATTCCTTGTTCTCCCTTTCTGTTCTTGATCCAGCTGGGATCTCCTGCTCCCCTAAGCTTTATTTTTAAACTATTTTTAATCTATGACTGTCTCTACCCTTTCTCTTTTTTTCTCCAAAGCCTCTGTATATTTTTAAACATACTATAGCCCATTTAGAGTTTTTTTTTTTTTTTTTTTTTTTTTCTGCATCTGGAGTCCTAAGACTCCAGTTTCCCACCTGGGACAGGATGAAGTTCTACTATTATACTGCTCTCTGTGAGTGACATTCTCAGAAGTCATCCACTGTCATGGCAGGGTCAGGTAGGGAAAGATATAGGGCATCTTGCTCTCTGGATGTTTCCACTTGTGTTTAATGATTGTGAAGGACATGATAGAGGCCAACATTTTCAATCAGATCTGTACCTACAACCCGAGATGCTGCAGATGGCACACTGTACGTCTCATGACAAGAGCATCTTGCTGATAAATTGAACAGTAGAAATTGTACACCAAGATTTGGACCTTGTACGTTAGGGCTGAGTATGCCCCATCCCCACAAGTATTCTTCTTCCTGGTGTTGTAGTTCCTTGGCAGGAGAAGAATGACTGGGTGTGAGCCTGTTACCAAGGAAGGATTGTAAGAGAAGTCTTCAGGTACTTGCTCCAAGGAGCAGTCCAAACAATACCTGTATGCTTGGATAGTCTTTGACTTTCTATGAACAGAGTGAGACCTGGTCTCAGTGACATCATATGAGGAATCCCTATCGTGGTTATGGGTATTTCCTTGACCTGTTGGCAGCACAGTACATTTTAGTGGACTGTGATTCAAAAGCAGAATAAGGTGAGCTGGGGCCCCTTTCAGGTAAGTCAGTGTAGAAATTCTTTGTGTGAAGACCTGATCTTATATCAGTGAGTGTACTTGGCAGGGGTCTTTCTTAAAAGGGTTATTAATGCAGAACTCAGTGTTCGAGAGGTATTGTAAGTCTAATACTGTGACAACTTGAGAAGAGATGCAGTATCAAGGACCAGAGGAACATCACAGTGCATGCCATGCATGACAACCAGAGAGAGGACTCCATCCCTACAGTGGGGAAAGAGGTCATGTGAAGATCTACAGAACATGCATATGTCTTTGCAAGGCAGCCTCTAGACAGGTGAGGCATTAGCCTCAACCACCTGTGATATTCCCTCATGGGTTAGACTGCACAATGTAGGAAACTGCATAGTGCCTTGTTGGGATTCACTATGAGTCTCTCTACTTGAAAGCAACCATCTTTCCACATGAGCTCATTGGTCCTCTTCAACACAGCAAGTCAGCTATGCAACAGGAAGGACTTTCCAAGCCACCTTCTTGCCCTACATACTTCGTATTTCTATTTGTGTAATGTACAATTATATTATATGGATTGCATGCTTACCTGTCTGTATCTGTGCACAATACCCTACAGATAGATCAATGTTCTAAGTATATTTCAAGAGAATAAAAGTAAGTACTGTCATTTATATTTTTTTTTCAGAAAGGCTGAAAATAGACCAAGGCTAAAAACAAAGTAACATTGAACAAACCTGGACTCTGAAGATCCACTGCTTCATACCTAAGGAGAAACAGGTACTGGCTAGCCCTAGAAGATCAAGATACCAAGCCTAAACTGTAAACACAAAAAAATCTTGGGTACAGCCATCCAGTAAAAAGTAGCACAGGCCAACCATGAACCCCAAAGAAGGATGTGTTAACAACTTAAAATGAAAGTACACCAGGCTTAACCATGAACCCAGAGATGCCAAGAAGAAGAGTTTGCTCAGGCCTAATTTTGGACCTGATTAAGTCTGGAAATTACACTAATAATAAATTCACATGACCTTAACTCTTACCCAGATGGTCTCAGAATAAACTAAGAATAGAAATATGACTAGGCCAAAGCCTGAACTAAACCCTTGTCAAAACCTGATGCTGAATAAACCTAGACCCAAACCAAGAAGAGAAGTCTGCCTGAGCCAATCTCAAAAATTAAAGAGGCTTGGGCCAGTAAAGAAAAGGAGAATGCCTAGGGCTAACCCCTTAACAAAACTCAGGCCCATTCTATAGGGCAAAAATGGCCAGTGAAAGAATGCCCTGGCCCTGTAGCTACAGAGTTTTCTCTCTGGGTCCACCAAGCCCCAGCAGTTCAACAGCCCACTTATAAAAAACACATCGACGCTTATATTATTTATACTGTTTGGCCTAATGGCTCAGGCTTCTTGTTATCTACTTCTTCTATCTTAACTTAACCCATTTCTATTAATCTATACTTTGCCACATGGCTCATGGCTTACTGGTACCTTATACCTTTTGTGTCATGGTAGTGGCTGGCAGTGTTTCTCTGCCTCAGCCTTCCACTTCCCAGAATTTTCTACTCTCTTTGTCCCACCTATACTTCCTGCCTGGCTACTGGCCAATCAGTGTTTTATTTATTAACCAATCAGAGCAACACATTTGACATACAGAACATCTCACATCATGGCCCTGAGACCAGAGCCTGCCCCTAACTAACTCAGGACTTAAAATCTAACCAGTCCCTGAGCATAAAATCCAACCAATCTCTGTGCTTGTCCCAAGCTAAGGACTTGAAATTCTACCAATCCCCACCCTGAAAATCTTCACCCAGGAAAGCTGGGGCCCTAAGAAACACTGTATAAGCCCTACACCTATTTAGTTTGGGGCTGCCTTTTCCAACCCTGGCAGAGGCAGCCACTTTCCTGGATTCCTACTAATAAATCTCTTGAGTAAGGTTTGTTGTAATGACTTTCTTCTCCCAAGTCTGGAGCAGATGAGAGCTGGAGCAGAGAAGAACTGTAACACTTTGGTTTTGAAAACTTGCCCTTGCTGGAGCAGAATTCTTACACTCTGGGGAGGTTGTCTGAGCAGAGCTGTAACACTTCTCTGGAGCAGAGCAGAGAAGAGCTGTAACAACCCCACTGGGGAAACCTCTTCTTGGGAGCAAAATTGTTATACTTGTATTAGGGAAACCTTTCTGGGAGCAAGGACTGTAACACTTTGCTGGGTAAACTGTCCCCCACCAGAATACAGCTGTAGCACTCTGTTGGGATGCCTTTCCCTTCAGATCGGTAGGTATTCCTTGGCTTCTGACTGCCAGGATGCTTTTCAATCAGAGCTGTAACATGTACACATACAAAGAGAAGTGGGCCCAAGATATTCCCTCAAATGAGTAAGCCTGTGCTCAAGCAAGAAAAGAATGATCAGTCCTAACCCTTAGCCTAAAGCAGCCTTGACAAAAACCAAGAAGAGAAGCCAGCCAGGGCCAAGCTCTAAAATAAAAAACCAAGACCACCTATATACCCTGGGCTTAATCCTTATCCTGAGTTAGCCAGGTCACAACCAAGAACAGAGTGGGCCAAGAACAAACACTGTTTTGAAGAAGTCAGAGCACACAAACAGCTTTTAGAAGAGATCAGGCAAAACTGAAATGGAAATGTTAATAAGCTTGTCACAGATCTTGCTGAAGCTTGGCCCCAAACCCAAGTTCAAGGGACCCCTGCCAAACCAAGGGAAGAAATGGTGCTGAACTAAATGCTGACCCTAAGATGTCCAGCCTTAAGAGGTAAAACTAAATGGGGCTTGATCCAACCTGGTAAGGGAATTGTTCTGGGCCAAATTCTGACATCCAAGTAGCAAAGGACCAAGCCATACATGAAAGGAGTTCAGGTGAACCTACCAAGACAAGAAATATACCTGATCATAAACTGATATCAGTGGAGACCAGCAGCATCCTGAGTTAGAATTAAACTCAGAAACTCCTTGCTTCATGGATGCTGCTCGCCAAAAATCTTGAACTAAAAAAAAAAAAGAGGCTTCCTGTGCTGATGACAGAGAGCCAACTGATATCAGTGTAAGATGAGGGTTCTTGGACCTCAATGAAGCTTGGCTCAATTTAAGCTCAAAGGTGTGTTAGCCACACAGGTCTTCATAAAACCCAGGATACATCTTCAAACTAATGGAGTCAGAATAACAAAATGATCTTTATGGTATCTGGACCACGCACACAGAAACAATTGGGCAGACTTTGGCTTGATGGGTGTTTGGGCCACATCCTGTAGCCATAATGTACCTAGGTGCAATCCAGTCTTTAAGAAATCAGAAACAGGTTGACCTCAAGTGTGTATTAGTCATTACCAAGACCTCAAAGAAATTTAGAACAATCACATCTACAGCATTTTTGGTCTGTAATTGAAATTGTCTACATGAATTTCAAGACTGTGATTCACAGTCTTTTCATTGAACCCAAGGCGCATCCTCCCATTGGGTGGGTCTGAGCCATACCTGTCCTTTGAAAATTTTGTCCTCAGAATTTTTTCCCACTCATCTCCAGGACCTAGTCAAGGTCTTAATAGTGGTAGAGACTGATCCTGATTAAAGAAGAGTTTGCCTGCTCATATTCCTTGGTTAGTTAGTTGATCCTTTTTTGTACCATATCACCTATTAAGCCTCAACCAGACCTCAAACATTCTAGAAAACATTACAGTATGTTGTACACAAACTGGAATGAAATCCCAAGAATTCACACTGATACCTACAAGAATGAGGCAGGCCAAATGGCACCATGACCTCCACAAGAGTTGGTGTTCACAAGTACCTTGATATCCAGGAAGCTTAGATCATACAAGTTGTATGATTTGTATCCTGACATCACAGGTTCCAGAATCTCTCTCTCTCTCTCTCTCTCTCTCTCTCTCTCTCTCTCTCTCTCTTTCTCTTTCTCTCTCTCTTAACCTTTGCCTTCAAAGTAACCCATTGGGCTAAGAAGTTGATGACCATGTCATGTATACAGTCACCATTTTAATGCAAATATCTAAGGGAAAACCCTAAGTCCCTGCTCTACTGGCATTTTTATAGGCTGCTGAGACACAATTGCCATGCTTCCTTACTCTCACCAGACACTACCTAGATGGAAAAAGCTAGAATTGCACTCTGACCTCTATAGATATCTGCTTTTATATTACATAAACAACACAGTTCTGAAAACTTATAGTTTCACATCATGCTTTGTTCTGCGTCATATGCCCTAGCAATGTGTGTTTAGTTTTCAAGAATTTCTATAATGCTCATCTGTGACCATGATTTATCCTAAAATGCTTCTTTTGGATACTTTCCTATATTTTTGAGAGTGTTTTCAATCTTCATCTTGACCTTCTTGAAGCCAGGCTTGATGTGATGGTTCCTCACAAAGAGCAAGGGTAGTGAGTAGCACATATTTTCTTCACTTGCTATCTCCATGTATCCTGCACATATCCCTCTTCCCAGAACTCTGCTCACAGTTCAAATCTTTGCCTGAGGTTGGTCTCTCCCCCTAAATTGAGAGGAATGGGCCAAGTATGCAGGAGACCTCACCTATTTGGGAATCACAAGGAAAGATTTAATAAATTGGAAGACTCTTGAACAACCACTTCTGAGTGCAAAATCAGATTTGCACCAGTTTTAGAGAGTTGCTGAGGAAGGGCCATGAGGAAGAGGAAGAACAGAAGGTTCAGTGTGGGTCACAGGGATCTAGGAATCTAGAAAAATCTTCAACTGAGACTCCACATGAGGATGGAAGCACTCATAACCACAATGCATGCATGGGGCCACAGTAGAGTTGAGTACAAATTCATGTTAAAAAACAGTCACATGTGCTCTGTTCCCTCAGTTAGAGGAATTAGGGGCTGTCATGTTGCAACCCCAGGCTTGTCTCTGATGATCTTTGGTATCTCAAGTGACATGTTTGCTGGCATGTTCTCTATCCAGCTACACACACCTTCCCTTCTACAATCTTGGCCTCTTAGTAGGACCTCTAACGTCACAGATGTTTTGTGTTCTTCCTGTTGTGAGTCACTCTGATCCCTATACTCTCATATGAGCCCTTCATGAGTGAGATGCAAGTTCTTTAGGCAGTATGAATATAGAAAGACCCAAAACCGTATCATGTTACAAAAACTTTGACATGGAATTTTAGATGACCTTCTAAGAAGGTCTGATCTTTAGATATGTGCCTACTCACACTTATGGAATGGGACTTGTGAACTCTGAGTGCAAGGCACTTGGGTCAGCATCAGAGGCAAGGATGGTTCATGCAGTTTACAAACACCAGTGAGTTAGAAACAGAACAAACTGTGCAGGGATGAGGTCTTGAGTCCTACTGAAAGTTGAGTCATCTTAATCAAAGTTTTTATTCAATTCCTTGTTCATTATCCTATTGATGATTTGAGGTCCCGTGAATGGTGAGGAATTATACCAGTGAGCCCAGAGATAAGCACACTGAGAGCCTGCCAGTAAACACCTGGAGCTTTTAGCATAAGCTCAAGCATGTCAGTAAAGGAAGACTCCCTAAACCCTGAAACCAAGGAGCCTGGATAAACCCCAAAGGAAACCTCAGGACAAACACTGAAAGGAAAGCATTCCAGTCATGACGTCAACTCACACTAGCCGAGAACAGACTGCAAACATCAGGAGTTATGGATCAAACCATTTCCATAAATAATCCTGGAATAAACCAAGTCCCCCAAGATGGTGAGTACCCTGAAACCAGAGGTCTTCTAGTCAACTGCTCAAACACAAGGAACCTGTCAGGAGGAACCTACTTTTGAGTTGCTGGTCATAGGCCTCCAATAGGCTTCCCAAACAGTACAGGCTAATGCTGTTGCCCTTGGTCACTTCTCAGAAGTTGAAGGTAATGTCCTGGTGCCTAAAACACCAAACACTTGGGACACAGGACTCAGAGACTTAGACCTGTATGTAACCCTAAACATGCATCCATGAGGACTAGCTTTCATAATTCTATAAAAGCTGCCAAGGGAAGGGAAGTATTCAATTATTATGCCTATTAACCACAAAATGACCAACATGGCAAGGTATCACTAAAGGTATAATAATGGTGCTCATATTTGGTAGTAATCAGTCTGTGTAATCACACTTAAGGCTTGCTCATTAGTGGTGAAACCTCGTTGTGTACTGGAATCCTAGTCAACTCCATGTGGCTACTAAGGTCATGGATCTTATAGAAGAACCAAATACTGGCACTTTATTAAGTCATTATAATTCCTGCAATCTCGATATTGATCCTTATACCCACAGGCAAGCTTAACTCTCAGCACTCATCTAAGTAACTTGTGTTTGCAACAGCTGCAGCAGACCATTTCAGAAAACCACAAATGGTCCAATGCAGAGAGTACTGACTGGGGGGAGATCAACATCACCAGATACATCTGCAACACAACCTTTCCTCCTAAGACCTAGGGATCACTGAACAAGAGGGACCAGAAATATTTCAGAGCCATAGGAACTGAAATTCTCCTGCTAGAGGTGGGTTTCTTGTAGAAGTGACATGAAGGTGCACCCATGATCCCACAGGGTGCATGAAAAAATACCTCAACACAATAATATTATTAGACATGCTGTTGTGTTTGGGGGAACCATGTGGCTTTACCCCTAGACAAAGTGGAACAGGTGGCTAAGCAATGTTGAGTATTAGTCCTCCCCAGGGATGATCCTTAATGGTCACCAGTAACTACAAGATAGCCTGAAAGTGAACAAGAAGCAGGAAACAGAAATAAAAATGTCACTATATATTTATCCATTTATATATAGTTATATATCAATAATATCCAAATTGAGGCTTTTTATGCAAACCATACATTTAGTTAGCCCATGTTAGGCATAAAACTTTTGGGGAGCTAATTCATTGTATAAACCCAATGAAACAAGACACTTTGGCTAGACCAAATTATATCTGTATTACTTCACGGTATGTGAAAAGTAGGTTTCAAATCAGAGGATACTTCATAATGTGTTTTTCAATGTTGAAGTTTTTCAACTGTTTAGATCAAACAATATTTTGTCAACCACTAATATTTTGTTTTGATTTTATAGGTTATATTTTGTTAGAATCTAGGCTGGCCTTGAACTGGTAATATCAGTCATCTTGTCTCTGTATCTCAAGTGATCATATTCAGGGATCACCGTGCCTGGCTCTATTCCTAACCTCTGCAATAAAAGCTGCCTCTTTAGATGAAAGTATATTAACAGATAAGGCTTGCATTCTTTTGACACCTCACCTCCATGTGGGGGCTATAAGATTCTACAAGGAAAGAAAAGGAATCAAGAACACTGGAACACATCAAAACATGTTGATCCAAGGCCAATCTATTTAAAGGTTACACTATATTTCTCTATGGGGCCCTGAAGAAGGGGTCAAAATTATAAGAATATTTAATAAAATCCCACATAAAAGCTAATGTAAATTTTAATGTAAATTAATAGCCAACAAGGTGTTCTATCGTATAAATCTTTAAATAGTTCTATGAGATGGTCTTCCTTGTACTTACATTTTTTTCAGCCATTATACTGATTCTTCAAGGAAGGGTTTCTCTATTTGTAATTTTGCAAATGTGACCACCCAGTACATACTGGTTGGCTTATTAGAACTTGATGGGGCTGAACAATCCCAGTTGTCAACACCACGCAATGTGCTCAAATAGAAATAGTGAGGCAAAAATGGATTCTTCTTAAAACTAAGTAATGGAGTCACACAACTTTCCAATTGTTCCTGTTTCAGTCAGGATCCAGGGTAGTTCACAATTAAATTATTTACTCCCCAAATAGAAAGAGAATTAAATGCCAGTTAAGATTACCTTTTTCATAAACAGGACAAAAACATTTGTGGAATGGCTCATTAAAGCCACAAGGCAGTGTCTCACATTTTCTAAAGAAAAAAGAAAATGGTTAAAAGCATAAGTGAGTGAACTGAGCCCTGCCCATCATCTGCAGCCAGAAACACTGACCATGATTTTTCACATTTTTTTCTCAAAAGAAGGTTTCCTAAGAGTTCAGCAGCATTAAACAACAAACTTTTTTTTTGTTTCAATACATCCTGACTGCAGTTTTCCTCCCTCCCCTCCTCCCATCCTCCCTTCCCCAACACCTTCCTTCTCCTGCACATCTACTCCTCTTCCATTTCCCTTTAGAAATGAGCAGGCCTCCCAGGAATATTCACCAAACAAAGCATAGGATCTGATAGGCACAAACCAAACCCTCTTATCAAGACTGGGTGAGGCAACCCAGTAGGAGGATCAAGGTTTCAAGAGCAGATGAAAGGGTCAGAGACACACCTTCTCTTAGGGGCCTTATAAAAATATCAAGCTAACCACCATCGCATATATGCAGAAGTCCTATGCAGACCCGTGCAGGCTCCATGATTGCTGCTTCAGTCTCTGTAAGCCCAAAAGAGCCCTACTTAGTTGAAATCTGTGGGCCCTGTTCTCCTGGTGTCCTCAATTCCTTTGGCTCCTACATTTTCTTGCTCTTTTCTATGGGGTTCCCTGAGCTCCAAGGCTAGGGACCCAATGGAAATCTTCAATTTGGACTCTCTGCCTAATGCTTAGCTGTGGGTCGCTGCATATGCTCACATCAGTTGCTAAGAGTAGCTTCTTTGATTAATGGGCATCAATCTATGAGTATATAAGGATGTTGTCAGAAATTGTTTTATTGATTTTTTTTTTCTACCATAGGTCTGTGGGTTATCCAGCCTATGATTACTGATCATCATCTATGCAGGGTTGGACATGAATTCCCTCTCATGGTGTGGGCGTCAAGTCAAACCAGTCATGTCTTTGGTTGGCCACTCTAAGTTCTGCACTTAGATGGCTCGGTTTATAGGTTAAAGGTTTTGTGGGTGGGCTGGTGCTTTTTTTTTTTTTTTCCGAGACAGGGTTTCTCTGTGTAGCTTTGTGTCTTTCCAGGAACTCACTTTGGAGACCAGGCTGGCCTTGAACTCACAGAGATCCGCCTGGCTCTGCCTCCCAAGTGCTGGGATTAAAGGCATGTGCCACCACCGTCCAGTGTTTTTAAACAATAAACTTTTATTTTTTTAATCACATATACAGTGTTCTGCATGCATGTATGCATGCTTGCCAGAAGAGGGCACCAGATCTCACTATAGATGGTTGTGAGCCACCACGTGGTTGCTGGGAATTGGACTCAGGACCTCTGAAAGCTTTGAACCCTTGAGCCATCTCTCCATCCAGAAACAATATATTTTCAAATAATATATTTTTAAAAAATTTTGAGAATTCTATCCATCTATACATAAAATGTAATTTGATCACAGTTTTCTTCAGTCCTCCCAAACCCTCCCAGATCCACTCTCTCACACCCAATGCTTCCAACACCCCTTTTCTTTTTCATTTTCTTTTTTTTTTTTCTCTTAGAATAAAACCTACTTAGGTAAAAATCGCATGCCTATATTCTCTTGTGCAGTACTTTCCAGGAAGTTGCTCAAGCTACCTGGCATCAGCACCACAACTGACTCTTCTTCCCCCAGAAGCCATCAATTGTCAACAGCTTTTCAGCTGGAGGTGGAGGCCAGTGAGCTTCTTTCTCTTCCCTGCTAGAATTCTTACCTGTTTGACCCTGGAGTTCATGAGTGCAGTGGTCCTGTCGTGTCCAGAAGACACTGCTTTATTCCAATCCTCTCTGGCCGCTGACCCTTACAATCTTTCCACCTACTCTTCCAGAATGGACCCTGAGATGTCAGGGAAGGTTTAATATACATATCTCATTTATGCTTGAGCATGCCACAGAAACTCTACATTTCATCAGTGTCCATTTCCTGTGTTAAGCACAGTTTTCTGCACTAAGAAACTTCTTAGATGAGGTCTGAGAGCTGCACTAACCTTTAAGTGTACAGATTCAAATTTAGAGGGTCATTTGGTGGTATGCTCATTTAACAGAATAGTGATGCTAGGCTCACCCTTGGTGTGGGGAGTGTCTGTGAGCTTGGCAGCACAGGTTCTTTTCCAGATCTACAGAATGAAGCATAATCTTCCACCTGTGGATTTGGTCTTAATTCCAATCATAAAGTAATTGGTTACTTTTTTTTTTTTTTTTTTACTCTCTGCTCTTTACTCTTGGGGTGGGGGGCTGCCACCCAGGTCCCAAATAAATCACACAGAGGCTTATTCTTATGAATGCCTGACCTTAGTTTGGCTTGTGTCCCATCAGCTTTTCTAACTTAAATTATCTCATCTACCTTTTGCCTCTGGGCTTTTATCTTTCTCCATTCTGTGTATCTCTCTTTCCTTCGTACTCGGTGGCTGGCTGTGTGGCTGTGTGGCTGTGTGGCTGTGTGTGGCTGTGTGGCTGTGTGGCTGTGTGGCTGTGTGGCTGTGTGGCTGGCCCTTAATGTTCTCCAGTCCTCTCCTTTTCTCATTCCTCGATCTCTCCTTCGCAGATTTCTCCTCCTATTTATTCTCTCTGCCTGGCAGCCCCGCCTATCCTTTCTCCTGCCTAGCTATTGGCCATTTAGTTCTTTACTAGACCAACAGGGCAAAGTAACACAGATTCATAGAGTTAAACCAATGCAGCATAAAAATATGCAACACAACTTTGTAGCAGCAGTAGCATATTAACTAAGACACTCATTCCTGTAACATTCATGCCACTCTTGCACTCAAGGTATATTTTGCTACACTGGATGCCATTTATAGCTCCCTGGTACACAGCAGCTAGTGAAGACTGTTGGAGGACCCTCTTCCTCCCAAAATCTCTATCACACGTGTTTCTACTCTAAAAACCAGACAGCAGGGAGAAACTATCTTCTCAGTACCAAATTCATTTCTCCATTTTCTGTGATCAGAGTGCATAGTGTTTTCAGCAATAGGGTCTTACTATCAAGTTCTGGTGGGCAATTAGGAGCAATGGCAATACCATGTAACAAGGAACTTCTTTCTTTTTTGATTTTGGTTTTTTGAGACAGGGTTTCTCTATGTAATAGTCCTGGCTGTCCTGGAACATGCTTTGTAGACCAGGCTGGCCTCAAAATCACTAAGATTTGTCTGCCTCTGCTTCCCAAGTACTGAGATTAAAGGTGAGTGCAACCACTGCCCAGCAACAGTGAATTTCTTAAAGTCACTAACTACAGTACTAAAATTATAAGCAGGTAGTACATCAAACTAATGTCAGCTTAGTTAGAAAAATGAAGGAGCTTCCACTTGGAAAAAGTTAGAGACAAAGGTAATAACTGTTTTTCCCTCTGCCCCACATCAAAATTTCACATTAAAGATATGAAAATATAGAATAAGATCTAGTATATGTTTCAACAGAGACTCATAGACTGCAAAATTAACAACAAAAACTGATTTCTCAGTTATATAGCTGGAATGATAAAGAACAAGACGCTGGTGTCTGGTTTATCAGATACCTTGCTTACGTGTGTCCTCTCACATGCTGACACAGAAGTGAGAAATAAGCACCTTGTTATTACACAGCAGAAGGGGGAAATTCCCTCCAGCAGGCCCTTGCAACAATGACAGCAGTCCTTGATGAGCACGAGAACCTGAACATCTCCCCAGATGCCCATTTCTTGACTCTAGGCCTTCATGATCAATCCACCAACATGTGCATATTGCTAATATTCCTATCCTAGAGAGCACACACTGAAATATTCACATGAAACTGCCTCCTGCCTCCTGCCTCCTGCCTCCTGCATTCACTTCCTAAAAGAGCTGAAGCATACTGATAGTCATTCCTCAGCCACATGGTGGCTGTGGGGGCCCAGAGTCCTGGTGCTCTTTGCTTGGACAAGCTGCTCTGGAGCGGCCCTTTCCTTCAGTGCTCTTTGCCTGGAATTTAAGTCTCTCCAATGATCCTCCCACCTGGGCTTCAAGAAGAACATACTCTAGGCCAGTGGCTTCTCATCAACAGGAATTGCTTTTTTCACAATTCTGAGGGCTGTGAGTTTCTGGAAGTCCAAGGTCAAGATCCTGGCAGTTTGTGTCTTCTGGGGGTTGCTTCCTGGTTCACGAGTTGACCTGTTCAAAGAGTCCTTTTGGCAAGGCACTAAGTTAGTTCTTGGTTGAACTCTAATCACAAAGGAGCCAGGGAAATCCCAGAAATAGCAAAGAGGCTGGGCTCATCCTGATTTGAAAGGTATATGGGAGACACTGAGTTATGTTAGGACCACTCTATGGCCATCAAGGAGCCTCAGATGACCTTAACTGCAAGGGTTATATTGGTGACTAGATCTTCATCTGAGCCCAGACAACTTTATCTACATGGAGCCAGGATCCCAAACTATAGCCTCAACCCAAGCCTTGGCCCATCCTAACACCAAGGGTTTGTTGGCCATTCAGTACATTCTTATCTAAGCTGAATAAATCCTGAGCCACATGTAGGTATCAGCTTTGAAGCCAGGCAAACCTTGTATATGAACAATCTTGACTCACAACAAGGATTCAAGAGCAAAGATTTTATTGTGGTATCAATACTGACTGGTGATCCTTAACCATAAAGTATCCTAGTTACACCTCACGTTCAAGTGTGTGTGGATTAGACCTTGTCCCATCCCACCCTGACCACATCATTACTTCAAGGGAGTCAGGACCACATTATGGCTTTATGGTGTCCTGGCTGCAACTAACTGTCAAATGATCTAGGCACAACCTGATATCCTGGGTGTATAGGCTGTTTCTTGAAATCATCTGTGTCCAGGTCAGTCTTATCTTGACTTCAGTGGGTGTAGACTACAAATTGTTCTTAACTATGATCTACTTTAGATGCTGTACTCCAAGAAGGTGGGATTGATTTTACCAACATTGGTTGGTTGTGTGATACTGATATCAGGGTAAAGGCATTCATGGTTAAGAGCTGAATAGTGATGCATCACAGCCCAGGCCCACCTTAACTTTAAGAGTGAGTGCATCCTACAGGATCTGAACTGAAGCCATAACATAACCTCAAGGGAGTCAGGATCATACTAGAACCTCAATGGTATCATATCCTCAACCTAGTCTCAATGCAACCAGGGCCAGTTTTGAATTCAAGACATTTTGTGCTACACTCCAAGCAACTGGTGCTGTAATAATACATGATGTGTTCAGTGCTGGGCACTTCCTTCCAAGTAGCTTAGACCCATTGTACCTTGAAAGTTTCTTTAGTGAACACTGACATCAGGACACAAACTGGACAGTGCTACTAAGTGTTGTTTTCTTGCTCTTGGAGCAACATGTCAGCGGGGTCCATATTAATATGAAGGGTGTTCATAGTAGTCCCCATTTTTAGGTGTTAATCATGTTTCAGCTGCACCATCCATTCATGAGAAACAAAGTGAGAAACTGCTGGTAGAGATAATGCAGCTCCAGCACAGGTAAACTATCTACTTGACACAGAATACCGGGTCAGCATAGGGCTAAGGAAACCTCACCACTTCATGACCTGTTAATGCAGGGGACAGAGGTTTGGGATAGTTTAGTATAGTAGAATCATTCATTCACTCAGTCATTCGGAGCCAAGCATGACATACCTCCCAGTTGGGTTCCCTTTGCAAATGCTACTATGTAGTATTCAACTGCACTCCATTTATTTATTGGCTCATTTATTCATCTACTTCTTATATATGTTTATTAAATACTTAATCATTTTATATCCATCTTATTTTTGTAGTGTTCACTATAAAACCCAGAGTTTCTGTCATGCTAAGCCAGATTTCTAATATGAATTCAAAACCCAGCTGAAGCTATGAGATTAATGGTGTACAGAGGACAGGATAGAAAGTAAGTTTTCTTTCTTGCTTCCTTCCTTTCTTTCTTCCTTTCTTTTTCTTTGTTTGTTTTTTAGACAGGGTTTCTCTGTGTAACAGTCTGTCTGTCTTGGAACTCACTCTGTAGACCAGCTGGCTGGCCTTGAACTCATAGAGATCCACCTGCCTCTGCCTTCTCAGTGCTGGGATTAAAGGACTGTTTCAGTCCTTTAAGTGGTTTGTTGTTGTTGTTTTAACATTTTCATATCCAGATATCAAAGGGCAGAAGACAGCATTCTGCTCACTTACATCAGTGGAACCCTGCTGGCTACAGAACATTCAAAAAAGAAGGCAGTGTATAAGGCTCGGACATTTGAGCTAGAGAAGCAGTGCTGTACTGTGTGTCTTCCACATTAATTTACCATCATGCTCTCCTAATACAAGCTTCCTTCATGTCACATGAATGACTCTAGCAGAAGCTGTAGCACAGTGAATGGAAATTAGAGGGTGAGCCTGATAAAATTCCAATCCCAGGATTACCAAGCAATAAAACACATGTGTTGCTAAGGTTCACCAAATCAGATCCTGGGCTTACCAAGCAATAAAAATGCATGTATCAGGCTGATCAGTGTGGGGTTCTGTATAAGCACATGTGTACCACATGCCGAGGATGAGGGGGTCTTTCAGTACTGAGCATGCCTTTCAGTAGCTGTGGTGATTCTGATGGAAGTGTAAGAGAGGTTATGAGAAAAAAAAAAAATCACTCTGGAACTGCATCTTAGAGGATTACCGCTGCCATCATTTGGGGCCCTGGGGAAAAGTGTTTTTAGAAGCACAGATGATTCTTAGCTGTTTTGGATCAAACTAGAGGCCTAACTGACATTTTCCTCACATCAAAGTGAGGTTTTCATAACCACCGGGTGGCTATCTTCTGTGACTCAATTTAGCCTGTTGCTCAAGAACATGATAGCATCTGACCCAGGAAACACCCATTAAGCCACTATTGAGTACACAGATTCTGAAGGAAAGGGGCACCGTTCTCTCTGAGAGCAATGTCTCTGGAAGACATGAGCCCGAAGTCACTGAGCTACAATAATTCAGAGATCACCTACTGAAAGGGCTGCAGCGTGGGGGTTCATGTCCCTGTGCTTTATGTTCACAGACCCAACACTGGCCCAAGATGACTGCACCTGCTCTTGGGCCCACATCTCAGGAAACCCTCTCAGTAACTTCCACCTGGATGCAGCAACTGAACACATGTCACAGAAAAACCAACGTCTGAGCCCTTGAAACACAAAATTCTTCACATACACACAATCGTGATTTTTAAGGCACAGATGGAGTCCAAGGGCTCAGATGTCCCTCTGGACTCTCTCTTTTGCATTTTATTGCCTTTAATTTTAGAATTCTCATCTTGATAGGAGGCTTTGGGGTTTTCGGGATGGCATCTCCACAGCTCAGCAACTTTAGTAAGGAAGGTTCACATCATTTTAGTATGACCCATGGATTGAATCTCATTGGATCAATTTGAGCCATGTGACCACCCCTGAGTAAATCATGTTATCAGAGGACCGAAATAACCTGCTTAGCTATGGTGGCTCATCTTGTTTGTCAACTCCCATGCCATAAGGAGTCCTGGTGGGTTCATGGGTGGCTCTGCAACCTGAAACTCATGCAGTTATTGAGGAATGGAGAAGTGGTGTCATGAAATGCCTTGCATCCTCTGCTTCATTGCAGCTTTCCTATTGACTTCCTTTCCTAGACATAGACCCCTGCAGAGCACACCCTGCATCTGTTACATCACAGCCTGTGACCCTGGTTGTACTTTTCCCCTCACAGGTGCTCCATAAATCAGGCTTCAGCCAAGTCATATACATCCAAGCTCTGTCTTACTTTCCTTGGTGAAATTACTTTGCAAATCCCTGTGTGGAAGGGAATGCTCATTCCAGCAAATACATCTTCATGTAAAAGGCACAGGCTTCTGAGCTTGTATAGTTCCCAATTTCTGGGTTAACAAATAAATTTGAACAAAATTAATGAATGTGTCAAATTTTCTGAGGCTTTGATGACTCAGACTCATTGGGTAAATGTTTCCATTGAATGAAACAAATTTATCTTTCTATTGTTCATAACTGTAGGTCATTTAATAGATGAGGCAGGCTGAGGCTTCTGTGGAGACAGAATTCTGAAGCTGGAAGATAAAGGAGCTTTTCCAAGCATCTGGAAAGTTTGGGGGCTAAATAAGGTTAATTAAAATTAAAGAATGGAGTTCACATTATAGGATTCAGACACCCTGTATATTTTCCATGTATTACTTTTATTCTCTTTTATTTTAAATGATTTATTTGTTTTTATGACTGTCTATACCCATTTTCTTTTCTTTATTAAGCCTATGCACATTGTTAAACACACTGTAACCTGTTTAGAGTTATTTTTCCCATCTGGACCTCTTCTACTGCATATCTTTTAGTCTTTTTCGACTGTGTGAGAAACTTTATACTGCTAAGCTACAGCTGGGTCCTCTGTGGGGCACTAGCAGCTGGCTCCATCCACTTCTCAGGTCCATGAAAGCCAAGTCTTAAGCTCGAAGCCTGGTCTGGGGATATGTTTGACCAGGAACTGCTTGGCTCTAGGAAGCCAGTGTCGGCACTGCCACAGGTATTTTTACTTAGCTTGCCATTTCTATGTATCACTGCTGGCTGAACAGCAGTGTCTCTTAAAGAAGCCCTGATCTTTTATTTTTTCTTCACCATCTTTTTTTCCCCATCTTTTTCAAGCTCCAAGTGGATTATTTTTTCTTTTTTTTACTCTGTGGGGACCCAATGCCCAGCTCCCAAATAACTATGTGGAGACTTATTCTCACTTATGAATGCCCAGCCTTAGCGTGGCTTGTTTCTAGTCAGCTTTTCCAACTTAAATTATCTAATTTCTCTTTAACTATATTTTGCCTCCCTGGGCTTTTTAACCTTTCTTTATTCTATATATCTTTCTTTCCTTCTTACTCTGCGGCTGGCAGTGTGGCTGTGAGGCTGGCTCCTGGCATCTTCCTCTTATTCTCCTTTTCCCATTCCTTGTTCTCTTCCCTAGATTTCTCCTCCTATTTATTCTCTCTGCCCACCAGCCTCACCTGTTTCTCTCTCTCACCTAGTTATTGGCCATTCAGCTCTTTATTAGACCAATCAGGTGTTTCAGGCAGGCAAAGTAAAACAGCTTTACAGAGTTTAAACAAATGCAGCATAAAAGAATGCAACACATCTTTGCCTCATTAAACAAATATTCCACAGCACAAATGTAACATAACTTAAACTAATATTCCACAATAGGGTATTCCAAGGAGGCTGGCAGGGGACTAGAATCTCTGCCTCCCTAAAGTGGTTGTTGTGAGTTTTGATGCCTCTTTGTGCCTCAGATTTCATTGGGTATTGCTTAACCCAGACAGGTTCTGCTATTGGCTTCAACTGACTATGACTGGGGCTGGGTGTTGGGTTAACCCAGGAGGGTTACTTTCTGCCCACACCAGTGGGAACTTTAATTGGAGTTCCTCTAAAAGACAGTCTTCTTGTGCCAAGGCTTTCACCCCAGAGGAATCAAGGAGATATTCTTCCCCCAGGGGAAGAGTAATGAAGATTTCAGGGGTTGGGACCCTTCTCTGAGGGAAATCTGTTTTTATGGTATCACCTTTGAGGATAGTCTGAGATCTCAATTTGCACAGCAGGTCTCATCCCAGGAGGGTTTAAGGGCATTCAGGGATCACTATGAATGAATGATTCACCATGCCTCTCTCTAGATTGACCTTTCTTCCAGTTATCTGTAGGTAGGGTTTAGTCCTGTGGCCCCTTGGATGTAAGTCTTCTGGAGGTTATTGGCCCCCCTCACTTCTTGAGGATGAATAATTGAGCTCCTGTGTCTATCAAGAAATCCATTGGCTTTTCCTCCACTTTGAGAGTTACCCTGGGCTCAGGAAGGGAGACCAAGCCCAAGGTTGAGGACTTTGGTGGGGAATCTTTTATCTGACCAACTGGGGTATCCCTGCACCAATGTCCAAAACCCTTGCAGAGGACCACATTGAGTTCCTTGCAGCAAAGCCTGCCCCCTGCGTGTCTCCAGTCTTGTGGGACCTGTCTCCTTGGTCACACCGGAGCTGCCAGGTCTTTTGGCTGGGGTCCTCATGTAATGGGGCCAACATTACTCTATCAGTCTTCCTAGCCTGCCTGTCCTCCTGGTCTTCTTGATTGTTGTAAACTTTGATGGTTATTTCTACTAACTTTGAGAGATTTTTCCCCTTAAAGCCCTCTAACTTCTGAAGCTTCTTCCTAATGCCACAAAAGCCATGTTTATTGCTGTCTTCTTTTTCTCTGCTTCTGAGTCTATGAGGGAATAGGTGTGGTATACTTCCATCAACCAGTCCAGGAAGGCAGTTGGGGACTCCTTGCATTCCTGCACCACCTGACTGATTTTAGACAAATTTGTGGGGTGCTTGGCAGCCGCCTGGAGACCACCCAACAAAGTCTGGTGATAGACCGTCAGGGACTCCTTCCCTTCGTCTGAACTGGGGTGCCAGTGGGGCCGAAGAGGAGGGAAGGATGCCTCAAAGACAGCAGGTAGTGTAGTCAGTTGGCCGTCGTTTCCTGAAACTAGTTTCCTAGCTTCTCTCAAAATCCTCTCCCTCTCTCCTACGTGAAGAGGATTAGTAACAACTGCTGACAAGTCATCCCCAGTGGGCAGGTGAGTGTGAAAAATGGTTTTGAACAGAGAACTCATAGCCTGCAGCTTCTCAGTAAATGGGGGAGGCTGGCTTTTCCAATTTTAGATCTGACTACTAGCGAAGGCAGCATGTACCCAATAGGGTTCTTGGTTCTGGATCTGGTTCCCCTTTGTTGAGTGCCCTGTATGGGAGAGGTCTGCTACAAGGGCAGGACCACAGGTCCTGGTGTTAGCCTTTCAGGCTAACTGGGTCTTACTGCCATAAGGCATGTAGTCTGGTCTATGTGCATGCAACTGCATGGCTGTGTAAGCTTCTATATGCATGTGATGGGACCCCTTTAAAGGCAAGCTCCACCCATTCATTGCTTTCTTTCCCATGCTCCTCTGAGAGGAAGGCAGGCCTTGGTGCCCTCTCCCTTCTCTACTTCTCTCCTCAGCTCTTGTCTCCTCCCCCACCCCCCTTAATAAACCCTCCACGGTTGCATAGTGTGATTATCTGCTCTTGCCTGCTGTTTTTAACAACACCCCAGCCTTCATAGGGGGACTTGTAAGATGCCTCAGAGTGGTGTCAGGGGTGAGGAGAGGGAATCAGTGCCAGAGGAGGACTTTACCTTGCCCTCAGCCATAGCCCTTTTTGGGGAGGTGGAAGATGAGGTGGGAAGGGGGGTCTGAGTAGCCTCTGTATTGTCACTTCTTTGGCAGCATGAAGGGTGGAAGTAGGGGCTTCTTCTTGTGGGGGGGATGCAGGGTAGGGGTCATAGGTTTAACAGGGCAGGCAGTAGGGGCCCCTCCTGTCAGCTGCACGGGTGAGGGGAGAGCCACTTTAGGGGGTCCTCCGAGAGGGACACCCAGACTACTATATATGGCATCTGGTAGGGGTGGCCAGGGCGGGCAAAAATCCTTGCATGGACTGCAAAGGAAATAGATTAAAAGTGCCCTCGGGATGCCAGCTGACTCCAAAAGCTGGACACTGGAGCTGACACAGAGTACGAAGCTTTCTGGGGAAAATGGACACCCCAATTCCTGGGCTTTCTTCATAAAGTCTTCAAAATGCTGTAAAACAAGGTATAGGAGAGAACTTGGATCAGAAGATGGAGCTTGCTCCATGATCTCGCAGTAAGAGAGAAAACCAATGATGAGTACACAAAGCAAAACTAAGAATCTGACTTGACCAACACGATGGGAACAGAGGCACACCACAGAGAGAGAAAACAGCAACACAGACAAGAGGAGAGGGTGACCTGTGGTCCTGTTCAGAGCCAGGCAGATCGGCTGCCTCTCCAGAAGATTCCCAGAACACAGACGCTCCAGACAGCGCCAGTGTTGTGTGGGGCAGGGAATGGGGGGATTGGGGGGGGGGTGGGGTGGAGGTTGTAGGCTAGATGACTTAGCCGCCTCCCCTACCAAGCCCCAGAGACCAGATACCTCTAGCATTCTCTCTATGGGAGCCTGAAGACTAGGGTAAGTCATCTCTTCGACTGAATTCCCAAACTCAGCCACTTGCCCCATGGAAGCCTGAAGGTTGAACCCGGCTGTTGCTTTGACTGAATCCTGTAAAGAGGAGTCAAGAGACAGCTTGTCTCCCTCTGACACCAGGAACAATACTGCATCCAGTTTCTCCTCTTTTGGGTTCCAGAAAAAGGCGCTACAACCAAAAATCTTTTAGTGCTTACCTCTGGAGATTGTCATAAGGGCCAGGAGCAGCCTGGCCCCAAACTTGAACTTGTGGACCCTCTGATCCTAGATGAGCTCCCAAGAAGGGAATCCAAGAATCTGGGAATAATCCACCACAAAATACTGAATTAAAGCAAGCCAGAAATTTATTTAGAAAAACTGATATCAAGGATGGCAGGGTTTGGGCTCTAGACCAAGTCCCTGAGCGGGTAGCAGCCAGTTTTAAAGGGGGAAAAAAGACAGTTCCTGAATCCTATCCAATCATAATGTAATACAGGGAGCAGAGGTTAGAGGTTTTCCATAGGTCATAATGTCATAATGTAATACAGGGAGCAGAGGTTGGAGATTTTCCATAGGGTACACTTTCAGCCTATCATGGGGTCCTGTGGGTAGGCGGCCCAGGCTCAGCTCTGGGCCTATCACTCAGAAGGATTGAAACTTTGTCATTTGGTCACATCATTCTAAGAGGATTGACACCCATGTAAGGATATTGTGGGTAACAGCTCACAGTAGAACAAGCTGGAGTTCTTGCTGTTGACTAGACTCTAGCAACCTAAGTTTTTGTTACACAGATTTGATCTCTGCTTGGAGTAGCCAGTGCCAGATGAAAGGAACTAGGTTAGGTAAGGGGATCTGTCTCCTTAGAGGGACTCCAGAAAGTCAATGAACAACTCTGCCCTGGTTTGGGATAGCTCTTAAATTCACACGCTGGGAAAACCATACAGGAATTACTGAGAAAGTTTGGCAAACAAACAACAAAAGCCTCCCATATTTCTGGGGCTAGGGAAATGGCTGAGTAGTAAAGTGATTGCCAAGTGTGGCAAGACTGACTTTTCCTGGGGAAGGCAACACACATGTCTACTCACCTTGAATAGGAAGTCCACAATCAACCAAAGCAAAGATATCAGCAAAGTCCGACTTTGTGAACCAATGAGTTTCATTAGGGTCACATACAGGAAGATGAGTGAGGGGTTATGTGCAGAAGCAGAGATGACTCAAGGACAGCTGTATCACCAAAGCCTACCCTTGCATGGGTGACAGCCTACAAACCTGGAGCACACTGCAAAGCCTGCAGGCAGTTCTTCAGGATGGAGAATGTTCTTTCTAGGTGGCTCAGTTGGTCTTAGCCTCTCCAAGGCAGCTCATCTAGTCTGTTTCCTCTAGACTTCTGGTCTAGCCTCTGCTTTTTCCAGGTGGTTAGGCTTGTCTTAGTCTTCTTTGTAGGTTGGCTTGTTTGAGAAAGACTCTTAGCAGACTTTACTGTTTATTCTGGGAGACCTGGGAGAAAGAGGATCCTAGCAAATCTAGTCAGTTTCAGGAACTTCCTGAAGCTATTTTGAATTGTTTACTTCCTGTCTTTAGGAGCTTCCCTGCAGTATTTCACTATACCTAAGAACATCCCATTGCTTTACCTCCCTGAAAGCATCCTGTCCTAAGAAGTTTCCTTCCAAAATGGATGATTTCAGTCACAGAGAAAACCATGCACATATCATGAGTTTGGATCCCCAATAACAATTTCATGAAGCTGGGCACAGCAGCACACACATGTAACTTCAGAACTAGGGGAGCAGAGATAGAAGGACCTCTAAGCTCATAGACCAGCCAGTCTAGTTGAACTAATTAGCTCCAGGTTCAGTGAGAGACAATGTCTTAAAAAATAAAGGGGTCAGTGAGTGAGGAAGATACATGAGTCATGGACCTCTGGCCTCCACATATGTGTATACACATATATACATACACCTGCACTTGCACAGTGTGTACACAGACAGGCATGTACTTGTGCACGTGTCCACAAGAACATATATACACACACAACACACACATTTCTGAGTCCCTCTTAGGATTCTGATTTCACGTGTCTTTGGGGAAGATCAAGAGTGTGTTTTGGAAGGGCGTTTCTGGAATGTCAGTGTGAGAATATCCACAAATTACCTGCTGGCCGCTTGTTCCAAAGGGCCACATGGCAGGTAAGAGATGAGATTCTGAAGTTGACCAGATTTCTCTGCTTTACCCTACTGTCTGGGAAAGGCTTTCAGCTGTAAGACACGCAGATAAAAATGAAGACAACCCCAACCCTTAGCTCATAGGGCCATGAATGAAGAGGTAACTTCTTGTCACCAACAGAAGAGCTCCTGACCCATCCACGCTGAGTGTATACTGCTGCTTCTATCCATAGGCTGTAGGTGTCCATTGCTCTGAAAGAGAAAAGCAATCCCACCTGGCTAACAGCACTGCTCCATCAAGGACTTTGAGCTTGTGTACTGCATATAAGATGTGACTCAAAGTCCCCATACTCACCTTATTTGAACCCAAATCTTAAGAGGTGGAGACTATTATTATCCCCATTAAACACACAAGGAAACCAAAGCATATAGTGGCCCTTTCTTTGTAGATGATTTCTTCAGGGAAGCCATAAAGGTGGCAAACCCAACCCCCAAAGAAAATGCCATTAGGCTTAGCAGAATTTGGTAGGTGTATGGTTCTTAGTGGGGTCAGAATCACACTGTGAACTAAGTCCAATTAAGACTTGGGCATCATGGCTCACACCTATAATCCCAGCACTCCAGGCTAGCATGGGCTATATAGTGAAACTTTGCCTCACAAAACAAACAAACAAAAACCAAAAAAAAAAAAAAAACCAAAAAAATGAAAGAGAACAACACAAACACAAACAATGACAAAAAGATAAAAACATCCAATCGAATTGCTTGTATAGGTTGGTATTTCTGGCTTGGCTCAGCTTCTTGGATGTGTCTGTTTTGAAAATGATGTAATTATTCTGTGCATTTATACCAGCATAATCAGAGTATTTTAAAGCCACAGGGCCCTAGAGTTCCTATCTACAATACCCAAATGGAGTTTAGGGCTTTTTGTCTCATGGCCTGGGAAGTCTTGCGCTAAGCCCCCAAAGGCCACATGACCTCAGATCAGTGATCCCAGCTTGGTGGTGCACACTCAGACTTGCCTGCACATCTTGGCTCCCTGTGGGTATGATAAATGCAGCAGCTAAATCCTGCCATCTCCACATTGGTTGAAGGGAGAGCAAGGCATCAGAGAATGGGCCCATGAAATCTGGGTTGCAGAGGCAGTCTGGATGCCTGTGCAGATGCCTGCAAGAAGGCATCTACCTCTCTTGGAAATCAATTACCAGAGCCTGCCTTAATGAGCTGCTTGCCTCCTCCAGAGTGGGTAGGCGGCATTGATTCTTCCTGATTTGCTGGACTTACTGCTCTCTCAGCTCATGGCACAACATCTAGGCAAAGGCACTGAGTTCCCAAACCCCAGATCATAGGGTAGAGTTGTACCTTTCCTGCTTCCCACTCACGTCTTTTCTCCAAATACCCAGATGGCTGCTGTGTGGGAATTCCACCCTTACCACTTAATTTCTTGGGGCTTAAACACCATCTTCGGCTTTACTTTATCGTCTTCTTTCTTATTACTTATTATACTCCTTTTCCAGCAGCCAGGAAAATAATTCAAAAGCATTGAAAAAAGTTATATTTTTGTCCACTACATTTGAATTTCTCCCCCATTCCTGAAAAAAATCATGATAATTTTATGGGTTTTGTATCATGTCCCAACTTTCTTCCTATTCTTTGATATGCACAAATATGTATATGTGTTTATAGGCTTTTTATTGTTAAATTTAGATTGCATTTCACATTCTACTGTGCAACTTAGTTTCTGAAACAGCATACTGGAACAGGCATATGGGATCTCACCTTTTTAAACAGCTGCATAGTATTTCACAGTTTGGAATCAGAGGAAGAATTTAACCTTTCTATTGTTGATTGACATTCAAGGTATGTCAAGATATTTGTGAGCAAACACTTGACACTTTAAACAAAATAATGCTGCAATAGTGCACTCATGTTTCTGCAATGTCTCCTTTATTCCCATAAAAGCCCTAAGTTGCGAGTATTACATCAAAGGACATAGGTGCTTTTATGACATTAGCTGTTATCAGATTAAGTCCAGTGGCATTGTGGGAATATCTGTTTCTCCACATACACACCAACCCTGGATATTGTCAGTCTTTCTGCTTTGGGTATTTTGATGTAAATGCTGTCTTGCTATATATTTCTCTGAGTAGTAGTAATGAATGTTTGCATCTTTTTTGTGCCTTTTAATTGCATTGTTTCCACAATAATTTCTTTTTACAGGACTGTGTGTGTGTTTTGATGGGGACTGAGCCCAGGACCTTATACATACTGAGCAGGCACTCTACCACTGTGACAGTTAATCTTGACTGGGTTTAAAATCAGCATGGAGACACATTTCTGAGCACATGGGTAAGGAATCATTTGGACTGAGTTAACTGAGATGGGAAGAGTCACCTTCAATGTAGACTTTACCCTTCTCTGGGCTGGAGTTCTGGGTTGAATTAAAAGGAGAAAGGCAGCTGAACACAAGCACTAGTCATTTGCTATTTCCTGACTGTGAGTACAGTTTCCTGCCAGGATGGGCTGTGGCCTCTGGAACTGTAAGCAAGTCTAAAGCTTTCTTTTTAAAATTGTTTTTGTCAGGTATTTTGTACAGCAACAAATGAGACAAGCAGCTAAAACAACCACTGGGCTATAGCTCCAGAAATGCAATTATTCTCGAGAGGGGGGCATTTCTTTGCTATTTTTGTTACCATGGCTTGTGGGCTCAGAGTGAGACCTTACAAGATGAAATGGGACAGCAGTGAAGGTCCATTCCTCTTTCTATAGCTTGCTAGGACTTGGGCAGTGTCAACATTTTCATCCTGGGTGTGAGATCTCTTTCGCACACATACACATATGTATCATATCAACATATGTATGTCAACACTGGGAGTAGGCAAATAAAGGGCATGTTACTTCTTACAGCTGCATGGGCACTTACAATTTTCTCAGGATGAAAACTTTCCCTTAACAGATTGATTGAAAATAAGATCAGTCTGATGTTTGCCAGCACTTTACAGACTGTTTACCACATACATTCAGAGAGGTTATTCAGGGTCAGTGTTTTGTAAGGACCTTTTCTGTTATAGGCCTGTAATGGGATAGCGCCTACCTTCTGGGCAATATCTCAATTTAATATCTTTAATGAAGTTATGCCACTTGGACTGACAAGTCCAAATGCCACAGACTACCTAACAAAAGCCCCAGAACCAGCCGTGAGAAACCCCTTTTCAAGCTGTTGGTCAGTAAAGTTCAAGAGACTCCTGAAACAGTAATGACTACTGCTGTTGCAATGTGAACCTCAATTACCAACATGACAAGATAGTCCTTAAGGGGCAATAGTGGCACTCATATTTTGGTGGTAACCAACAGCTCTATAATTAAACTTAAGGCTCAGCCATCAGGAATGAAGTCATGCCTGGTACTGAAAACCTACCTAACCATCTCGTACTAATAATGTCAGGGGTCTTAGAGGAGAACCTACTACCACTATTTACTGAACCACTGTAATTTCTAATCGAATTCTAAGTACTTATCCTTATATTTACAGATAAGCAGTTTTTGTTCCTCAACAAAGCTTCTCTTTGAAGCACACACAGAAACCATCAGAGAAAACAAGAGTTGGTCAAGACACAGAGAACAACTGACCATGGGGTACCCAGCTCCAACGGACACGCCTACAACACAGCCTTTACAACTAAGGCTCAGGGAACATCTTGGAAGAGGGAGTGGAAGGAGCCAGAGGATGTGTCCAAATGCTTTGTCACCATTGGCCAAGGTCACCTTCTGAACACATGCATGTAGAGTGGTGACAGTCAGAAGAAAAGATATAGGTCTTGTCATTATCAAACCATAAGCATGGTTTAGTACCTCAGGGCAAGGTAAAAGGAGAAGAAGAAAGCCATGATTTCTGGTGTGTTCACACTAAACTCACGACTGCTGAACTTATGCATACACAACTTAATTCACTATTCATTTAGGTGTTAACTAGTTTAGTATCCTAGTTAGTCTTGACTGTTAACTTGATGGGAGTGATAGACATAGTGTAGGTTGTTGGTAAAGCATACCTCTGGGTATGTCTTTGAGGATATTTCCAGGGTCAACTAGATTATGAGGGCTCTAACCTAATCAATGATAGATTTAAAAATAAACTGTTGTTGGAAGGTGATGGAACTGGGGAATGTGTGTCCTGGTTATAGGAAGTGAGTGTCTGGTGGTGAGCCTTTGAAGGGTCCATATTGTCTCTGGCCCTTTCTGTTACCTCTCTCTGCTTTCTGGCCTCATGAAGTGAGAAATTCTGCTCTACCACAACCTCCGTCTTAGCCATGGCAAAGAAGCCAGGGAGCAAGATGACCATGGATTGAAATTGCTGAGACTAAGCAAAAGGAACCTCTCCTCCTTTAAAAGGGCTTCGTGCATTGTTTGTCACAGCAACAAAGCCTGACTAGTAGCAATCCAAGTGTCATGTGTGTGTGTATGTGTGTGTGTGTGTGTGTGTGTGTGTGTGTGTGTGTGTGTGTTCCCTTATGTCTGCATGTCTCTTGACAATGAGTGTCTTCCCCAGTCACTCTCCACCTTATTTTATTAGTCAGAATATCTCACTGAACCTAGAATATCTCCCTGGTTCAGCTACATTGGGTGACCACAAAGTCCCCCAGGATTCTCCTGAGTACCTCCTAGAACTGGGATTATAAGCATGAACAGCCACACTGAGGTTTTTCCCGTGAGTACTTGTGATGGAACTTGGGTCTTCAAGCCTACACCCCAAGCCACAACTTTTAACTCTTCCTTTTAAATTGCTGGATGAACAATCTTCCTCATCTCAGTGGCAAATTATCTCTAGCATCATGGAATAAAACACAAAGAATCCTCGACTTCTAATACCTATATATAAGCTCCAAGAGGAACTATCAGGAACTAGAACTGACCTGATTTCACCCCCTCTACTCCCAGCTCATCATCTCAGGGATTGTCTCCTAGCTCAGCTCCCTGTAGAGCCATTGCCATATCAGGTAACCATCACTCTTATGCTCCAACACAAGAATGGCTCTTCATTCCTTCAGAGTAGAAATTATAGTACTCATGGTATACCTCTAAAGCCCAGAATGCTTTTGTCCTTTGTGGATGTTGGATTCTGTATTAGTCAAGGTTCTCTGTTGAACTCTGACATAGCCAAAGGGGATATGGCTGGAATAAATATTTATGTCCACATATCTATATAATCTATATCTATCTATAAATTCATTTTATCTATCTACCAGTTCATTCAGATACCCATCTGTATACATACAGACAGATACACACACACACACAGAACCTCTATAGATCAAATTTATGTGAGGCACTGCTTTATCTGATCATGGAGATCAAAAAAATACCACAATATTCTATGTGCAGCTGGGGGAACCAGCAAAACTAGCTTTAGTCCAAAGCAGCTATCTCAGGGTGGGAGATGGCTCTCCTGAGAATCTACCTGTCCTCCAACTTCTGTTCCATTGGGACCTGCCACAGATCAGATGATGCCCATCTCATCTGTGAGGGCATTCCTTTTATTTTGTTTGTGCATCTAAATGCTTATCTTTGCATCAAAGACTATTGTAGACATACCAGAAAGGGTGCTTATGGGCCATTCCAGCCATGCTTCTGCCTCAGGGCCTTTGCACTTCTTGCTTCTTCCTTGATGTTCTTTCCTCACATGCCTTCCTGGCTTGTTTCCCTAACTCTCAAATGTGTGTTCAAATATTGCCCATCCCCAGAGTCTGTATCACATTCATCATAGTATATTTTTTTTTCTGAAGTACACATTACCTTTTATCTAGCATATAGCTATCTGTTTTTATTTTTTAAATCCCATTGCCAGACTATAAGCTTTTGAAGATTAGGGACATCGGTATGTTTTATTTACAGATGAATTCCAAAGGGTTGAAGTAGGCACATAACAGGAAAACAATAGCCTTTTTAAATTAATTTGTTTGGTTTGTTTGTTTTGTGGCCTGTTTGTTTTCTAAAGAGAGATAAAAATAAGGTGAGGAGTTGAATGGGTGGAGAGGCGGGGAAGACCTAAGAGAAGATGAGGGATATACTATCAAATAGAATATATTTGGATTTCTATGATATACTATGAAATAGACATATATATATATATTATATATACATATATGAAAGTTATATATCTCTTCATACATATATCTATATACACACACACACACACACACACACACACACACACATACACACACACATCCCTAACAGGTACAGGAGATTTTTTTTTTTCTTATTGATCCTAAAGAATTAAAAAAAACATCTGTTTAAATTAGTCTATTTTTACTCTACTTCTATGGAAACATTTGACCGTTGTGGTTCAACAATAGGCCACTTTTAAGGATAGGGCAGTGTCAAAAAGTTCTTGCTCTCACATTTATAGTTCTTGAACTAATAGGAAATATGTGGCTGCACTATGGATACTGTCCCCTCCCCGCCTCCTTGGAGGGATCTTTATTTGGTCAATCTAGCTTCTTGAATAGACTGATAATGTATGTTAACACAATTGAGACCATCAGTGTGACATTTGTGGAGTGTCGCCTGGTTCTTGGGATCTAATGGTGAAGATCATTTGTTTTCCCTGTCCTTTTCTTGTCTGTTCCCTCTCAGGGTCAACATTAAAGTAAGTAGAGGGCAACTCTTACTTTGAGAACAAGTTGGTCTAACTCTGTATCTGCCAAGCATTTGCTCTCATTCATTCTATCAGAGAAAGCTATCTTTGTCCATGGGCCATTCCACCATTCCATAAATACCATTCTTTTTCACTCAGGTTACAATGGAATGTTGGGCATGCTCAGTAGAATTTAAATGGAGGTGTACCTTACGTTTGTTTGTTTGTTTATTTATTTATTGCCAGCTTTGAGGATCTACCTTTGGGAATACACCCAGTCCCAAGTGACCATTTATGTCATTTGTTACCTATACCAGCAACCATCTTTCTGCAAGAGATTTTCAAAGCCCTCATGTGGTGGTTCAATGCCTCCATACTTGTGTCTCTGGGACTCAAAGCTGAGCACATGAACTGGCAGCTAAAAAGGGCTTTGACTTCACTGTGTAGGCAGACTACTCGGCTTTGGAACAGCCACTCGCTAGTTCTGTGAAATTCAACAGTGACACGTGGTCAAGAGATGCTTCAGCTTTATCCTCCTTTACCTACAAAATATTTATCAAATTCTGACTCTCTGCCATCCCTCCCCGCCACGAGTGTTCGAGATGTGAGCAATGAGAGTAGCAGAGGAGGCAACAAGCAATAGTCAAAATACCTACTACTGTTTTTCTCAGTGAAGCAGGTACTCTGTCGGGGACTTCATGGTACTAGCTCATGATCTAGAGGTAACTTTATTTGTGCATCTGTCGGTCATTTCTGCTGGGACTCCATCTAATCAGGACATTTTTTCCATGGTGGGAATGGGGAAAATGTCAGGCTTAATCCCATTGGTACTCAACATTCGTTAGTTAACTAAGAAGCTTGAAAAGTGTTTTCTCTAAAATAATAGAAAATAGCAGTCACATTTTATGAAGCCTCTAGTAAAAAAGCCTAGCTCACAGAAGGGTGAATGGTCCTTGGGAAGGGGCACTGCTTATTCAAGGAAGGATCAAAGTTATGTTACCAAGAGAGAATCTGTTCCCTCATAAACTACATCATTATGATTACTCTGGAAGAACCAAGAACTAGTTTTAGCACAGCTGTGTCCTTCTCCATTTGGAAAAATAAGCTTTTCACTGGAAGCTGGTTTATAACACTAGAGCACCCACGACCTTCCCTTCTCTTCGGGCTCAGTACTTTCTGGTTTGGAGATAACAAATCCGATAGTTTGGAGCTTTGAGTTGACATTAATGCGTGGCTAGATTCCCATGCATGCAAGATACAAGAGGTGGCAACATTTCTTTTTCTATATAGTTATGAGGGCTGTCCATCCTGCCTAAGAGGAGAAAAGTATTATTGTGTGGATATGAGATGTTTCCCGTGGGCTCAGATATTGGCTTGGTTGCCAAATGAAGGGCTTTTAGGAAGGGACTAGATCCCAAGGGCTCTCTTCTGATCAACAAATCACTCTTCAATTGATTCCTGATATGTCCGTGTTGAAATGTGGAAAGCAGAAAGTGAGACTGAGATAGAGAAAATGGGTCACGGGGGTGTTCCTGGAAAGCTGCATCTCATCTCCTGCTGCTGTGCCTTCTTCTCTGTTTCCTGGATGCTGTGATGTAAACAGCTCTTCTCCATCATGCACTTCTGCCCTGGTGTCCTGCCTTACCAGAGAGACAAACAACAAAGCCACTGAGCACTGACTGAACTTTCTGGAACTCTAAGGCAAAATAAAACCCTTTTCTTATTTTAAATTGTTGCTCTTGGTTATGTCTTATAGTGATTTTAAAAAGTCTAGCAGGAGAGATAATAGTTTTTTTTTTTTTTTCATAGACTGTCACTTGCTATATAGAAGCTTTGGCTCCTAATGCCAAGATAGCGCCTGAATCTTAAATGAAAGATGGGATTTCCTGATTTTTCCTCATTTAATAAGTAGAATGGGGCCACAGATTTTATCAAAACACATTATATGCATGTATTAAACTCTCAGTTCTAACAAATGGAGGCACCTAGCATGTCCAGGTTACCAAGGGGTCAGAGAGACTTCTTGAAGACTGAGGAATGGGAATTTATTCTTCAGAAAGCAGACTGAATGGGGAGGGCCCTCTTGAAGTTCCAGGGAAATGCCATGTCATCAGAAAGTTACACAGTGCTTCCTCACACATTGCAGTACACTGAGCAGCACCCTCAGTGTCACGTGGAGTGTGTTAGGCAGAGGAATGTTGCTCCCAAGCTACTGATTCAATTTTTTTCTTCCACTGGATCCCCAGGTCTTTTTTTTTTTTTTTTTTTTTAGAGAATTGTGGGAAGATGATTTCAGAACTTTGGGTTGGGAAAGCCATTAACTGCTCAAAGCTTAATGGGCTTCTCTGTGGGAACTTGCAATAGAAGAGCATTGAGAGAAATTCACAGGAAGGAGATCTGGCTTGTAAAGTTTCAAAGGCAAGCAAAAACCTCTATCAGGGATGTTCAGGTGATATATTTTAATTAATAACCTGTGGCTTTTGGTAATCTGGTTCTCGTTGAAGAAACCTCCTGGGAAGTATTTCCTCAGGGTCAGAACACAAACCATGGTCTAGAGAGACTAAATCTGCATCCATTCTCAGACTTGGTAATATGTAAGAGTCTCCCACACAGGACTTATTTTGGTAGCATGGAAGCTGAAGAACTGAAGGGGTCAGGACAAAGCTGAGGCTTAGTACCATGTGAGAAGGGTGAAGTCCATCAAGAGAGTCCAGGAAGCTGTTGGTGGAAGTGTAACCTCAGACATAGTGGGACTCCAGCATGTTTGAGATGCCAAGACTGTGGCATGACCACTAAAGACAGTGTCAAGTGTGGAGTGGATCTGGCCTGACTCTATTAGGCAGATGGTGTGTGTTGCAGATGGCATAGCTAGAGAAGTAAAGCTACCAAGTCTCCTGGAACCCAGAAGATTGTGAGTCCCAGATGCCTTACACTGAGTTAAAGGATTTGGTTTATACTGCTGGATGTTGATTTTGATTCAATATGATTGTAACTGTGCCTTGGTTCTTCTCTCATGGGATAAAAGGTTTGTGGTTTATTTTTTATTTTTTTTAAGATTTATTTATTTATAATGTACACAGAAGAGGGTGCCAGATCTCATTACAGATGGTTGTGAGCCACCATGTGGGTGCTGGGAATTGAACTCAGGACCTCTGGAAGAATAGTAGGTGCTCTTAATCTCTGAGCCATCTCTCCAGCCCCCTGTGGTTTATTTTTTATTTTATAGGAGCCTACATCTGGGTAATGTTTGAGTTTCAAAGAGATATCAGATGTTTTTGAGACTGGAGTTGTGTTAAAATTCAAAAGACTGTGAGACTTTAAAAGCTGGAATGTGGTTTATATTGTGATGCTAATCATAACATGAGATTTTGGGGGATAAACAAAAAGGCAGAGATTATAGTTTAATGGTGATGTGTTTTTGTGTCAAATTGACAAGGGATTAATTGTGCCAGTTAATTTTTTGTTAATTTGACATAAGCTAGAGTCATCTAGGAAAGGCAATGTAAATTGAGCATTGCCTCCATCAGATTGGCCCGTAGACAAGTGTATGGGGCTTTTCAATTTCTTGACTGATGATTGGTAAGGTAGGGCACAGGCCACTGTGGGCAGTAACACCCCGGGGAAAGTAGTCCTAGGTTATAGAAGAAAGCAAACTGAGAAACCCCTGAAAGCAAGCATTCCTCCACGGCCCTTGCTTCATTCAGTTCCAGCCTCTGCTCTACACTGAGTTTCGAGCTGGCTGCACGGATGAAGGACTGTACGTTGTAAATCAAGTGATAGTCCCCACTCAGACTGATTTTGGTCAGTGCTTTTATCACAGCAACAGAGAAGCAAACTGGATTGTCACGGGAGTGGGTTAGGTTTCTTAGAAGCCAGTTTTTTACAACATAATGAACTCAACCCTCCCCCCTCCTCCCCACATACACTCCATATATATTTTCTTCTCTGTCTTTCTGATTGGGAGACAGAGGCACTTTTATATCTTGTATTATAAAGACACATTTGTGCTACATCTTGTAGCACAATGGTTTAATAATATACACTATAATGGTGTTTGTTTTAAGTTAATCCCCAGCCCCAACCCAGATGCTCACAGAGGAGTATAAACTTGAAATAGACAGACATCAATGAGACTCCACATTGTGCCAGAGCTCCTGTATCCAGAGAACAAGGAAGAATGTGAGGCGTGGTGGCAGGGGAGCCACAGATAGCACACATCTCAGAGATGTGCCTGAGCACCTGAGCAAAGGGGTGAGACCGAGCTCCAGAGTGGATGGCTGCCTTTGTGTCCTTTCTTCCCATAAAGCCATCTTGCTGGAGATCAGACACAGAACAGTCTTTTTTTTTTTTTTTTTCAAAAAAAAAAAAAAAGATGTTAAGTCACTGCTGTCCCAGACCACCAGGTCTTTGGATAAAGCATAGCATAAAGATTTCTTTCTTCTATCCATTCATCCACCCATTGGTGAAAGACAGCATAGGCTAGGTTCTTGTTGTTGTAGATTCTGGAAAGCGTCTTCAGGACTCTCTAATAAGTCACTGAATTAATGAGGAGCCTGGTGGCTGCCTGGACAGGGAGTACCTGGGAATCTACCCTGGACTGTGATTTCACTTGAGGACTTTTCTTCCTCAGCTCCCCTGAACTCTCTCTGCTGTCACCCAGCAGACTGACTCCCCCGACTCCCCAAGCTTTCTGGTTTGTTTCCTGAGTCAAGACGTACCTGGCCTCCAGTTCAAAAATGCTTTCTCTTCCGTTCCTATTGGTTTGAAAGTACCTTTCCATTCTGCCCTGTTCTGTGTGGTTTATTTCAGGGCTCTGATTGTTAGAAACGATGACGCAGCCTCCATTCCTGCTAGCAGACCTTGTTAGCCGCTCCTTGGGGATATGCTCTTGTAAAATTGATCTGATTATGCCTATGCAGCTATGAAAAAAATAGCCGTTTTCTATCTCCCTAAGTTCCCCATGAGAGCAAATGCCTTTTGTAGCCCAAACTGCAATTACAAGACTCAAATAAAGATTTCTGGTTCCCTGCATATTTTTCACCTTCTGCCCTCTTCCTCATACAAGACAGATCACTGTCTCAGGCCTTTGGAAGCTTCTTATTTGGGCCAGCCTTTGTTAAACTGTAACATTCTACAACTCTCAGACCTTTGTAAGACAGAAGAAAAAATGTAAAAGGACCTTTCTAAAAATCCAAATGATAACATGGTGAACAATCAAGCATCCAAGCCAAACACTAATAAACATAAAAATGAAAAATCAACAAGATTCAAGAGTAACAGATGACAATTCTCATCGACAAATGACAAACACATTGAGGCACAGATCAAAGGAACAGTGCCTTTCCCAATACCTCACAAAATATCTTGAGGAAACTCTAATCAAACAAGTTGAATGACTTGCATTATAAATATTTAGGGGGCAATGAAGAAAGACATTGAAAATGACATCAGAAGATGGAAAGATCTCCCATGATCATGGGTCAGTAGGATTAATATTGTGAGAATGACCACCCTACCAAAAGCAATCTACAGATTCAATACAATCTCCATCAAAATTCCAACACAATTCTTCATATAAATTGAAAAAAACTTCAACTTCACATGAACACACACACACACACACACACACACACACACCTCAGAATATCTAAAACAATCCTGAATAATAAAAGGACTGCTGGAGATATCACCAGCCCAGATTTCAAAGTATATACAGAGCTATAGGAATAAAAAACAGTCTGGTATTGTCACAAAATACCAGCTTGACTAATGGAATAGAATTGAAGACCCAGACATAATTCTACACAATTATGGACATCTGATTTTTTGACAAAAAAGAAAAAAGTACGTACTGGAGAAAAGATGGATCTTCAACAAATGGTGCTGGTCTAACTGGATGTCTGCATGTAGACGTGTACACACAGAACTCAACTCCAAATGGATCAAGGACTCAACATAAGTCCAGCTACCCTGAATCTGATAGAAGAAAAAGTAAGATAATATGTTTTAACTCACTGGCACAGGAAAAGGTTTTGTAAATAGGACACTGTAGCATGAATCTTAAAAGTTCTTATTAATGAAATCAAATCTGAGGCCAGTTATTGGGGTGAATGCTGGAGGATCAGAGAAGCAGAACAAGCCACATCTACCTCATCTCGCCAGTTCCTCAGCTGATCCTGTTTCCTCAGGCTGGAAGCCTCTGAGTCCTTATCCAGAATGGGTCTCAGCTGAACTGCTGCTCCAAAGCCTAAAAGCTTAACCAGCCAAATGCTTAACTAACTTAGTTTCTGGCCCTCACGCCTTATATACCTTTTTGCTTTCTGCCATCACTCCCTGGGATTAAAGGTGTGAGTCACCACGCCTGGCTGTTTCCAATGTGGCCTTGAACTCATAGAGACCCACCTGGTTCTGCCTTCCAAGTGCTGGGATTAAAGGTGAGTGCTACCACTGCCTATCCTCATGTTTAATATTGTGGCTGTTCTGTCTCTGACCCCAGATAAGTTTAAGGTGCACAATATTTTGGGGAGCACAATACCACCACAGGACACCAAGACCATAGGCATTAAGACCAACAGTTAATAAGTGGGACCTCATGAAACTGAAAAGCTTCCACAGCCTTCAAAATGGGAAAATATCTTTACTGGTAGAGGATTATTACCAAGAATACACAGGAATAAAAAAAATCACCCTGAATATCAAGAAAACATAACTCAGTTAAAAAAAATGTGGTATAGTGCTTTACACAGAGCTATCAAATGGTGAAACACAAATGGTAGAGAAGTACTTTAAAAGATGTTCAACATCCTCAGACATAAGGGAGATACAAACTAAAACCTCTTTAAGATTTTATCTTATGCCAGTCAGAAGGGCCCAGATCAATAAAACAGATGATGGCTCATGCTGGTGAGGATGTGGGGTAATGGGAACACTCATCCATTACTGATTGGAATGCAAACTGGAACAACCTCTATGGAAACTTTAGGTTCCTTGAGGAGCTGGGAATCAATATACCTCAAGATCTAGCTATACCACTCTTGGGATTATACCTAAATGACTTTATATCTTATTATAAGATACTTGCTTATCCACATTCTTTGCTGTTCTATTTATAATAGCCAGAAATTAGAAACAGCCTAGATATCCATCAACTGATAAATGGATAGTGAAATGTTGGTATATATATATACACACATACATATATATATATATATATATATATATATGTATGTATGTATGTTGTATATACATACATGGAATATTATTTAGCTGTTAAGAAAAATGAAATTATAAATTATAGGTAAATGGATTGAGCTAGAAACAATCATCCTGAGTGAGGTAACTCAGGCCCACAAAGACAAATAATGCAGATATTCTCTTCTATGTGTGTGTTAGCATTTAAACTTTAGATATGTGTATTTCAATAAAAATAATCACAAAGGTCACATAGCTGGTAAGGGACTAGATGAGGAGGAGGAGGAGATCTTTCAAGGAAGCAGAAGCAGAAGCAGAGGATAGCATCATAAAGAGAGAGGGGGGAATTATAACAGATTAATTGGGGATGGGGACAGGAGGTCTCATAGTAAATGAGAATGTTGGGAGGGACAGCTAACACTAAAGCTCCTTTGAAATCTGTATGGAAACTTAGCTCTGTAGAAGCTCCCTAAAATGAAAGGAATCTAAATGGAGTCACTGTAGAATGGGGGAGACAGTGCCCCAACTGGACATCTTACGCTACCAAACTTTACTCCTACTGACTAGTAATCATGCTGCTGGATAGTACTTTGCACACTACTGGAGGATAGAAATAATCATCAGTATCATCCATCTACAAACCTTGTATGAATTTAGGACCCATTCATTAACATGGAACCCATACAGGACACAGCTAAGGTTGCCAAGAGTCTGAGACTAGATACCTATACCTCCTATGGGCCTAGGAGAACACCTACTATTATTCTGCTAAAGTTGCATATCAATCAAATGAGAGTGACATATTGCTATACCAATAGATCGGCCCCCATCAGAAAAGCTTCTTCTTGAAGTAGATGGGAATTAACTCTGAGACCCATAACTGGGCAATTTGCAAAGAGTGACTTTTGAGCAATCAGTTCTCAATGAAATGTCTTTATCTAAACCCTCCTCTTAATACCCTGGGATCTCTGTGGAAGAAGAGGCAAAAAGAGTCTCTGCACTAAAGGTGGTGAGTTACTCCAAGGAAACCTTGTCTTCTAGACACAATGGTGATGATGAAGATGCAAACTCACAGAGCTTGGCAGCATGCACAAGACCTTCATAGGTTCATGCCAGACAAAATTCCAACCCTGAGAAGGGAAAGTGGACACAAAGTCCCATCCCTAACCAAGAAGCTATTTGCATTGATACCTGTTGGGAAAGGGGAATTTAGCTTTCTCCAATGGAGTATCACTGCACATATCAACCACATGCAGGGTCCATGCCCAGGAGTAGGTGGCCATCACAAAATGGGATCCAAGTATTTTATATGTGCTCTTTTTGTTTTGGTATTTTTTTTAATCTTATTGATTTTCTTCTTTTTTATTTATATTTTGTTTTTCTGTTTTGATTTCTGTGGTGGGTACTGTGTTCCCTGAAATATTGTGTGTTCCCTGAAATAAACATATCTTGGGGGCAGAGAACAGACAGCCACTAGAACAAAGCCAAAAATGGTGGCTAGAAAATAGGAAGAGTAAGCCCTAACAGAAGTTGGGCGGTGGTGGTACACACCTTTAATCCCAGCACTTGGGAGGCAGAGCTAGGTGGATCTCTGAGTTCAAGGCCACTTTAGAAACAGCTAAGCATGGTGACCCACACCTTTAATCCCAGAAACCCAACCTTTAATCCCAAGGAGTGGGGCCAGAAAGAGAAAAGTATATAAGGCGTGAGGACCAGGAATTAGAGGAGAGAAAAGCATGTATTTAGTTAAGCATTTGGCTGGAGAAGCGTTCAGGCTTTGGAGCAACATAGTTCAGCTGAGAACCTTTGGGATGAGGACTCAGAAGCTTCCAGTCTGAGGAAACAAAACCAGCTGAGGAACTGGCAAGGTGAGGAAACTGTGGCTTGTTCTGTGTCTCTGGTCTTCCAGCATTCACCCCAATAACTGGCCTCGGGTTTGAGTTTTATTAATACGTACCTTTAAAATTCCTACTACAGATTTCCATTTTTTTGCTGTTTTTCTTGGCCTTTTTTAGAGAGAGAGAAAGAATATGAAGTTCATGGGGGAGAGTTTTGGAGGAGTTTGGGGAGTAAAAATATTATGATCAAAATGTATTGCATGAAATAATTTTTAAATAATTTTTTTTCTTAAAATGAAAGTGATAGTAAAGTCTGCCTAGGATTTACAACGTACAAATACTTCATAGCTTCCCAGTGTATGGATGAGTAATCCTGGTTTGTTACATCATGTCATGAATGCACTTTAGAGTCAATTCTCTTTTAATAAGCTGGTAAATTTATTTTTTATTTTGCTGTCTGATAATACATATAAAAAAATAAAACACCAAAACCCTAGTAAATAAGAGGGAGAGTAAAGAAAGATGTAAGACTAGGGATACATCTTTGGTAAGGAAAGCTATACAGTAATACATTTTCTTGATGGGGAAATAGAAAGGGAGAAACGAGGACAAAACCATGGAAATTAAGCATGTTACAAAAGGTCCGGTACATCCCATAATGCTCACGGAGGAGGGATCTGAAAAGTGGCATCTGTGTAATGACTAAAGATTCAGTACGTGGATTTAAAGCTAGAACCTAGACCGCTAGTTAAGTCAGTGAGATTCTCCAGGGTATTAATCTGCTCTGGGTAGCACAAAAATGCAAAAAAACACAACAACAACAACAGTCTGTTTGAGGAAGGTAGTCATATTTTCTGCTAAGGCTTTGGGGTTTCTAACTAATTAAAACCTAACTCTTAACCCATTCTTTCCTTACACATCCACCCAGGGCTGCCCGCTTCTCAACACCCTTGCTTCACAAGCTGTGGATCAGTGAGTTGAACCCACTCACAGTTCTTACCAGTTCTGGAAGCTTCTGTTTGTGGCCCGTCTTGCTGGCTGCAGTCGAGTCTCCCACCTCTCTGGTTCTGCTATGGTTTATGACTCCAAATATTAGTTCTATCTCTCACTCATTTGTCCCCCAATCCTCTCAGGGAACTAACCTCTGCCCCTCTTTTCCCATGTACTGATACAGGACTCCGGACACCCACTGATCTGCTGATCTCCTGCAGTGCAAACGTGTCTCCTCTCTACTCTATGGCCAGAGCATAGATGCCTGGGGTGGCCCAGCCACTGACTCAAGGTCACACCATAGTAACAAGAGCCCTGGTACTGAACCGAGAGCGAGAAGAATACTGCCTAGCACTAGGAAGAAGAAATCCATATTTGAACAACTGAGAAGCATTTGTAAAACAACTGAGGCCACACCCTGAAGCATGTCACCATCTTTTTAGAAGGTCTTGTATCATTTGTGAATGAGATCGGTAATGTCGGTGTCTTAGATTTGCTGTTGAGATTGCATAATAAAAGGAAACCCATTTTCAGTGGCTGCAAAGGGTGAAGCCAAATTAATCTGTTTGTTCCTCCACAACACCACCACCAAGAGTACCATTTTGTATTGTTTTCCACATTAGCAGAGAGAGAGAGGGGAGAGAGAGAGATTTGGGAGACCACTGATCCTTGGCCTGGTCATCCCACCACTTCTCATCCAGAGGTGAGGTCCCAGAGGTGCTCACTTTCCTCAACCCATCTGCCCCTAACACTTTCTTCTCTTAAATATTCATGGCTTGACATTGTCGCTCTTGTCACACCTTATTTATATTTGAATTTGAGACTGGGCATTTTTTTCCCATCGGTCTTACTCATAGTTCATTTTCTAAGGAAAAAAAAAACTGAAAATGTTTAAAACTGAAAATGTTTAATTCTCTAGAATTTCCATCTCATGCTGTTCAGCTGTTCACTATTTTGACATATCACATTTGTTTTCAGGAGGAATCATGCCTCCCAGATGCATGGCATTCATTCATTTACTCATTCATTCATTCACAAACATGCAAGGCTGTAACACCCAGTATCACTTCCTTCAGGAACTGCTGACTGTAATACTTATAACCATTTTTTCCCCTCAAGACAGGGTTTCTCTGTGTAGCCCTGGCTATCCTGGATCTCACTCTGTAGGCCAGGCTGGCCTTGAAATCAGAGATCCTCCTGCCTCTTGCCCCCCCCCCCCCCCCCCCCCCCCCCCCCCCCGTGCTGGAGTGAAAGGCATGTGCCACCATCACCATGTACTGAACAACTTATTACCTTTAAAGAGTATTTTACATGGTACCAGGTATTTCATATGCAGCTATTCATATTTCTAACGATTAAGCAAAAGAGCACTGTCATAGTCCTTTATAGATGAGGGAACTGAAGCTGGAGCCCATTCACTTAGCAGTCAGTGGTGAGTCTGTCTCAGTGGAGATTCTTGTTCTCTCCGCTCAGCCTCTGCATTGCAGCCAGGGAAGACTACTCCCTAGATAGAGGACCATCATCTCTAAGCACACAGAACACTTGTGGCCTAAGGCAATGGTCTCTGATTTAAAAGAAAAAGAGAGATATAATTCACACAGCATATAACTCATCTACATCAATTGAATTATTCAATATTTTACAAGTATATTCACAAAGCTGCCAAACCAAGACAACAATCTAAATTTAAGTATTTTTGTGTGCACTGAAAGCTACCTCGCATCCATCAGTAGTTGTTAGGGTTTGAATATGAAATGTCCCACAAACACTCAAGTGTTAAAGGTTTAGTTTTTAGATAGTGGCATTGTTTTGGGAGACTGTTGAAATGTTAGTGGGTTTGGATGATGTAGTGACTGGTGGATGACTACTTGGGCATAGAAAACCCCACCCACTCTGGTTTCTCTCTGTTTGCAGGTTGCCTTGCTCCACCAAGTATTCTCGGCTATGACGTTCTACTTCCCACAGCTTAGGAGCAATGGAGCCAAGTGACCGTGGACTGACACAGAGAACCCAGATAACGCCCATCTTCTCAGGTGTTTTCGACAATAAAAATCGCTGACTCATGGAGTCTGCAGTGTCTGCCCCTTGCTGTTCCACCTCCCCTGAATTCTAAGCCAACAATAACCCAGCTTCCTGAGTCTTGATGCCCACTACCAATATTTCATGTTAGTGAATCATGCAAGACAAAGGTGCTTTGTGACCAGCTTCTTTCACTGGTAAGGTAAGTGTTAGTCCTTCAGGTTTTAGAAATACAGTCTCACTTTCATAGGCCGGGGCAGCCCTTAACTCAATATGGAGCTCAACCTGGTCTCAAACTTGCAATCTTCCTGCCTCAGCCTCCTGAGTGCTGGAGTTATAGGAGTGGGCCTCCATGCTCGGAAGTCTGTCATTTCTCTTTATCCTGGAATCATACTTTGTTATACAGAAAATCCTAGTTTTATTTATCTATTAATCAGTTGTTGGGCATTTTGCTTTTTATTTCTTTTGAGTGTTGTAAAGTCGCTGTTTCTGGGAATTTGTCCACCTCACCTGTGTCGCAGAGTATTTTGGCACAGGAGCTTTCCTAACATTTTCTAACCATCATTCTTTCTCTCTGACAGTGCCTGTCATTCCTGACTTTAGTTATTTGGGTCCCACTCTCTCTCTCTGTCTCTCTGTCTCTGTCTCTCTGTTTCTCTGTCTCTGTCTCTCTCTGTCTCTGTCTCTCTGCTTTCAAGGTTAGTCTAGCTGAAAAAAAGTGTATGCAATGTTTTTAAAGTATTGTAAATGTTTACAAAGTTTTGTACATGAAGTTTATCTTTTCTGAGAAATTCTGGGGTGTTCTCCGTATTCTCCCTATTGCTCTAGCCCATGGCCCTTACATGTACACTTGAATCTTTTCATTTTTTTTTCTTTTAACTTCTAGAGGCGGGAGGTCAGATGACTGACTTTAACCCTTTCCATTTTTCAAAATGGGTGTTTATAACTTAAACTTCCCTCTGAGCAATGTGTCTCATGTATTTTTATATGTTGCAATTTCGATTTGTTTATCTAAAGCTATTTTTCAATCTCCTTGTGATTTCTTCTTTAAATCATTCATCCATTTGGGATAATGTCAACTTTTCATGTTTTTGTGGACTCCACCAATTCTCAACTGCTGCTAGCTTCTAATTTTACCCACAGATCTGGGAAGATGCCTCTCTGAATGGTGTCAACCCTTTTTCAGCTCCCTGGGGGCATTTCCTGAGGCTCAGCTCAGCCAGAAGCTCTTGCCCTTGCTGGTGGGAGTGCTGCTGATGTATCAGGTCTCCCACGGTCTGTTGGGTCTTTTGGTTTCTAGTGCCATCCAGCTCTTACACATCCTCCTTGGTCCTTTGCTTAGGCATCACATCCATCTGTGAACGTGAGCTGCTGGAGTGCACAGCCATTCATTTGGAGTTGGTCGTCCCTTCCTTTCATTTCACTACATTCATTTATTCACTTTTTTATAGATGTTGGTAATTTCGCTATCTTCAGGTCAGGCTGGACATCTTAGTATTATGAATTATCTCTAATAAAGAATTTTATTTGGTCCCTTATGCATATATGTGTTATAGTCTTTTTAAATTTTTTTAAAAACTGAGAATTTCATACCTAAATGCTATGTTTACATCATTTCCACCTCTCTTCCCCCTTTAATTCCTCTCGTCTCCCTCTCAAATTTAGGATCTCTTCTTTAATTACTATTTGTCTATATGTGGGTATGTATGTATGTATGTATGTATGTATGTATGTATGTATGTACGTTGTATTCTTCTGAGTCTATTTAGTGTTGCTCATATGTACATGTGTTTAGGGCTGACCACTTAGGACTGGATAACCTCTCAGGGGACTCATCCCTGGAGAGCACTGATTGATGGTCTTTCTCTTTCAGCAGTTACTAATTGGCCATAGCTCTTCATCTAGAAGCAGGGTCTTACGATATTTTCCCTATCTATGCCTTTCTTTTAATTTTACACTCCTGGGGAACTAGTGTGGGGCAAGTGCTCTACCACTGGGTTACATCCCTTTCCTTCTCTCTGGTCTTTTCATGGTTGTCTGCCTGGTCTGTCTCCCCATCCCCTCCCCTCCCCTCCCCTCCCCTCCCCTCCCCCTCCTCTCTCCCCTCTCTCCCCCTTCCCTTTTTCTCTCCTGCCCCACTCCCCTGCCCTCCTCTTCCCTCTCCCCTGCTCTCCTTCCCTTTCTTTTCCACCAATTGTTTCTGTGACTCGGACTGTGTCTCCTACAGGCTGCCCAGGGTTGTCTGACCTGACGTCCCTGGCATTCCATCGAAGTGTATGATAAATTTCATCTAACGCTATTATTCTCAGGGTTGACTTATCTCTGTTCTCTTGTGCTTTCACTGCTTGTCTGGGGTCCTTCATCATGAAATGAGTGTTTCCTCCGATGGCGTTTTCATTCTTTCCATACTCAGTATTTTAGCTGCTGTGGAATGCCTGATATTTTATACTGTTTGGGATGCATAGTGACTCAGATGTCATGAAATATAACATGTCATGCTTTTTCTTAGCTCTTTAATTTTCAGAATTTTGTGCTGTACACAGTGTCTAGTGATCATACTCACCCACACCCTGACCCGTCCCACTCCCACTCTGAAGCCTCCTACCTGGGCTGCCCTCCACCAGTTCTGTGCTGTTACTGTTCTGTATCTCACACCTCTGTGTGTGACAAACACATTGACAATTAATTACTACTTGATAGAATCTGCTGTGAAGGAGCTGAAGACTGAGGGAGTAATTACACGCTTACAGGGATTGCTGAATCAGCATGCTTCCTGCTGGCTCCTGCTTTCCCCATTTCTTTTATCCTGATGAGTCATCTGATAAGACACTGTTCCCTTCTTTTGGCACTTTGTTTCTGCCCTACTTCTTTGTGATGTTATTGTCAAACACATTCTGAAGGTTATAGGTCCAGCATTACATTATACACGTATAATATGTTTATATATCCATATATTTTCCTGGGTCACTTAATATCCAGATTGCATCTTTGGGTGAACATCATGGCATGTGCTGGCTGTGATGTGAAGCAGTGTAAACTTATGAGTGTCCATGGCATATATGGTGCCTTACTGACCAGAATGTTATGTGGCACATGATAGTATCCTACAGTGTGTGTGTGTGTGTGTGTGTGTGTGTGTGTTTAAGACAGAGTTCTATCTGTATAGACTGTCTTGGCTGGCCTCCATTTGTGGTCTCCCTGCCTTAGCCTCCTGAGTGCTGGGATTACAAGCATTCACAGGCCTGCTGAATTCCACTTATGTTCATGATTTAACTGCCTGGAGTAACTTGTTTCTAGTCTTCCTCTAGAATCCCTCATGAAGCAGGTCTCTCATGTTCGATTACCTGACAATATTTTCTTCCAATATTTAGTTTTAGATCTGTGCTGGTGGACAATGTATGTTAGTATATGGTTTCTATGATTCTAAATACTCCATCACACTGCTTTCTTGCCTCTGTTTTTCAGATAAACATGGTGTTAATGGCTCTTTTGCGTGTAGTGAGTTCTTTTGTTCTTGTGTGTTTTTCAAAACTTCCCTTGAGTTTCTTTTCCTTGGGGTTTTAGTGTTACCTGTGATGTGTCTGGCCATAGCCTCTTTGCATCTGCCCTGGGAGCCTCACAGAACCTCCTGTTTGTGTGGGATTTGCTCTGGGCTGGTGGGCATCGAGCATCTCAACTCTCTTCCTACTCCCTTAAGGTCTCTGCCTTCTGCTCTCACATGTTGGGATCAGCCTGTGAAGCTCTCTGTCGTTTTTACTTGGCCCTCCACCAGGCATGACACCTATTGATTACTATCAGACTTTTCCAATCTTTTTTCCTCGTGCTCAGGTCCATCCTTGAGCTCCATGGTGAATTTTCCACTTCAGTTATTATATTTTTCAGCTTTAGAACTTCTGTAGAGTTCCTTTAAACATTTGTATGTCTGCCTGAGGAAGACTTTCATTTGAATTTTCCTTTAATGTTTTCTGGACGGCTTCCTTAGTTCTTTGAGCATACTCATAATAACTTCTTGGGTGTTTTTAACTATTAATTCCACCCTATGCACTCCTTTCAAGACCATTTCTTGAAGTGTTTATCTAGTTCTTCTTTATTGATAGAAACTCAGGAGTCAGATATTGGGATAAGAATCTGAATAATCCAGGAAGTGGCGGAGAAGTGACCAGTGAACTCCTATCTCTCTCTCCTTCCTCAATCCAAAAAGATCAAGAATCTTTCTCAGCCTCACCCCTACTACTTTCTGTGTCTCCATATATGTCCTCAGTCCTTCAAAACTTCTATGGGTAATTTTAGTCAGCTAGTAGCTAGCTCTGCCCTCTGATTCAACTTCATTGTTCGTGTTGAGAATGTCAGAGCGCAAGCAAAATATCCCACAACAATTTCTATCACCTGCTTTCCTCCCTATGTGTCGAGAATACTTTCCTTAGACATTATCTTACAACGGTGCTTGATGTGGGCATTCTTGGCTTGGCCATGTGATTTTCTGAGAAGCCTGTCTGTGTGCTGGCTCTGATGACTACTTAGTTTGCTCCCATGCTGATATTCCTGCTGGTGATGTTTGGCTGCCCCTGTGAGGTTTAGCCATATACTACTCAGTTGTTCCAACATTCCCTTAACCCATGAGAAATTTCTATGTCATTGTATGTGTGTGGCTTCAAGTCAACATAGAAATTCAGGGAGCTACTAATTTTGACTTACATTTAACCAAAGACTAGCAGCTCAGAGCTTCCCCCTTTGCCCTTGAGAGAACACAGCCTTGTGCACACACTTAGTCTTCTACACTGCTAGAGTGTTTTCTGTTTCATTTGTAAATTCCAGCTTCCTAGTTCTATGGCATTGACACCATATTGAAAAGCTTTATTATCTCTAGAAAACAGAGCCTTGCTAACAAGTCATGGCCCACCAGCACCATTGCTGGGTGTGGACAGGAAATTTTATGGCCTGTTAGCAGCCTGCATTCTTGCTTTTAGGTAGTCTGTTCACTGTAGAGTTTGATGACTGTCTATATCAGCAAACAAAACAAAACAGACAAACAAAAAAAAAAAGAAGTTATAGAAATCTTGGAAGCCTGGGATAGTTAGTGACAGTGTGCTGGCCCTCATGATACCTATTCTGCAATTCAAAACTAACTTCTTGAGTTTATCTATATCTTTTTGTTTACTTCTTTAATCTTCCCCATAACCCAGGCCCAGGCCCTTAGGAGGGAGATTTATACAAGAATGCCCCATGGTTTTGTTCAGATAGTTTTTGGAATGAAGTCACCTTCTCTTGCCCCAACAACCTGTCTCTTAACTTATTTTGTCACATATAGAGCAGCTGGCTCTACATCTGGAAACAGTGGTCACAGGGCTGGTGTAGCTCATTGCTTGGTCAGGGGTTGGTGATTGCCTACATTTAAGCCCTTTGTGTCAGTTGGCTTTTGCCTTTGTGCTGATGGCTCTGTGTGTGCCTCCAATGACACCTCATTACTCCTCTGCTTGGTGCAGAATGGGGCATAGCTTGGAGCATGTGATCACTTTCCCACTCCCCAGAGTGGGATGGGACCCTAGTCTCTGCCTCTTTCTCAGATTCTCTGCATGGAATTTCAGGAGGCTTTGTTATTTGCCACTCAGAGCTACTAGTCTTTAAAACTGTTCTTCTCTACCACCTCCACTGCTTTTGAAAATGCCTATTTTCCCCAAGTAATTCCTTGTGTTCTTGGCTAGTTCCTCTGTACTACAAGCTAGCTGGGATTTGAGTGGGAGATTTTAAAAGAGGCCATGGGATTGGGCTGGACAGAAAAGCCTCTGTTTACATATGGCTCCCACCGTCAGGCATGGATCCACTTGAGACCTGAGAAATGTTAAAAAAGGTTCTGAACATAGAGAAACAGAACCACACTGGGCTTCCCAGTCTCACAGTCCCATGCCAGCAGCAGCACAGAGATGCCTCTCTAAGATGGAACTGACCACCAAACACCATGAGGTAATCCCACCATGTCAAGGGGGAGAGGGGGTAGTGTCACAGTACAGAGAGGCTTTTCCTAGTTGCTGCCTACTGGCTTAAGCTTAAACTATCAGCACAAGCTCCGGCAGCATGCTGCATGGCAGATTTAGCTTTTGCTCATACAGACAAAAAGGGTTAAGAAACATAGTAAAAACAGATTCAGCCAAAAAGGCCTCTAAATGAGTCACAGTGTGTTTAAAAGATGTGCTTAGGCTTGAGAGAGAAAAGAATATATATAAAACCTTAAATTAAAAATATAAATTTAAAATAGTACAACAAAGTCCTTAGAAAGCAGAGTAAAGTAATATAAAGAAAATAAGCCACACGAGGATAGAAAATACACAAAAAGTCTGGATTATGTATATTATTATGTTGTCTTTAAAATTTTTTACTGCTATGAGACATTTGATTATGGAAGCTGCTGGATTAAACCAACCTATATATTTTTAAAATATCTTGACTCCAAAATTTAAGTCAAAAGGTATGCCACTTTGGGGGAGAGGTTTTGTTTTTGTTTCCACAGGGAATGAGAGGCTATGGATTCATTCAAAGGTAAAGATGATCAGATTTGATCAAAGAAGACCCCCACAAAAAATCTCTGATGGGAATGGATGATCCAAATGATCCAACATTTTTTAGTACCCCTGTTGCAGTTTTCTCTGAGTTCTGCATCCAGAATGGCTTCAAGGCTGCTGACTGAGATGATTTAGCATCACAGAATACACCAGTCAGGACATGTCCATAACCCTAAATTTTCTCAGGGTCCTTCAAAGATTATTAGTGCCTCTAATCAACAGGAAGTAGTCTAGAGAACTATGCCTATACCCCAAAAATATAGATTGTGGATGTTTTTCATTGTTTAGGGGGGTTGGTTACAAGTTGTTATTGGTAATGGTCAGGAAAAAAGCTGAACAAAAGAGATTATGTTCAGAGATCTTGTTCTAAAAAGAAAAAGAGAGATATAAAAATAGGATAAAAGGATAGCTTACTGAATCCACTTTAATCCAAAGAACAACTACTAATGTTACATATTTTACATTGGTATGGATTTTGGTTTATTGATATAAATTTTTTTTTCCTTTTTCGAGACAAAGTTTCTCTGTGTAGCTTTATGCCTTTCCTGGAACTCACTTTGTATACTAGGCTAGCCTCGAACTCACAGAGATCTACCTGCCTCTGCCTCCCAAGTTCTGGGATTAAAGGCGTGCGCCACCACTGCCCAGCTATTGATATAAGTTTAAAGTTAATTTTGTTATACTGTATGTATATTTTTACCCTTGTTTAGGATATTATGTTTATGCAGCTCATTTAAAATATAATGTATAATTAAGAAGCACAGATTAATAGTTAGTGATCTATATTAGTCAAACTTACAGTCATGTTAGGTTTTATAGGTATACAGAAATATATTTCAGATAGATAGGCAATCTTCAAACACTTCAAAGAACTACAGAATATGGTTTGAAAATTTAAAATATTTTAAGAACTTATACTTTTCTTGACAGTGAGACACGTCTGCTCTTGGCAGAACCAATTACTTCAAAGTGGATGATGGGCATTGAAAAAACTCCTTATGGAGTCTGCTTTCGATATGACAATGCTAGCCTTTTGGGCAAGACATTGCTTTTGCCTGGACTGCTTGGCAGTATGTTATGTGAACTGGACATGCAGGACCCATAGGAAAGTGACCGCTGAACTTTGCAAAAGCAAGGCAGGATGGACCTTCAATGTTCTTGCTTCACAGAAGAAACTGCCAGATATTCTGTAGGACCCAGAGGACAGTGACTGGTGAACTTTACCAATATAGGTAGGACAGTCCTTTAGATTTCCTGCTTTACTGAAAAGTTTGCCAGATACTCTAGGTCTATAGGCTGAAGACGGGTACCCCAATTATAGAACTTTGGGTAACTGTCCAGGCAGCCAGATGTCTCTGTCACTTCTAGAGTTTTGGAAGTTGCTTGCAATGCACTTCCTATTTGCTCAGGTAATATTATTTCCTTCTGGAGTCTTTGATGTATTTGAAAACTTGATAATTATAATTATAGTTTTCCTTAGTTATGATAAAAGGTAAATTAGATATAAAGTTTAGATTCACCAAGATAAGATAAATAATTGAATATTTTCTCTAATTTTGTCAAATACAAATAGACTAAATATTGTAACTAATTCTTTTTTGTTTCTCTGTGTAGCTTTGTGCCTTTCCTGGAACTCACTTGGTAGCCCAGGCTGGCCTTGAACTCACAGAGATCCGCCTGGCTCTGCCTCCTGAGTGCTGGGATTAAAAGTGTGCGCTACCACCGCCCGGCTACTAATTCTTGCTTGATGATTGTTTTGTTATATATCATTTTACTATGTTAAGGTTAAAAACCTTCATTTTTGATTAGACAAAAAGGGGGAAATGCTGTGGATTAGGTTCATTGTTAATAATAAAGCTGATTGTGCAATAGCTGGGTAAGAATATTGAACTCAAGAACCAGACTAGAAGAATTCTGAGAAGAGGAAGGGTAGAGTCAGAGTAGCCAGCTAGATGCAGAGAAAGCAAGATGAGAATGTCGTGCTGAGAAAAGATACCAAGCCATATGACTAAACATACATAAAAATTATAGGATAATCTAAGTGTAAGAGCTAGTTAGTAATAAGCCTGAGCAACAGCACACTGTAATTATGGAGTCAGGGACACCCAGACTCACTGAAGGATGGAAGGTAGGGTGAGGAGAAAGAGGAGCAGAGGGAGGTGGAGAAGTGGTCGGTATATGCATGAGCTATTGTGTGCACAGTTCCATCAGCTGCCCTGCTTACCCAGGAGAGACTCCAGTGAGGGAGACAGCCCAGCTTTCTGTTTCTCTTCTACCTTATTCCCCACCAATACCAGTTTATATAGGAGAAAGGTAAAATGGGCATTTGTAGACTGAGTCCAGCAACTGAATTTACTTGTTCAGGTTGGGGCCGGGTTCAGTCTGTTCCTCATCAGGGTTTATTGAGTACTGAGAGCTCTTCAAAGAATAGATGTCAGAAAGGGCCCCGAGGGCCTGTTTATGCCTAAGACTTTGGTGCTATGACATCAGTCTGTCTCATCAAGATGGCAGATTGAACTATAAATCTAACTTCAGGCTAATAGGCTGGCCATACTAAACATTAATTAAACATTTAGCATTCATTATCTTCTTGCTTGCCACATACATTTTAAAAGGGCACTGTGGTCTGATTTTGATAAGTTGGGAATCTTAACAAAATAAATCCAGGGAAGCCTGGACTCCCTGACCTCTTTCCTCTGAGTAGAATCTTCAGTGGTCAAGAGATCATTTGTTGATAGTTTTCTGTCCCTGCAGTGGCAGTCAATTGTTTATTTACATATCTGTTTATTCATGAATCTAATATGCTTACATTTAATATCTACTAACTCCACACATTCCTCCATTATTAAGGTTATCTTGATAAGCAAGGAGTTTGCTCCATGGGGACATGTTTTTAGCAGGAGATGAACACTAAGCAAGGAAACAGATCAGCAGAGTGGCCTAGGAAGAAAGGATAAAGCTGGGAAGTTTTAAAGCCTGGATAGTCAAGGAAGGGTTGGCTGCTATACAAAGATTTTGGGGAATGTCTGGGAGATGAGCAGGTCATACACAAAGGACCTAGGCTAGGATAATGGCATGCCCCTGTGCCTGGGCCTCCATGCAAGTGAACTGTTTCTGAGAGACAGGAGTCAAGGTGGAGAGGCTGCTGTGGTCTGCACCCTGCTCTGCAAGGCTTCTTGCACAGGTTTATGAACTTATTATGTACTCCATGTACTTATTTGGTGCACGTCTGACAAGGGCCCAAACCCAGAAGGGTTCTCATTGCCCAAACCAAAAGCCGATGGCCATCGCGTTACAATGTGATGAGTATCAACCTCTCCAGTAGCTGGGGAGTGAGGAGTCTGCTCTGCTCCTATGGGGTCCTGTTTGTCTATGTAGCCAACTCTGAGTAGAGGACACATGCCTTAGTCCATTTGTGTTCAACACGACAACAGAATTTAAGACCCTGCTAGTCCAAAATTGAGGGCTGGATATCTGATGGCGACTGTCCCTGCTGTAGTATATTGCATCACCATTCTGCAGGGAGGAGGAAGAACAGAGCCTGGGATGCTCAGCGGGCTTCTCCCTCTAGGCTCTGTCTCAGAGGCCTCAAACCAGGCCCCAACTTGAACAAGTAAATTCACAGGTGCTGGACTCAGTTTTCCTGATCTGAACAGAAAAGAATGTTCAGCAAGGTGTGTGTGTGGGGGTAATTCATCAGATTTGCCTTTCAGAAGTCCCTCTCTGGTGAGATTAGAACTGATGTGGTGGCAAAGGTGGTGGTTCATGCTTTTAATCCCTGAAGCCGGGGCAGAGGCAGGTGGCTCTCTATGAGTTCCAGGACAGCCTCATCTACAAAAGGCATTCCAGGCTAGCCAGGGCTGCATAAGTGGGACCCTGGTTTTAACCATAAATTAAAAAGTAACTTATTAGTTAACTAATTAATATAAAAAATTCTGTAACCCCAGCAGTCCAGCTGCTGAGTGGGAGGATGAGGAATTCAAGGCCTTCCTTCACCCAGTAGTTTGAGAGCAGCTCAAAAGAAGATGAAATAGCAGCAGTGGAACCCTCAAGACAACTGCAAAAGTGTGGGTGTCAAGGAATTGCATGGTCACCCCAGCTGAGGGGAGCAGGGGCCATAGAGCTGGCAGTCGGTGAAGGCAGCTCCCTGATCCCAGGACCCTTCACAAGTGCTCTGAGACATTTTCTCTCCAGCCTCCTTCTCCCAGTGCAAAGAGTAGCCTGGCCTGCATTTATCTTTCTAAAGAGACCATTTTGCAAACTGCAGCTCCCTGAGACCTCAGCTGCCCACGCTCCCAGGCATGCTGTGTTTTCTGGGTCACAACAGACACCCCTGGTGAGCTGTTAAATGGGCTCTTAAGTGTTTTTTTGCTTCCTGGGACTTTGGTTAGATACTGGAATCCTTGTAGGTTTGGGCTCAGAAATGATTTTCCCAGTCCCACTGGGTTGAAGGTCAGAGGTTTGGGGAAAATGGCCCCAGGTGGGTAACATTTTCTAGTCTCTGGGCATCGGCTCTGAAGGGCATATCCCTCTGTAGAAATCCATAAAGCATGGGTTAACTTTCATTTCCAATTAGCTCTGAATTTTCTATAAAGATATAATCCTTTATTAAGTTAATGAGGCATAATAATTATTAATTGCTAATTATTCATAGTCACTTAGCCCATTTAAAAGAAATGATGCCATTTAGGGAAAGATTTAAAGATAAGCAACTATCAAAGAATTTTTGTCCAGTATCCAGCAACTCTGTTCTTCAGCGAGAAGACAAGTTTCTCACCCAGAAGATATGATCACACTCTTAATTCTGTGCTGGGAGTCAGCACACTGTCATGTATCCTTGCCCAGCCTCCTTAGCTGTTCCGAATGTTCAGTTTCCCCATGTGAAAGTGAAAGCTGGATCTGCTGGGGGTGGGGCATGAGAGGATGGGAGTTGAAAGCCCAACATGGCAGATGGTGAGTCAAGGGGTGGAAGGAATCTGTTAGAAAAGGCTTCCTGATCTGACTCTGAATGCACATCGAGTTTTTAATTAAGTATGTAGTGTGTGTGTGTGTGTGTGTGTGTGTGTGTGTGTGTGTGTGTAAATGTATTCACATATATGTGTTTGTCTGTTTTCTGTGGCTGTCACTGAGCACCACAACTGGGTAATTTATAGAGAACAGAAGCTTGCCAGGTCCACAGTTCTAGAGGCCAGCGAACCAGAAGACTAATGTTGATTTGGTGTCTGGTGAAGGTCTTTCTGGTCATAACTGATTCAGAGAGTATCACATGACAAGTGAGTACAAATGTGCCAGGAAGTCTTTGCTTTGTAACAGCCATTCCTGCCACACTGCCTACCCCACAAGAGATTAACCACTCAAGAAGACAAGGCTTCCTAAAGGTTCTGATTCTCGAGTCCATCAACATGAGGCTTTGGGGATTAAGTCTCCAAGACAGGAAATTAAGGGGGCATATGCATATCATAGCAGTATCTATGTATGCATGTGCATGCATATGTGTAAGTATGTGTGCATGTTTGATGTTTGAATGTGTATGCATATGTGTGCACATGTGGGGCTATATATATATATAATCATGTGTGCATGTGTGCAGGAATGCATGCATACATATATATGTGGGTAGGCACATGCCTGTGTATGCATGATTTTGCATGTATATGATATATGCAGATGTCTTTAGGCATACATGTGTGCATGTGCATGTGTATGAATGTGTGTTTGTGTGCATGTATGTGTACACATGTATATGTGCATATGTATATATGTCTGTGTGTATATGTATGCATGGGAATGTACATATGTAGAATTATGCAGTATATGTATGTATATATGCATGTATTTGTGTATATATGTGTCTTATTTAGCTTTCTACTGCTGAAATAAAACAGCATGACTAAAAGCAACTTGGGGAAGTAAGGGTTTATTTTAGCTTACATATCCTGGGTCACAGTCCCTGGAGGGGAAACCAAGGCAGGAACCTGTCAGCAGGAACTGAAGCAGAGGCCAGGAACAAATGCGGCTGACTGTCTTGTTTTCCATGGGAAGCAGAGCCCAGGACACCTGCTGGGGTGGCTCCACCCTCAGGGGCTGGGTCCTTATCACATCAGTCATGATAGGGAAGATGCCCGCAGGGCAATCATCTGGAGCCATTTTTCATTACATTTTCCTCTTCTTGGAGGAAAGACTGTGAGGGCCAGAGGAGCAGGGGGTTTGCTGTGTGACTGTGTCTCCCAGGAATCTCAGAAGCTGCACCCACCAACATGGCTGCCTGAACATGAGCTAGACAAGGACAACAGCAGACATGTGCGAGTGGACAGGGAAAGACCATAGACCTCAGCCCTACACAAAGGACTGTAAATAACTAAGAAGCACTGAGAATGGGAGAGAGAATCTTCAACAGGGAAGAGAACACCAATTAGTCATTCAACACCAAAGGGCCAGGCCTGAAAACATACAGAAAAGTAACATTCTACACAGTTACATTTAGTATATATATACACACACATATGTAAGTGTAGCAACAATTAATGAAAGAAGGGGCCCTGAATTTGGCAGAGAGCAAGGAGGGGTGTATGAGAGGGTTTGGAGAGAGGAGAAAATGGTGTTTATATTCTAATATCAAAAATTAGAGGCCGGGTGGTGGTGGCACATGCCTTTAATCCCAGCACTTGGGAGGCAGAGCCAGGCGGATCTCTGTGAGTTCGAGGCCAGCCTGGTCTACAGAGTGAGTTCCAGGAAAGGCGCAAAGCTATACAGAGAAACCCTGTCTCGAAAAACGGAAAAAAAAAAAAAATAGAGAAATAACAAAGCAGATACAAAACAAAAACAAACAGAGAAGATTCTCTTATCAGGTGTGTCTAGCTTTGTGTCAAATTGGCAAAAACCAGCCAGTATAATATGTATGTATGTGTCTGTATATGCATGTATATATATGTTCACGTGTATGCATGTATACATACCCATACATGTACGTATGTGCACATGAGTATGCATGTATATAGATGTGCATATGTATAAACATGTGTATGTAGTGTGAAATTTGAATTCATATTTGTATATATGTATGTATATATGTATCTACACCTGTATATGTATATTAATATACATACGTGTGTATGCAAGTGTGTTGTGTGTAATGTGCACATGCACATATATGTATATTTGTGAATATGTGTATGCATGTACGTATGTTTGTGTGTATGCATGTATATATGTTTATGTATGTATGTGTGTATATGTGTATATGTATTTGTGCATGCATATGTATGTATATATATGCACATCTATATGTATAGATGAGTATTCATGTGTACTGTTTATTATGTGTTTATGTTGTATATATGTGCATATGTGTGTACTGTACTTACATATATGTTTGTATACATATATGTGTATGTTATGCATATGTATATGTGTGTATGCATGTTTATATATTTTTCTACTGTCTATTGTACATTTATATGTGTGTATGTGTTTGTGTGTATGCATGCATATATGTTTATGTTGTGTATGCACATATATGTGTGTCTGCATATGTGTGTGTTTGTGTATGTGTGTGTACTTCTATATCTTTGCTTCTTGTCTTTAAACTTCTCACTGAAATTCATGGACACTGATACAGAGCTCTCTGATTGGGCTCCAGGGCCTGCAGAACAATTTTAAATACACAAACCTGTTGGAAGCAGCTCTCTCATGGTTAACAGTTACGCCAGGGCCTCTGTTCAGTGGCCCGTGCCCTTCGTCTAAGAATATAGGGGGACAATGATTTGGTGTTGTGCCTTCTTCCTGTTCTGTGTTTGGTGATGACACAGAGTGGGAAGAATGTTATCTTCATGCTGGCTAAAGCTAAAGCAAGCTAGACCTGAGGGCCAGCAGGGTAACCTGCCGAGAGCCACCTGACCTCAG